>NW_022900947.1:51472029-51630513 GCF_012274545.1 Fukomys damarensis
AAAAAAAAAAAAAAAAAAAAAGAAAGAAAAGAAAGATGTCATTTCATACCCATAAGGATGGTACTATGAAGAAAAAAAAAAAGGGACAGTGGTGGTAGGTCAAGTTGTCTAATCTTTGGCCTATATTTTTGTCCCTAGAATTCATATCAAACTTGGAAAGGATTATATTGCATTTATAATTAAATTCTCATTATGGTTCTCTTTTAAATCACTGAAGTGCTATTGATATGCTGCATTGGGCAACAAAACGGAATGTAATGTGTAATAGAGAGAATTTGTGATGGGCAATAGTTCAACTCCCTGGTAGAGTTTCCAAGGGGATGCATAAAATAATGAGCACATATTGTGTTGAAGGTGATTCTCATGAGACTAAAAGAGAGCATTCCACAGTAGACTATTGATATTCACCCTGCTGCAGAGCACTGTATGCCAGGCTGACTGTGGTCATTAAATTGTTGATCAGTGACATAGTGTGGGGTGTACTTTTTTATAAAATATTTTGTTATATCTCATTTCCTTTAATCATGCCTATTTCTTCCTCATGGACACATTTAAGTATTTTTTCTTTATTGTCATGCAGACATTTAGAAGGCACAAACAAAAAACTGGAAATATTTGATATTTTTCTCTAAGTAGAGCTTTTTTCAGTTAAACTAAGTGTTCATCATATTGTTAACATTTACTCTCAGGTATTATGTTTATATTCATTTATATTCTATCATCATATAAAATATTAATCTATTGTTATCCCTTATGTCTAGATGTCCTCCTAAGGTCTATGTGGTCATGAGTGGGCTTGTGCAGAGGTGGCTGGATCTAGAGTGTGTGATGTTAGGATTAAAGGTGTGTGATTACTAAATCAGTTCACTGGTTAGTTTAGCATAGTTCTGAGTGTGGATAGTGGGAAAGCCCACCATGGGTCTGAGTGCTACCCAGCCTAAAAATGTGTATCCTGGATAGAATACAAAGGACAGAAATGGAGATGGTATAGCCACTCGTTTATTTAATTTGTTGCTATTTTGCTTCTTTGATGACTTCCTGCCTTCTGCCCACCAGTTGTGATGCGACTCTATCAAGGCATCTCGCCATGGAGCCAGCCAGCTATGAACTGAAACATCTACAAACTGTGTGCTAAATAAACCTTTCATTGCTTAACTTGTACTTATTGGGTATTTTGTCTCAGCAGTGAGAAAAGTAACTAATGCATCTACCTTGCCCATCATTGGTATTTTGAGTTTAAGTATCTCAATACAAATGAAGGCAGATGAATAGTCCACAATTTAAGAAGAATCTGTGTAGAAGAAAGTAGAAACTAGTGAGCCATAGTGCAACAGAGAAATTATGTCTTTTTACAACCAGAGTGTCTAATATCAATCTCATCTCCATTAATAAAAAGTTAACTCTTTCTGGAAAAGCTATAAACCCTGTATTAGTATCATTTTCTTAACTCTAAAATATAATATCAATATAAACTTCATCTATTCCCAGAATCATTGTGTGATATTGTTTGTTTGCTCGGTACTGGGGATCAAACTCAGGACCTTGCACTTGTGAAGCAGGCAGAGGCAGCACTGGGCTAAATCCCTGGGCCACATTATGTGATATTTATTCAATGCACTCTTCTACGAGCTTAGCACACATCACTGAATAAACAGAAACAAATTTCCTACATTTCTAGAGTTTAAATTCTGAAAGTGGACATAGATATTAAACAATAATCATAACCACAGAAATTACATAGGTGTTATGACAGATGCTATAGAAAAAGAAAATATATATCAGTAAGAGGAATAAAGTGTTCTGGGGAGGCATGATTTGAAGCTGGAATGATCAGAGCTGCCTCATTGAGAGAAAGAATTTAAATAAAACTTTGAAGGAAATAGGAATTAGTCATGCTTGTTTGGGGTGTAATAAAGCATGTTACCCAGGGACCAGTCACAGTGTAGACTGTGAGAAGAGAGAACCTCACAATGCTGAGGAACAGCAGAGGATCTTGAATGCTGATGTGGTAAAGGAGATGAAATGAATGGCTGATAAAATGAATAACTAAGGAAGGTCAGAGGGTTAATGTGTGGGGTTGGAGGAGGATAGATTCTACAGTGTTTTTATTCTGCTCATTAAAACCACTAGCTTTGCTTTGAGTGGTGCCAGTTTTCATTTCACCTGGCAGTGAGGCAGTACCCCTCTGCCTGCTGAATCAGGGTACACTAAAAGGATAGAAGAAGTTGACCTGGAAAGATCATTGAGGTGTCCACCACAGGAGTGCAGGTAGGGGATGGTGACCCCTTCCTGAGTGATGGTAATGGAAGCCAGTGAGATGGGGCCAGATTTGTACACATTTTTTCAGGTTGTAGCCAAGGTTTAGTGAGATGCCACATGAGAACATTCAGTATGGAACTTATCACTTTGTAAGGCACAATAAATTTTATTCATTCTGAGGATTACATGACTTAAATTATTTGAACTTAAAGGGTACTTCCCTGGAAGGATTTTGTCATCATGTGTTTACAAATTATTTTAAAAATAGCATCTCATTGACTATTTTAACTATTTTGAATATCAATATTGGTTTAATCTCCTGCTACTGATGGAGTGTATATTAGTTAGCTTTTCTACTATAGGGACAGATTACCTGGCATACACAACTTAAAAGGAAAAGGTTTATTTTGGCAGAGATTTCAGTCTCTGTTCATTGGCCCTGAGGCAGAAATTACAACACAGAACATTTCTCAGCCCATGCAAACAAGAAAGCAGGAGAGAAAGAGCCAGAGAAAGAAATACACATGATACAAAGGCACATCCTCAGTGATCCACCTTCTCCAGCTCATCCATATCTCCGAAGAGCACCATCAGCTATGAATTCAGACATAGTTAAATCCACTGATGAGTACAGCATCTTATTCAATCATCTCCTGAAGTTCACTTCTGAACACAGAAGACTTTTTGTTTGATATTTTAGAACTAAATGGTAACAGAGTTCTTCATTTGAGATAACACCCAAATGGCAAAGGAAATGCACAATATCTAAACATGACTTCAGTAGGAAACTATGGGACCTCATGAGAACTTAAAAAAAAATCCAGCTCAGTAAGCAATACAAAATTATACCAGTGGTTCAAGCAACACCAACATAAAATTAACTGGAATATGACATTCACCATTGAAACAATGATAGCAATTTTTCAGTATATATTTTAAATATGTTTTTAATTATACGCTAATAAACTTGTGCCATATTTCTTCATCTTTTTTGTCAGTACCTAAAATGGTTTCATTCATTTTACCAATCAATTTAATTGGAAAATGTGTTGAAATTGCATGAAAGGTGGATACAGAAAGGGGTTTACTCGGGCAAAGAAGACTGAGATGTGAGGAAGGAGATAAGATATGAGACTGGCTGAGAAGAGCAATTAGGAGGATCCAAAGATATACACAGCACCTCCTCCCAAGACCCCATATATAAAGCTTTTTTGGGTTCTCACAAATTGTGAATGACCTAAAAGGACACAGAAGCCATGAAGAGCCTGCTATTGGTCCTCTTTACAGTATCCTGACCTGTGTCTCCAGAGTGTACTTTTATTTTTGCTTTTAATTTTTAATCTTTGTTTGGCAAAATAATGTCTGTACAGAGCCAGTTATTCCCTTGCCTTCCACCTTCACCTTTTCGAATAAACTTTGCCATAAAAATTTTCTCTTTCCTTCTCTAACTCTATCTCCTAGCTGGGGCTCTGGGACACCTTTTCTCATGGTGACAGGGAGGGGCTTCCTAGATCTGCTGTGGGGAAATGGGGAAAGAAATGTAGGCTTCTGTTTTTCTTCCTAGCCACTTGCACTCACTCCATGGTATGCCCCATCATCCATGTATTTATTTGTTGTATTTGGCTAACCTTTCTTCCTGTAAAGTTTCTGTTGCTGTTTGTTTGGTTGGTTGGTTGACTTGGCCTGGGCACCACCATATTTCCTTGCCAGAAGGCTAGATGTGAGCTTGCATTACCAGTTGACAATTTTTTCCTTTTTTTTTTTCAACTGGCCTTATGAACTATGCTTCTAATTTAGAGAACATTTAGGCTTGTACAGAACAATAGGAAGGCACCTTTCTTCCTTCACAGAAAAACAAAATGTGTGTGGGCCCTTTAAGAACTCACACAATTTAGGCAGAGCTATGTGGGAAACAGAAGAGGAGTGAAGTGATGCCCAACTCTGCTGCAAGCCTGGGGGTATGGCTGGAAATGCTGGTTCCTGGTGGGGCATGATCATCTTATGATGCCTGATGGCACCAAAGTCCAAACCCGGAGCTATGGCCACACCAAGTGGCTAGATTGGGAGTAGAGTTACCAATGTGGAGCTGTGGAGGTTTGAGACACCAGTTTTTGGAGGGTGTGAGCCATCCGCTCGGGGCAGCACTGGTGCACAGGGCTGACTCAGAGAATGTGCCAGTCTCTGTAGCAATGGGTGGCAGCCAGAGAATGAGAGGCAGCCCCTGTTCTTGGCAGTGATAAGCCATCTGCCTCTGACTCCTCTTCCTTTGGGTCCAAGAGCCTGCCTGAGTCTGTCTTTTTATGGCTAAATTTCTTCACTGTTTAAATATAGATAAAGACATCTGCCTGATAGCCTCAGCAGAACAGCATTTAACAGCATTTAAAATCTGACTGAAGTCCAGATTTATGTCTCTCAGCCCTCAACCAAAATTAGAAAATGGTAGGAACAGCTAGGCTGGCTCTGGCCACTGCCTTGCACCTCTTGTCTGACACCTCTGGCACTAGATGAGATAAATTCTAAAGGACACCTTAGATCTGGCAGAGAACAAGATGGATAGACAGGGATATCTTCTTTCCCTTTGTTTCTTTTCAAAATGGGAAACAATCATCATAGGCAGTGTGTTAGTCACTTTTCTATCATTGCTTAGACAAATTACCAGATACCCAAAGTTAAAGGGGAAGGGATTTGTTTGGCATACGGTACATAGAAGCTTCAGTCTATAATCATCCCAAGGCAGGGACAACAAACAAGTATTGCAGAAAAGAAACAACATGGAACACACAAGGCAGTAAAGGTAACAAGAGAGTTAAAGGCATCTCCCTGCCCCTTTTAACTTACTCAGACTACTTAGGGCAGGAAGCAATCACACCCTTAATCCTAGTGCCCTTGAGGCTAGCATTGCATCATGAATGAATTCCAGTTTCACACATTCTAGATCAAGCCTATGATCACAAGAGGCTTTGGGGGGGTGCATTTAGACCCAAACCATAATAGGTAGACATTTGCAGCACAGCAGATTAGAGCCTTGGCATGTCTACTCCCCTCACTGATTGGAATTCATACTTAGCTCCAAAGAGTGTCGCCTCGTCTCTTCTACTTGCAAACCTGGACTGAATGGACCCTTTCCCCAGGAGATAGTTAAAATTACCTTTAACAGGCTGTCCCTCTATGTTCTACTTTTTTGTTTTTTGGTACAGAGGGTTGAACTTGTGTCCTTGCACTTGCAAAGCAGGCAGCAGAACCACTGAGTTAAACTCCTGGCCCAGTCTATCTCTTTAGAGGGAAGAGTTACATGTGGATATCAAACAACTATGGTTATCAAAACAGCAATGAGAAGCCTGTACAGTTGCTAGTCTAGTCAGATAAACCATTAGCTTAGGGCCCATCATAAAATGATCTTTGCTTTCATAGGTATAAAATATTTTTATACCTTTTGATTCTTAGTACAAGAGAATTCTGTTAATTGACTTACAAAGTTCTGACTAGTCTTATTTATAGTTGCAAACCTAAAAATCATAAAAGGGTAATTATAATTCAACCTGGCCAAACAAATCTGAGTGCACTCTGGTTTATGACAAGTGTCTTACCTGTGGTGTAGATACCATCTGTTCAATTGTCCATCTGTTCAATTCATGTTCTCTTTTGTTTGAGCTCAATGACTTTTTTCTTCTTTTTGGCCTTTTGGATGTTTTTAAGGATATTTGCTTGTAACTTGAGTTGGCTGATAGATAAATAGTTTCTAGGTACACCAGTAGCTGACCATGGTTATGGATCATTAATGAAAACTATGGTAAACTCTATAAGAGCTCAGCTAGAGTTCTAATTTCTTAGCAATTTTTTCTTCAAATTGTCCCTCATCTTCCTACAGCTACAACTAGAGAGACTTATGACAAAGTATCAGACTCATAGATAACCTCTACCAATGAAAAATATCTAAGATACAGGAGGTTATAATCACTTTTTCAATTTCTAAATGTGATTTTTCTCCCCAACCTTCCCTTCCATTCTATTGTGCTCATGCTTAGATTGATTATACATGCTCTCATTTCTTAAATTTTTGTTTATTTTTGCCTAGAGGCTGCCAAACTCCAAGAAGTCATACAAATGGAACCACTGACAAATGTGCTAGACTTTTTTTTGCCAGGATCCACCAGACTGACCTAAGCAGTTCATAACTGCTAAAACTACACAATATAACTGCTATGTTAGATTATGAAGTCCCCTGAACCTTCTCCTTATCCTCTCTGTGGGAGGCTATTAATAGTTCCTCTTGGTAATAACACTTGTTGGCTATATTCATAGCAATCCTGCTGATCTTATAATTTGGCCCATGTATTCTAAACTGTTTCTTTGGCTTTTTCTCCTCCAGACTCCAAGCTATAAACTTAATCAAGATGACAATGTCTGGCCCCTATCAAGGGCCTTTAGATAGACCCTCTTTAGAGTAATTCTGACTGCTGATCACAACTACAACCCTCTTCAACCAGAAGTAGCCAGAATGGTCTTCACCTCCCCACAGTTTAGGGGTACTTCTTCAGAGGTGGGAATAATGCAGGTAGGTAAGTTAATTTTGGTTTCATTGATCTGTTTGATGACACTAAGAGTTCACTTCCATGTCCTCCATAAGGAGAACAAAAAGGACTGAAGAGACCCAGAAGAACTTGGAGCCATATTTGGTGTTGGGTCAATTCCTAATCGGAGATTCTTTCTTTACTCATGTCCTGCCCATAAGTTAGCCACTCTTACTATCAAGTCAATAAATCAGTAATATGCCCCCCAAAATCCTGAAAAAGTATTGCTGCACTGATAAAAGTAAGTTCATCCTAAGAAGACATGGAACGGCAAGTTAAGTAGTTGTCAGTTCACAGCAGGTCATTAAAGCTAAACCTCTTCCTCCAGAAACTTATGCTTAAAAAGCAAAGTTAATACCTCTGACTCAAACATTGATTTTAAAAAAGGCAAAAAAGTTAAATATCTATGTAGACTCCAACTATGCCTTTGTAGTGCTACATGTCCATACTTCAGTTTGAAAGAAAAAGAGGCTTACTAACAAGCATCTATTAAACACAAGCAAAAAATTCCAAAAATCCTAGACATAGTCCATTTCCCCTAGCAGGTCAAAGTCCTGCATAGTACAAGGCACCAAAGAGACATGTCTAAAGTCTCCTTAAAAAATTAAAAGACATAAAAAACAAAAATGATAGCTTTGCAGCCCCTTAAGGCTCTAGCCTTATCCCCAGTTCCTAAAGAACTATTCCGGCCCTTCCTCTAAGGACATAGTGACAAGCTATAAATATCCTACAAGGAAAATGGGCCTCAATCTTCTAACAGAGTAAATAGAGCCAACCAGACCCTAGTAAGCTCTGAAAAAACATTGCTATGATACATCTGAGTCCTGGTTCCAATTATTGCCAATAGTGCAAATGAAAGTTCATAACATGCCCCAAACTGGGCTAAGTATTAACTCATTTGAGGCTTTAGGTAGGAAATTATTTCTGTCCTCTGATATAATGACAGAGTCAGAGGTTGTGAGACTCTTACAATATCTCATCTTGGCAAAGTAGAGTAGGCTATCCAGAGAAATGAGAATAGTATTTTACCAGATCCTGGCCCAGTAGGACCATGTACTGTCCACCCTGGACAACAAATGAACATAAAAACTTGGAGAGAGGGAAGACTCACTGAAGAATTAAAGCCAAAATAGAAAGGCCGCATTTCACCAATCCTTGCCATACCCACTGCCTTAAGGTGGCAGAAATGAATACTTAGACTCATCCAAAATGAAACCAGTTCCATCCAAACTGTCTGAAGAGAGAGATCACCCCTACAAAAAAATAAAAATAACTCCTGTAATCCTCTAAAAACCTTGAGCGTTCAAAAAACAAGACTCAGTGCTACTACAGACAAAGCAAGATCTTGCTAAGGCCGTGGCTCTCAGACTCTTGATAATGTATCTGATATTCCTTTCTGACATACAATTATCTCTACAGAAATCATAAAATAATTTACTCCTCTTATTTGAGTTAATAATAAAGTTTCCTTCTCCTACCACACAACTTGATGGTCACTAATTCTTTTTTTTTTCCATTAAATTTATTGTTACTTTTTAGGTATACAATACAGTTCCCCCTTCATCACTGGGATCTTGTACCTTTACATGTTGTGTCTTGGTTCTTATTTTTCCCCATTACCCTGCCCTCCCTTCACCCCCTCCACCTTTGGCTATTTACAAAGGCTTTTTTCATTTATTTCCTTTTCTCATATTTTTCTTTTCCCTTTTTTCCTTTCCCCTACTCTTCCCATTTCCACTAGTCCTCTAGCCATTTTCTTCCTATTTCAGGTCATCAATTATAGAATTTGATCCTTATTTACACTTTTAGTTTTTCACACCAGAGACACTATTCAGTATTTACATATGTGTGTCCTATTTATTTCATTTCGAGTATGGCTTCAATATGCATCCATTTAGCTATAAATGCATCTACTTTCTCATTCTTTATGGCTGAGTAGCACTCCATTTTATAGAAAAAAACACATCTTTTTTCAGTCTCCAGTTGATGGGCAATTGGGCTGTTTCCAAGTTTTAGCTATTATGAGCTGTGCCACTATAAACATGGAAGGGCCATCTAATACTGTGGCATGATTCTTTTAATTCTTTTGGAAAGATACCCAGCAGAAGGATAGCTAGGTCAAATGGGACCTCTAGACCTAGCTGTTTGAGGTATATCCATATTAATATCCACAGTGATTTTACCAGTCTGCTCTCCCACCAACAATGAAGAAGGTTCCTTTCTCTAACCACCCCACCAGCAGAAGTTGATTTCTTGATAGCAGCCATTCTTTCTGGGGTGAGGTGGAATCTCAGTGTTGTTTTCATCTGCATCTCTTTAATGACCAGTGATGTTGAACAATTTTTCATATGCTTATTTTCTGCTTTTACTTGTTTGTCTGAAAAGTGTCAGCACATTTCACATACCCATTTCTGAATTGGGTCTTTATATTTGGGGTATCTGATTTTGTTTGAGTTCTTTACATATTCTAGGTCATAGACCTTTGTCTGAGGAAGAACTGGTAAAATTTTTTCCCACATTGCAGATTGTCACTTAGCTCTGTTGGTGGTTTCTTTTATAGTGTAGAAGTTTTTAATAAGATGAGATCCCAGTTGTTTATTCTTTCTGCTAGTTCCCATGCTACTAAGGATTTGTTCATAAAGTCTTTTCCTATACTAAGTTTTCAAGAGTTCTACCTAATTTATTTTCCAAAAAGTTTAGCAGTTCTGTTTTAATGTTTAGATCTTTAGTACACTTCAACTTTAGTTTAGCACATGATGAAAGACAGTGGTCAAGTTTTAATCTTTGGCAGGTTGAAATCCAGTTTTTCCAACACAATTTATTGAAGAGGCTATCTTTCCTCCAGTGAGGATGGCTGGGTCCTTTGTCAAAGATGAGGTAGCTGAGTATGTCTAGAGTTGTTTCTGTATCTTCTAAATTATTCCACTGACCCACAGGTCTGTTTCTTTGCCAGTACCATGCTGTTTTTATCACAGTGGCTTTATAGTATAGTTTCAAATTGGGGGTTGTGATACGCTCTGCCATGTCTTTGTTGCCTAGAATTGCTTTTGCTATCCTAGGTATCTTCTAGTTCCAAATGAATTTTTGAATTCTTTTCTCCAGTTCTATGAAATATACTGTTGGAATTTCTATTGGCATTGCATTAAATCTGTATAGCAGGTTTGGAAGTATGGCCATTTTTACTATGTTCATTTTTCTTATTCAGGAGCAAGGGATGTCTTTCCATTTTCTTATATTATCTTTATCTTTTTTTTTCAGAGTTCTGTTTTCAGTGTAGAGGTATTTTGCTACCTTCATTAGATTGATTTCTAGATATTTCATTTTTTGGTGCTATTGTGAAAGGGATTATTTTTCTAATTTCTCTCTCAGTGAGTCTATTATTTGTGTACAAGAAGGCTATGATAGTTGAGTGTTGACCTTGCATTCAACTATGCTCCTGAATCTGTCAATTAAGTTTAGAAGCCTTTTGGCAGAATTTTTTTGATCTTGTATCTAGAGTACCACATAATCAGCAAATTATGACAGCCTAACTTTTCCCTTTCCTGTCTTTATTCCTTCTATTACTTTCTCTTGTCCAAATGTTGTGACTGTTTCCAAAACTATATAGAACAGGAGTGATGATAATATACATATTTGTCTTGTTCCTGATTTGAGTGTGAAGGTTTTCAGTTTTTGGCCATTTAGTATGATGTTGACTGTTAGTTTTTCATAGATAGCCTTTATCAAGCTGAGATAAAAACCACCTTTTCCAATTTTCTGCAGGGTTTTATCATAAATGAGTGCTAAATTCTGTTGAGTGTTTTGTCTGCATCTATTGAGATGATCACATGTTTTTTTGTCCCTGACTCTTTTAATAGAGTGTATTCCATTTCTTGATTTATGTATGTCAAACCATCCTCTCATCCCTGGAATAAATCCGAGGTCATTATTTTCTTATTGTCTTCTGATAGATGTTTCCCTCCAAACCAACCAATGAGCCCCACACTCCAAGATAATTAGAAAATCCATAATTCCCAATAGGTAGTGTCTGTCTCCTTTTCCAACTCAAAAAATCTGTAAAAGTCAAAGACCATGACTCCCATAGCAACCTATAAAAGATTACAGGATTTATGTCTCTTGGGGGAACATGAGATAGGAGATAGGATGTGGCTTAGACTGAGTGAGAGAAGAGAGGTAAGGCAGGTCCCTGAATCTATACAGCACCATCTCTCTAGATCCCATACAGAAAGTTCTTTTAGGTTCCCGTGAAGTGTGGATGGCATAGAAGAAGACAGATGCCATAAAGAGCACTTATTGTCTTTTCATGATAGCCCACCCTGTGTCATTCAGTGCCTTCTTCTTTCCTTGGAATTTTTCCTCTCTTTTATTCAGCCAAAGTTCACGCTGCAGAACCAGTTACTCCCTTAGCCCCCAACCCTCAATTTTTCAAGTAAATCTGGACATCATTTTTTATTTGTCTTGTTCAGTTCTTTGGTCATGACAGAACAGACCTAAAAACTAAGAGGTGAGCCATTTTAAAAAGAACTACCCAATAACAGGTGGACATTAAAAGTCACACTTTTGACATTCTTCGATGTGTTTTCCTCAAGCAATGGACTTTAAAATTTTTTTCTATATAGAGCTATTTGGGATAATAGAATTCATCGATCTTATTTAATAATGTAAATTTCAAAATATAATGACAAATTTTATGAGATCTATGCTATAGCTATGAATTTATTGAGTGCTGTGAAGTTGTGCAATGATTAATTACACTGTAATATCCACTAGATATTGAATAGAGAATGGAAAATAAATTATTTTGATAATATGATTCATCTTCCTTCCACTATTGATTCTCTTTCCTCAATAAGATACTTTAGATAAAACACAATAAAAACTGGATAGAAAAACCTTAGGAAGCCAACACAAGTTGTTATTTTATATAGTGGTAAATGCTACTGTATTATAAAGATTTTGGTAAATTTAAAATATAAAACTAACAATAATTATATGCCAAATTTAAAATGTTTCCTTCTATTAAATGCTTTGTATGAGGAATTTTCCACAGATTATTACATTTCATGAGTAAGAATTCTACTGTACTAGCCCCTTTGACCTCTTTTTCTCCTATCCTAAAATGCAGAAAGAAAAAAAATTATCAAAGGATTACTGCATATGAATTTTAATACCCTTGAAATACAGTAGATAATGTCTTTAAAGCCAAGATTTAAACCTCTTTTATTCTCTTTTCTAAGCATGTATTCTTGACCAAAATTTATACTGCCTCTACTATGAAAATCACAGATATTTTGAGAAATGATTATTCCATTTTGTAATATTTAATAAGCTTAATTTCTATTTGATTATGTGGATTTTACAGTTTATTAATTCCTTAACCTGAAATTTAGAAAGAGAAGTAGAACTTTAACTAACAGAAATATTTTAATTTTGCATAGCACTGAGTATGAATGAACACAAACCCTGAACCTAACCTAAGATCTCTGGATTTTATGCAATGTTTTATCTGAATTCTTGAATTATATTTAGTATTCAATGTTCTGTCATATTTCTTTCCCTTATAATAATTTTTTAAACATTAATTTATTGGAATTAGTCCTTTTCACACTTATCAGTTCTTTGGCTTCCTGGATATTTTACACATACTTCTACAAGCAAATAACAAATATTATTTTCTGATTCACATTTTAGATTGTGATTCACCATATTTTATTCATAAACAAAATATATTTATTTATATTGTTGTAATTAGTTTTTAGCCTTTATGAATAAAATAAGATCAAAAGTATTTTATTTCAAACTGATATATCTGTAATTTAATGATAATTTGGATTTTAAAACTCTCTAAGCTCTTTTTTTACTCTTTTTAATCATTCAACCTTCTGTTTATGTGATTCATCCATTATCACTCTCCTGGTTTAGAGAAAATAACATTACATTTTTATGCTTTATAAAAGTAAATGTGTTCTATTAGACACTTGCATTCTACTGTAGAACTGTGGTTTAAATTCAGGATTCATCTGGCATTAGAAGGAATGAGGACTTTAGTTTGCTTTATATTCAATGCAAGGGGTAGGTTAAGTATGCTTATGTTGTAACATACATAATTTCCCATTGTAGATGAACAAAGTAGGAATTTTTGAATATGCTTGAGAAGTATTCTTCCAGATTGTGTCCAACTTCAGTTTACATCAATATTTTATTTTCATCTAAAAGAGGTTTGTAATTACAAATTTACCCAAAGAAAATCTTAAATTCAATTTGGAATGAGGAGATCTACCATTGTGATAATAGTATTTCTCAGAGTTGGACAGTATCTTAACATTTCAATAACTACCAAATTTTTCTTCTAATTTTTAAAATAATAAATATTATTGCTGTATTGAGCACATTAATAAAACTGCAGATATATTCAGAATTTTGCCTATAATTACAGATAATTCTACAAGGACAGAACTAATACAAATTGGCAACTATTTATATCCTATTATGAAATCAAAGCATTGATTTACACATTTTTATATTAGTTGGTCATTTAAACTGCCACTTTTGTGATAATATTTAATATTAGAGAATATTTAATATTCTTCTGGATTTTTAATAAACGCTTTGCCTGAGTTGTTAAAGATATTAATCTCAGTATGAACTATAGGCTTCACACAATCAGGGGAAAGGAGAAAATTAAAGTTATGTAAGAGAAAGGCTCAAAGGAACCTTTTCTACGGGATCCTACAACTTTGGTAAGTCACTCAACCTCCTGAGCAGGGAGATTGCTGGACACCAGAGAAAGGAGAGTCATCATGAGGGAAAAGTCTGCCACTCTTACTGAAAGCAACATGCTTAAGCAAGGCCGTGACCCATCCTGAAGGCTGACACTGACAACAGCTGAGAGGCTTTATGCATGGTTCCAAAATAATGCCTGAAGAGACTTAACTGACCTTGATAGATAGCAAGGCTTATGTTGATTGACACAGATCTCACTTTAACTTGGTCTTAAACACCCACCAGAAGAGACTAACAAAAAGAGGTATAAAATTAAGCCATAGTTATAAAGCTAGATATAAAAAGTGGATCCAGTCACTGACCCCTAATGGCAGTTTCCAGCTCTGCCAGTAGCAGATCATGGTTATGGATCATTAGGAAAAAACTATGGTAAAATCTATAAGAGCTCAGCTAGAGTATTATATTTCTTAGTGAAATTTGTCTTCAAATTGTTTCATATCTTACAGCTAAAACTAGAGACACTTATGACAAAATATCAGACTTAAAAATAATCTCTATCAATGAAAGAATCTAAGTCCAGCAGATTCAACCACTATTTCAATTTCTAAATGTGACTTTCTCCCCAACCTGCCCTTCCATTCTAGTATTCTCATGCTTAGATTATGCATACTCTAATTTCTTCAAGTGTTGTTTATTCTTGCATAGAGGCTGCCAAACTCCAAGCAGTCATACAAATGGAACCAATGAAAAATGTGCTGGACTTCTTTTACCAGGATCCACCAAATCAGCCTTGCAAACAGTTCATAACTACTAAACTGTGTGACTTCTATGTTGGATTCTGACGTCCACTGGACCTTCTCCTTATCCTCTTTGTGAGTTATATTCATAGCAATCCTGCTGACTTTTTAATTTGGCCCATGCATTCTTAACTGTTTCTTTGGCTTTGTCTCCTCCAGAGTTAAAAGCTATGCAGCTACCAAGTTGACAATGCCTGGTGCCTATCAAAGGCATTTAGATAGAACCACAGTAGAGTAACTCTAACTACTGATCACAACTATGACCCTTTTTATCTGGAAATAGCCAGAGCTATCTTCACCCTTTGTCCCCTCACAGCAGTTAGCAGTACTTCTTCAGAGGGGGGGAATATTGCAGGTAGGTAAATTAGTTACATGTCTTGTAGGTAGTTAGACAGGGCCATCCTCAAGGAGGCAGCCTTCAAGGAACCAACAAAGCAAGGCACCAACATGGAGGATAATCAAGACATATTCACTGTGGCCAGAGTTGTAAAAGGAGAGAAGCTACTATACCCTTGTGCTTCCCCTGGGATAAAGAGCAGTGATTAATATTCTAAACAGGTATCAATCACCTGGGTGGGTGGGGCAAGGTCTTAGCCCAGGCTTTCTAGGAAATATCCCTAAACCCTAGCACTACTGAAACTTGTGACTTGCTGAAATACATGACTTGCTCCCCCATTTGATCTCCACTTAATCAATATTACCTGGGTGACTGTACTTGTAATCTTACTGGTTGATCATGGTTTTGCCCCACCTCATGCCCACCTATGTAATTTTCCATTGGGTCTTGTAGTTTAGTCCCACTTTGTTTGTACCTGCCTCACCATATGGCTTTGCTGCAAAAAACCATCTTGGGGAAGTCGGGTGAATGAGCAACCTTTCCAGTTCCCCTTCTGTCCCTCTTAAACAGAAGCTTTCTTTCCCTCAATAAATTTTCCCCATTCTTAAAAAAAAATAAAAATAAAGTTATGGAAGAGAAGGGCTCTTTTAAGGGATATGAAAAAAAAAAGTTGAAGATTTGGGGGAAGAGAGTAACAAAAGGAAAGCTAGAAAAAATGAGAAATGAATAAAGAGAACTACTAGAGGGCATAGCCTTTACTAAACCAAAGGCAGTGAGATATTTTTAAATTTAGCATATAAATAAGAACATGTTGACAATATATCATCAAAGGATGACATTTAGCACTTTTTCCATTGAAAGCAACTTTAGCAGTTAAAAAATTGAGGATATTAAATTTATAGGGCCTGAGGTAGTATGTAATATTTTGAATTAAATTCATAATAATTGATTTATTAGAATCAAGGGCATTTTTTCACTTTACAAAAAAGCCTCATTTTTCATAGTGTTATCAGAACATCCTCAATAAAAGAATTACCTGGTCATTTGAATTGCAGGGTCAAGTGAAAAAGACAACAAAACCATAATAGATTAAACAGAAAGTAATAAAAAGTGCTTCAAAGATGAAAATATTGATCTACAATGATCATAAATAGTATGTAAGGAATTTCCTACATTCTGGTGAACAGACTATTCTTTTCAATGGACATTAACATTGTGGACTAAATTATTTTCACACTTTCAAAGCTCTTCTACATTTCAAAATATTCTAAGGATGATACAAGTGGATATTTTGCATATTCAGAGCTAATTTTTCAAGATTGAGGAAAAGTATTTCAAATCAAATCTGATGGCTTCTATCACTATTAAAGTAAAAACATTTTATTTTCTGTAGGGGATTTAATCTATAGACATACTATTATTTTTGAGACTAGTTACACAATAGAATATAGTAAATATTACCTACAAATAAAATAATGGATTTTGAATTATACAACTTTTGAAATATTCATTATATTTAATTAATTCCATTGTTTAGACATCAGATTAAAATAATGCAATTATGTTTTATGCAAACTGGTCTTTTCTGTTAGGCAAAGAGCTTAGATAATGTGAATGATTCTCCTTCTACTATTTTTATCTCGACCTAATTTAGAATAGTTTTCACTTTAGTATTGGTAATTTTCTTGTAAAAACAATAGTTAATTGTGTCTGATAAAGCTACTCCATAGCAGAGAGATACTTTAAATCTTAAACTTTTTCAAGAGTTTGAGAAGTGCCCATCAATCATTATCAGCTCAGAGACATATTGAAATTTATCTTTATTCTGCAGTGTTTCTGTCAATTTGGAACCAGCTCCATGCAGGGCCTTTGCACATAAAATAGAATAAAACTGACATGCACATGGACCCATTTCACTTTTGTCTGTCTCACCACAATGACTTGAAAAATGTATTCAATAAATTGTGTTCACAGATTTATGGTCACTGGATCTTGCTATTTTCGTCCAGATCTAAACCAGTGAGTTTGCCAAGCCAGGCTTGCTGATGTTTTTGGTGCTCTATTTAAAGCAATATATGAATGATGTGTTCACAGGAGGAATAAAAAGTGAGAAAGAACATCAAGCAAGCTTGATGCACCCCTTTATATTGTTTGTTCAAAGTGTCATGACTGTCAACTGCATCACAGATGGCTTCAGGAAACGTGGCTAGAAAGGTGAGCTGAATAAAGAGCTCAGCTTGAAAGAGGCACAAATAACACATCTTAGTCTGAAGTCTTTGTTATTTTAGAGTCGTATAATTGATAATATTTTGTTCCCTGTGTTTTCTACATCCAGTTTTGTCTTTTCTCAATTTGAAAAGAAAAACTATCTTGTTTCCATGCATAGCAGCTTGATAGTTTGTCTCTGCATTTTTATCTTCTCCTTCACCAAATCCACTACAGGCGAAGTTTGCCCTGCACTTTAGCACTTTGATGCACAGTGCGTGAGAACTACAGCCTGACACTGATCCAGTCTTCTACTTCTCACATGATAAGTGTCAATTTTATTTATCAACTTAAGCAAGTGAGTTTTATCAATAACAAACCTGTATATCGGTGGTTTACATTATTTGCTACATTTATGCTACTAGAGAACTCATTGGAAAGCAATGCATTATAGTGAAATATGCCAAATATACACATCTGTACGCTTAACTAATGGTGTGCAACATAATATTATATAATAAAAGATGCATAATAAAGCACTATATGAGGATATAGGCAAAGAAAATTTTGTAAATCAACCAAACAAAATCTTCAGAATAATCATGTATGATTGCTACATAGCATATTGTTCAAACTTAGTAATTTTTGTAATTAAAATAAGAGCATTGATTGGCAATTTACTAGAATAAATTATGACATATTTGTCTCCTGAGTACTATCTACAATGCTAACAATGGAAACTTAACTTCATTTAACTAGAATTTTATATCAGAATCTTTCTATATTTGAATGAAATTTACCCAGAAATACATTTTTACACAATGATTGAATATTTTACCACTGAGATTCAACTTTTTGTTTTCTTTATCAGACAACTCTGAGTTTAAAGATTTATCTGGGAGTTTTCTGGTAGCAATAAACCTTTGATTGCTTTTCTGTCTTATCTTTTTCATCTAAAACTTGTAATAAACCAGTGCTGTTGATATTATGCTGCAGCGATGTTCAGTAACAAACCCAATTCTAACTATCTGGGGCACATTCTTACTTTATTTATTTTTTTGTGAGTCCTATATCAAAGCTCTAAATTAGACTTAGCCCTGTCGATATTGATCTATTCTATATGGCTTAGACTATGTAAATTGTCTTTTCTACTACAGCATTTAGGTATAGGAAAAGTTTTACTTACTATACTATTTTAAAATGTTTAAATTATTGAGAGTCACTATTTCACAGTGGATAGGAATTTAAATTTCAATATTTAATGTGTTGATTTTTTTTTTTTTTGGAAGTCTTTAGTGTTTCACAAAATGGAAGGATCTGAATGCCTCCCATTCTGTGCTCCAAAGTCAGGGTAACAAACAACATTTTTTTTTCTTTTCGGCTTTTATGAATCTTGCAATTAGTTTCTTAAGATACCTAGTCAGAGTAGGTGTGTGGCTATAAATTTCATGAGAAATGGTTGGATCCTATTTTGACAATAGATCCAATACAAATTATTGGATGTAGGGCATGAGATGTAAACAAAATTCAACCATAGGTTCTATGAATTTTGGAAGTGATAACTAGAAAATATAACTGATAGCACTTGAAGTGGGATAAATCATGAAAAGTCCAGGATTAGAGATAAGACTAATAGTTCTGTTTTGGACAGATAGAAATTGTACTGCCCATTAGATTCAGTTAAACACAGGAAAGTAAGAGCCTGGGAGAGAAGTGTGTGCTGCAGAAATAAAGGGTTCCACCACATGAATGATTTTCAGACTGTTAAGACTAAGTGAAACGTCAGCGAGTACAAAAAGAAAAGAGAAGCCTATGAAAGGATTATTATGGGATATTTCAAAACTTACAGGTTCAGGAGGATGGGAGGAAGCAGAAGAGGGAACTGACTAGGAACCATCAGAGATGTATAAAAGGGAAAAGAAATCTGTGCCTGGAAGTCAATTGCAGAAAGCGTATCTGGGAGGAAGAAAGACTCAACAGTGTCAAATGAAGCCAACTGCCAAGTAAAACAAGGCCAGAACCAGAGACAGGGGTTATTGATATTCCAGAAGATTATTGTAGATGAGTCCAACAAGTCTTCTTCTAACTTCATGCTTGGTTTTCCTAAAACACAAGTTTTGAGTGTGATTTAAAATTTATACAGCACCAGTCAATTCTACATAGCAGTCCATCAATCAAAACTAAAATATAAATTGACAAATAAATCACAAGCAATATTTTATGAGTTTTAATGCGGATGTCATGCCAGTGGCAAGTGCATTTTCACCGATGGTGCAAGCATAAGACATAAAGATACAGGCATTTTTATAGTTATCCTTGATCTTCTCTTCCTCAAAAAGTTTTTTTTCCTCCCCTCCACTTCTCAATATCTTCATAGGTGATGAATTTCTTTGATCCAGTATCACATTGCTTTTTGGGTGACAGATATTTATTTTATAAAGGTGAAATTGATTTTAGAAAACTAATAAAGCTATACTTGGGTTTATTCTGATTAAGAAACGTTAGTCGAACTTGGTAACATTTGGAATTATAAATAAGATTTGAGAGCTTAAAGTGTTTAATCTCCCAAGTAATAACCATACTGACACACAGCACGACACTTCTTAGTAAATGATGGGTTTTCTTGTATGATGTCTGTCTATGTGGCTACAATAAGCATGTGTCATAACAATGCACTAAACTACATGCTTTGATGATGATTTAAATTCCAGTTAGAGGGAAAGTTTCTGGAGTTATTTGGTTGAGTAAAATAAGTGACAATTATAAAATACAATATATTTTGAAGATATACATGATGTGTAACCAATTAGAATTCATATATTTAGTTGAACACTTAATAATTAATATTTTTAGTGTTTTTCACTGTCTGCAGTTATATACTATATATAGCTTGTGTTCTTATGCAAAGTATTTTTAATTTCTGTTATTAAATATATCTATTTTTATGAGTACTTTATTATTTTACTTTTCCATCTTGTGCTTCATTTAAATATAGATTAGGCACATGAATTCTGTTACACAACTACCTCCTGTCACTTACAGAAAATGATGATTTAAATGAGGGCTAGAAAATGTATGTTTGAATTTAGTGCCTGGCATGTACTAGCCATGTATCTTTAGTCCCTCAATTGCTCCAAGTTCCCTCATCTGCCAGTTGAGGTGCAGATCCACATGAAATAGTAAGTAATGATGTAATGAGAAAATCCATAGGTAAGGCACATTACAAGTGCAGATATTGAAAGGCTATGATCTATTTTGCAATCAGAAAATGGATTAGTTCTTCCTCTGCCCAACATCACTGGTAACAGAGAGCTCTACTTGGCAAATCAGTTTCACTGGCAAGATTGAGAGTCACGGAACACACTACTGGGTGTAGTGGGACACAGTGTGTAAGCTTAAGCTATCAGTGTTGTTATTTTTATTATATATTATATTAGTCATTGTTTCTAAATATATGTACTACTACATTTTCAGTGTAAAATTGATAGTGTATATCAAAAAGGCAGCTCAGGAAATTGGACTCACTTGATCTCTATGATAGAACCTCATTTTAATGCAGGTGATGGGTCCTGGAAATTTCAACAAAAAGTGAATACTCCTCTGAATCATTCTGACATCTGCCCCTAACAGAAAGCTTTGGGATAACTGACTGCATACTTCCCTTTGCATCCAGATGTTTGCCTTTGAGCTGACATAACCACTATCATAATTACAATCTCCCAAGACACCCACAGAATTAGCTACTTTGAAATCTTTACTGCAGTCGACATATTATTAACATTATCTATCAGTTTCAATTACTTCTGCAGGCTCTAAATTTATTAAACTCTTGCATTAAGCACATTTAAGTGTATGATAAGCATATGTGTTTCAAGCCAGTGTTTTGGTGGTCACTAATGCTATGTAAAGAACATTTTTCAGACCATAAACAACTCTTCTAACAGGGTAAATTTCTTCCAAATGTTGCTATTGCACTCTGAAAATTCCAGTAAACACGCATATAAAAGAATTAGCATGTCATGTCATCTTCAAATAAAACCTCATTTGCTCCATTCTCTTTCTAAAATCATTTCACATTTAGCTATTGCCTCTGTGTGTATGCATACAGTCTTCAAAAATGGGTTTTGTCTCCTCTTTAAATAATGACTGAGTCATATCTAATGCTCATGCTCTGAAGCCAATGGATCAACAAACTGATCTTAAGCCAGTTCTATAGATCACTATAAAGTGGAGCCTTTTTAATATTAAAGTAAGAGCAATTTAGAAATTTAATATAAAAATTGGCTCCTGATACAAGACCTATTGAATGCTGCCGTGTCTCCACTTTTTATTTTAAAAAGAAGGCAATGAATAAGCTAAAGCCTGCACACACCTGAATATAAATCTCTTAAAAGTTGTCCTTCTGGAAATACCCTCAGAATCTATGCACAGACCAATTGTAGCTGGCTTTTCAACAGTGGAGGCACACGGAGGTCATCTCTTTCAGTTGCGGACCTTGTTTCTCAGTAGACTATGTTTGAAGTGCATAGCTTCCATTCCTTGTAGGGCTAGGTCCATGTAAATGACACATCTTAATTCTTTTTCGACTCCTCCCTCATCTATTAATCCCCTCTGCATTTGAAATAGATTTTATATCCCTACTTCCTGTTATCTATCTCTTATTTTGCTCTTTATTCATGCTTTATGTTTCTCTTTTGAAAGAAATCACGTGATATTTAAGCTTTTCTGTCCGACTGATTTCACTTAACACGACGGTCGTTTGGCGTCACAGCTGATAATCTTCCTTTCAGAGCATGACAATTCCCTAAGATCAGTGTGCATCCTGGGAACGGGCAGGATGACCATAGATGCCTTTGCCACAAGGCCCTAAAATGACCCTTTCTTGCATTAAACCGGCAAGCAACTTCTCCTCAGTCCACTCCTGTGCATTCTAGTGTTGCCTGCTACTCCATTAGATTTGCGTGCAGAGCTGGGGGCCTGCTTGTCAGTTTGCCAAGCAATGCAGCTCCTTCTTTTTGCTCAACCCCAGTGCCACAGTATGAGCTTCCCTGTGTGTCCTGAGGTGAGCCTCTCCTGCATAACAGAAGCAGCAAACCTCAGGCAAATTCCGCTCTCAGTTTGTCTGTTATCTGTAAGGTAAGAATGTTTACATGTTTAATCCTTTGAGAAAAAATTAAAAGGAATACAACTCAATGTCATGTGAAACTTACATGGAGTTTAAACTTCATGGAAGGAAATAAAGTTTTGTTTGAACATACTTGCATTCACTTATTTATTACCTATGCTCTCTGGCTGCTTTGATGGTTTCAACAGTAGGTATGTTAAAATAGAAAGCTACAAAACTGAACTTATTTTTTTGCAGTAATGGGGATTGTTGCATCAAAGGCCTTTTCACTAATTATATCACCAACCCTTTTGATCTTTAATTTTGAGATAGTGTCTACTATATTACTAAGTTGCCACAGCTGAGCTTGTACTTGTGTTCCTCCTGCATCAGTCTACATACAAGAGGGCTGAGATTACAGGTATATACGATATCCTGGCTCGATTTCTTTCTTTAAACAACTTCACTGGCCACTGTAGTAATAGGTGTGAACTTGGACTTTTTTTATATGTGACCTCTGTTCCATTTTTAGGGCAAATATCCTCTTAAAGCAGGAAGTACTTAAAATACAATAACTCACACTTTCAGCTTCATATCAAATTATTTTTTATGTGTAGCCTAACTTCTGGCCATGTAGCTCAGATAGTGTAGGACACAAAATGAGATTAGTCTATGAACTAGTAACCGGTTAGATCTTCCTATGGGATTCTCGTGTACTCAATCATAGCAGATAATAGCAGATAATCTCGCAGCAAGTTCAGGAAATTTCTCTTCCCCCTTATGGCACTTGAATTAGCTGTGTCATGATTTATTCTCTCCTAGTCCTACTGGCTTTCCCAGACAGTACTTTCTGTAGGAGCATCAGCTTCCCTGGGTGTTCAAATGTGTTGATAATAGGATCCACGTTCAAAACAGTTTTAAAAATTCTTGACCGTACACGTGTGAACAGTTTCTCTTCTGAATGATTTCTTTGTCAACAGCATTAACATACAGAATTCCTCAAATGCGTTTGACTGTCAAATTTCTTTTATATGGAACACACCATGGGATTTTGCTCTTCTCCAAGTTGTCATAATTTTTCAGGAATGCAAAATAAAAAAATCAAATTAATGTGATTCTAACATCAAAAATGAAGTTGCTTTTGTACGTTTAGTCATATCATAATGTAGTTTTTCACCTGTATATTTCAATATGTCCAGTTTTAAATTTATTTTATTCAGGAATTAACACATAGATAACTCATACTGTGTGTCAAGTGTCATTCTATATTCTTTTCAAATGATATCTCTGTTAACTCCTATGACCACCCATGACCTACATGTATCATTACTCATATTTCATAGATGAGAAACCTGAAGCTCCAAGGACTAAGGAGCTTATTCTCAAGGTCCTTCAGCCTGATTGTCCTGGAGCCAGAAATCCAGGGTGAAGACAGCTTTCCGTGTCCTCTGAACCTGTGCACTGTATCAGCTCACCTGGCCCCAGGTCAAATGGTACAAACTATGATGATATTCTCTGGGGGCAGAAACTTTTAATCAAGAAATATGATATGTTGTACATATGATTTCTAATAGGAAAAAACTATAAAATTAAGCAATATTTATAATGATAACAGTAATGATAGGAGAGAGAGAGAAAAAGAGAGAAAGAGAGAGAGAGAGAGAGAGAGAGAGAGAGAGAGAGAGAGAGAAAATTTAGTATAATGATTGGTCAGCTTTTTTTCCCACTAACTTTATAGTTACAGTTTAGGTATACAGAACATTTAGTCATCACTGGGCTCTTTTACCTTTACATGATGTATCTGGCTATTATTTTTCCCCATTCCCCTGCCCTCCCTTAAAACCCTCCACCTTTCCCTATTTACAAAGACTTTGGTTCCACGTTGGTCCTTTTCTCTTCTTTTTTTCCCTTCATACATTTCTACTGCTCCTCCCACTTCCCCTACTCCTTTAGACATTTGCTTCCTATTATACAATATCAACTATACATTTGGATTATTACTTACACTATTAGTTTCTCACACCAGAGAAATTATTTGTTTTGTTTTCATACAAGAGAAACTACTTGGTATTTACAGATGTATGTCTTATTAACTTTCCTTAAGAGTATGGCCTCAATGTGCATCCACTTAGTTATAAATGTCTCTAGTTTCTCATCCTTTATGGCTGAGTAGTACTACATTTTATTTAAAAAACACACACACATCTTCTTTATACAGTCTCCAGTTGAGGGGCAATTGGGCTGTTTCCAAGTTTTAGCTATTACAAACTGTGGTGCTGTAAACATGGGTGGGCATATATTACTGTGGTATGATTCTTTTAATTCTTTTGGGAATATACCTAGCAGAGTAATAGCTGGTTCAAACAGGACCTCTAATCCTACTTTTTTGAGGTATCTCCATATTGATTTCCACAATGGTTGCACCAGTCTACACTCCCACCAACAATGGAGAAGGGTTCCTTTCTCCCCACGGCCCCACCAGCATTTGTTATTGGTTGATTTATTGATAGCAGCCATCCTTTCTGGAGTGAGATGGAATCTCAGTGTTGTTTTCTCCTGCATCTCTCAAATGACTGGTGATGTGGAACATTTTTTTCATACGTTTATTTGACCTGTGGTGAGGCAGAAACATCATGATGCATGACCATGGTGCAGCAGAACTGGTCATCTCATGAGAAACACACAGAAAGGAAGAACCAGAAAGAAAGGGCTGTGGCCAAGATGTACACTCCAAAGACGTAACTCCAGAGACCTACTGCCTCTGAATGAGTCTTACATACTCACAGCCCATAAATCTATGAACTTGTCAATGGGTTAATCCAGTATCAATATTAGGCCCTCATGATCCAATTCCCTTTCTAGATCCCACTTTTGAATATTGTTACTTTGAGGGATCAAGCCCTCAGTACATGAGTCTTGGGGAATACCCCACAACTACACCATAAAACTTTACCATGATGTTCCCCCTTTCCCCCGCTATATTTTTTGCCGAGACTGCCAAAATAAAAATATGATAGCTAGCTGTTTAAACAACAGAAATATATCCCTTACAATTCTGGAGTATGGGAAGTCCAGAAGCAAGGTGCCAGCACAGTGAGTTACATTCTGAGGCCACTTTGCTTTGCTTATGGACAGCTGCCTCTTCACCATGTGATCATGTACTCCTTTGTGTACTTGACCAGAGGGAGAGGAGAGACAGAGAAATTATTCTATGTGGTCTTTGCACATAAGGTCCCTCATTCTCTGAGATCAGGGCTTCACCCTATGGCCTCATTTAACCTTATCTCTTTAAAATTTTATGTCTAAATACAGTCAAGTTGTGGGTAAGAATTATGCGTGAATTTAGACTTTAATCCATAGCACTGCCAACAGATACAATATTTCACAGGTACGGTTCTATTGGAGTCATTTGACAGGTTCTTTTCAGTCAACTGAGAGAAGTGTTGTGTGTCCCAAGGTAACTAAGAACCATGTTTTCCTCTCAACTCTCCTTTCCTGCTGTGGTTACCGTGGAGACTACATAGTTCAAAGATGTAGCTCCAAGTTGAAATTTATAAATTATAGTTTATCCCAAAATATATCTTGAAGCACTAAGTCACTGAAATTTCTGGGGTTTTACATTATCAATGGTATAATTATTGATATTTCACAATTGGTGGTTTTATAAGGAAATTCTGTAGCTTGGAGTGCAGGAGAAAATAAACATTGTGCCACAGTGGAGAGGGTTTTACGAGAAAAATAAAATGTAACCAACATGGATATTTTTCAATTTGTATTTGCTATAAAGTCTTCCAAGTACCATTCTTGCTTTTCTCTCATCTTTTTAACCAATGTAAAAGTTACCCTAGTTTTCTTAATCCATATATAAAAATACAACCTATATGGAGAGCATATTTAAGGAGCAGCAGCAAGAAGGACCAGTGATTGATACATCAGACCAGCCATAATCTCAGATTTTCCAGGTCATAACTCATCTTTAACAGATCCCTTAATATATCTGGACCTTTGCATCCTCATATAAAAATATTGGCCAGACTGACTGGATAGCACTAATATAATTTCAAATCCATTGCTATCAAATAATGGTATAAAATTAGAGAAAATATACTTTGATCTGAATATAGTAGGATATGAAAATATTGTAAAAATATTGTTTCAATCTCTTTTCACTCATACAATATTTGGAAGGTATCCATAATTATAATAATCAAAGTAATTACCATGAATGATTTGACTTATTTCATTAATATTTAAATATTTTTAATTTTAATTTAATCAAAAGGCTAAAATGTGTGATATGTTTCAAGTTGTTTTATTCTGTATCTGGCTGATTGGGTTATTGTAGTGGAATGCTATACACTGGGTCACTAGTAGAAATTTATTTTCTCTCTGTTCCAGAGGCAGAAAGGACAAGATAGAGTTGGTTGGAGCATCATTTTCCGCTGAGCTCTCTCTTCCTGGCCTGCATATAGCTTCTCACATAGCCTTTCCTGATTTTCTCATGACACTAATACTATGGAGTTAGGTCCCATTTTTATTACTTTACTTAAACTGCATTACCCCCTTCAGTAACTATGGCCAAATACAGTCATATCAGAGAGTTCAAGGATCAACAAAGGAATTTGTGTAGGGAAACAATTCAGCCTGTAATGTTACTATATATATAAATACATTCAATGTTACAAATTTGGTGACTTATTCTAAATCTGTTAATCACAGATATGGAATCCAACATTTGATGAAGAATGAGACAATTTTTGATATCATTATTATATACCTTACTCAATTTATTTTCATATAATGTATTATCAGATAAGGTAAAATTATTTCTTATTACTGGCATTTTTTTCTTTTTGAAGAATTTCTAAGCCTTCGTTTTCCATTAGAAAATGGAAATAAAGTTCTTATCTCCTAGAATATTGTCACATAAGACACAAAATATAAGTTCTTGAAGTAACGTACATGCCAAACACCCAGTAAAGATTGTTATTCTACTTACTCAGCAGATTAAATACTAGCTTGAATTTAAACCAGCATGGTCTATACTAGACCATGTATCTTCCTCAACAAAGGAACAAAAGGGTAGACAGATCAAAACTCTTTAAAAATGTAACAATTCTAAACAGTTTCATAAAAATATGGATGGAATATTCATTGCTATGTTTCTGCACTACAAGTTTTCAAAGAGTAGGATTAGTGAATTATTTAGTTTTCTGCATACTTTGTGGAAGACTTGGGTTGTGGTCTTCATTAGTGAGTCCAGAAGTCATTTCTGTATGATGCACTCACATCTAGTATTCTGGAGCGGCAGAATGGATGGATCAGTATCTGGAGAGTTGTGTGAGCAGCAGAAAATGCATTCAAAGCTGAAAAGATCTGTAGTTTCCTTGTAAGCGGGGTCCAGGCAGCCATGCCACTGTAACAACATCACTGTTTTTCTCATGGCAGAGCAAACGTACTTAGCAAGAAGTGGATAACTGACAACAGGAACGTGAGGACCACAGACTCTTGTGCCAAGAAACCCACTTATCCTAAGTGTGGCCATACTGTTCTGTTACCCACAGGTTTTAACAAGGACACTGGAGCCACAGTATTTAGGAATCAATACAAAGAATCATCCCAGGAGATTGGATAACTTGCTTACATCTGGCTTACACTAATAACCTGTCCTCACTCTTTTCACCTGAGCTTATCTGCATAGGATTTTATACCTTGAAAACTATACCTGGCAAATATGCTTAGCACATTCAGAAATCTACAGAGCATAAAAGTCCTCAAAATCCAGGCATTTTGATTCTTGCTTCTGTGCTCTTTACACTAAAACAAGGGATCTTTTGTTGTAAAGTTTAGGATTGTCAACAGCAGCTAATAATCTTATAAGTTCACTTATTTTTCTCTATCCTGAGCCTGCATCATGTTATCTAACTTGGGCAATCCAACAAGATAGAGAGAGACTTAAAATGGTAATAAAGATAAACTCTTCACCCTCGGCTAACACATTCTGAGCTTTCTAGGCTGTTTATAGGATTATTAGCTGCTCCATTTTGACAGACCTCAGTAAGATTCATAGATTCTTTACCTAATACACTGCTTTAAAATTTAATAGCAGCTTTTGTTACATCAGCCTTCCATTAAATAAGGACACAAAACAATTGAATAGCAGTTTTACTGGCTTCACAGTGATAACCAAAACATAAGACTGAAAAGCCGATGTGGAGGTGTCTGAGATTTTTTAAGTGCTAATCTCAGATTCCCTACTTTTATAAAGGCATTCTTACCATCTGTGAAACAAATATTATGGTTATTAATAAATGAATACTAGGACATAATTAATATAATATATACTATATAAGGTCCTAAGAAGTTCATGTTAATACAAAATCAGGGATACACTACAGAAACATAGAATGTCAGAAAGGTATTAAGAGGAAAAGTCAATTTTTTCTAGGTAATCATTAATAGTAGCTATATTTACAGATATCAGATATAATCTAGATTTACAGATATCAGAGTAAATCTAGTTAAGAATAATGAAGGGAAATAGCATAATATTGAATTGTTATTTTCTGAATTACTATATATTTTCATTTTGAAGCACTCTTTGCATGGTATTCAGAGAAGATTTTCTTAAAAATACAAACTTTTGAACTTAAGTAAAAAATGAGGGGCTAGGGATTTAGCTCAGTGGTTCTTCTGCCTGCCTTACAAATTCAAGAACCTGAGTTTGATCCTCAGTACCAAAAAAAAAAAGTAAAAAGTCAAAGTGCAGAATTATAAAGAAAAATGAACAGGTTAAGGATTGCTTAGTAGTTCAGCAAGGCTATTGTAGAATTAAGTGCTAATTAAACTTTGAAACAAGAGAAGCATAAATGATTTGGTGAATAAACGTGAACATCCAGAAGATACAAATGAGTAAAATAAAGAATTAGAATAGTTTATTTCTCTATGAGAAGTAAAAGAGTAAATGACTTTTATGCTATGTCTAATTCAAACTAAGCCCAATGCAGAAATATTCTAATTCTTTTACTATGTTATATATTTTAGTCTGAAATTTAAAACATGTAAAATATGTCACTAAATTTAAAATTACACACCTCTTATATCTCTAACAACATATAACTCTGTCTGGAGCTTGCTACAAGATGTTCTGAAAATATTTAAGATGGTGTTTACAGGTAAGTTCCTCCTATTTGCTCATGCTGGTAGACTTTCCAATACACATGTCACTTCTAATGATTATTAGTAGCCAATTAAGAGAAACTCTTTCTTTTTAAATCTTTCTTGCAAGTGTCTACTCTAAGAATAGACACATAATCCAGTTCTGTCGGGGGGGGGGCAATAAAATATGTTAGATGTTGGGAGAGATTTTCTTATTCCTAATACATGACACATAAAGATATGGGTTTTTTTTAATGATTAGAGCATCAGTTGCTTTTGTCTGTTAATCAAGAAATGATGGCAGATCATTTATAAGTACATTAGACAACCATGAGGATAAATAATCTTGGAAAGAATTAACATGATGATTAGAAAAGTGAAGGGAGATGGAAATAATCCTTGTTTATATTATTGAATAACTAATCTAGAAATGTACTTTGGGATTTTCAAGAGAGAAATTTCCTTGATGCTTTGGCTCACTAGATTTTCTCATTAATCCAGATTTGTATTATTAGCCAAATCTCTAGAATGAGATTTATTCTAAGAAATTCACATCCTTGGTTGTTGAGAAGTTCCATGGTATGCAAGCTGGAGACATGGGAAAACTGGTAGAGTGAATATCAGTACAATCCCAAAGTCAGCAAACCAGAAACACAATGGGACAGCGCGGTCCACAGGCAGGGGAAACTATGTTTTAGGTCAGGCATTCACTTCCAGAGAGAGGGCATCAGCCTCCTGTTTGACTCGGATCCTCTGTGGATGGGACACTTTCCCACACTGGGCATCTGTTTTATTCAGTTGATCAGTGTAAATGCTGATTTCTTCTTGGACAGCCTCACAGACACATCTAGCTATACTAATGACAAAAGAGATAGGTAGGCATCTTGACAACTAGTCAAGCTGTGTAAAATTAACCATCACAACTTTAAACTACTGCACTATATATACACACTTCAAATGTAAGATTGTGCCTATTAATTATTTACTTATATAAATTATATGGACAATGCCTAGATTGTGAAAATATATGGACATATCATCATTGTTATAGCTTAAACTATTAAGGTAGCACATTTCTTTGTTTTTCACACTCATTTCTGGCAGTCAATCATCAGCAAAGGAGGTCCTACCATCTCTTTCCTTTCTCTTTGGATGTCCTCTGCATCTCATCTGTCAGGCTGGTTTGGCTGGAGGGGGGCTGTTTCTTTGCCTGTTTTCAAATCCATTTATTGACATTGTCTGTCTTCACACTTGAGAGTATTTTGCATACATTTCAATGGTTCCTGTGCCTCCTACCCTAATGCTGTCCTCGCAGATCAATCAGCTTTGTGCAACACAACAAAAGCTTTCCTCAAATCTAGATAATCACTAGTGTATTGTCTGTGTTAGTACTTCATTAATGTGGGAAAAGTTTATGAGTACATTCAACTGAGTTTTCCTTGATTATATTGTAGTAGTCAAATATAAATGCATGGCTCTTCATTGTGAAAGAAAATGTTCCCTTAATTTAATCAGTTTTAAGAAACTGACAGCCTGTCTGAAGATGGAAGGGGAGTGTCTATGACAAGGGCACATCTTCCCAGGGGATCTCGACATATGCTGTGAAACAGATCACATATTCTGCTGTTTCCCTTTTCAATTTCCTCATGGCTCCTAACGAAGTTGGTATTGTTTGAGGAAATGTAAAACATGAAAAATTATTTTAAAGGATTTGTTTCTAAGATAATGGCATTGTAACTTCGTATAGGCTTGTGCTCTCACACAAGAAATTATAAAATGGGGACTATTAGAGTCTTTGTTCATATCATACTGGAAATGCATAAGGTTTTTAAAATTTTAATCTATTGACTTTAGTCATCTGGAGTTGAGGAAAATCAAGTACAGCCCAGTCATCATATTCATATGTTCAATACCTGTGGGTCCTGCATCTGAGGATTGAAAATAAAAATAGTTGCAAAAATATTGTCTGTTATTTATATGTACAGATTTCTTGTACAACTCTCTAAATAATACCATATTACATTTGTTTAGAAAGCACTTACATTGTATTTACTGTCATAAATAATCTGGAATCAATTCAGAAAGTACATGTAGGTTATAAGCAAATATTATTGCCATGTTCTCTAAGCACACATAAATTTTGGTATTTGGGCTTGGGGTGATAATGGTCCTGGAATCCATCTCCAATGGGTACAGCAGAATGACTATAGCCATTTTCATTCATATAAAACAAGTTTCTTCTCTCTGCCAAACTGTCATCTATCTATCTATCTATCTATCTATCTATCTATCTATCTATCTATCTATCATCTTCTACATTTTAGAAAAGCTATTCCTAGCTAGGGAGCTTATAATTTCCTCAGAGTACAAATGGCCAATGGGCACATGAAAAGTATTCAGCATCTTTGGCCATTAGAGAAGGGCAAATCAAAATAATAAGTAAAAAACAAAACAAAACAAAAAACCACTAAGTTCTTTCATACTGCAGAAACAATGGCTCTCATCTTGCCAGGGATTTAGCTCAGTGGTTCCACAGCCTGCCTAGCAAGCTCCAGGTCCTGAGTTCAATCCTGGTACAAAGAAAGAAAGAAAGACAGACAGACAGACAGAAAGAAAGAAAGAAAGAAAGAAAGAAAGGGAGAGAGAGAGAGAAGGAAGGAGGAAGGAAAGAAAGAAAGAAAGAAAGAAAGAAAGAAAGAAAGAAAGAAAGAAAGAAAGAAAGAAAGAGAAAAAGAAAGGGAGAGAGAGAGAAGGAAGGAGGAAAGAAAGAAAGAAAGAAAGAAAGAAAGAGAGAAAGAGAGAAAGAGAGAAAGAGAGAAAGAGAGAAAGAGAGAAAGAAAGAAAACATTGGCTCTCATCAAGAACTCAAAAAACAATAAAGAATGGATGATGGCAGGACTGTGTTGAAGAAAGCAAACCTATTGCATTTTTGGTGGAGATGAAAACTACTGGAATAATTGTAGAAATAAGTATGGAGATTTTTCCAAAAATTGAGGTTCTGATTGATCTAGCTATACTTGTGGATATCTTCTTGAATGTCCTACAGACATTATATTATATGATATGTGAGTACTAATGTTTTTAGCAGCACAATTTGTAAAAGCTAAATGGATGACTGGATAATGAAAATATGGTGTAGCCACACAAAATAGTACTATTCAGTCAGAAAGAAGGATAAATAAATCTGAGTATTTCCTAATAAAATAGATGTATTTGAGACAACAAAACTAAATGAAATAAAATAGACATGGGTTAGATATTGTATGGTTTCTCATAATGAGAAACCCAAAGTATAAAAATTTTAGAGAGTAAAATACATGTTCAATGATATAAAATAGGGAGACAGAACTTATGGATATGGGAAGGTGATTCAGAGATGGGGGTGTGGGATGAAGGGAGACAAAGGAGAAGTAAAAAGGACCAAGGTGTGTTAACTATATGTAACAACTCTCTATGATCAATTTACTATGAATTGCAAACATATACTAATAAAACAAAGATTAACTAACAGAACATTTGGGTACACATCATAAGCAAATTTATATTACCCAAAATACTTTGGAGAAAAAAATTTTTGAATTATTTTTTCTCTTTTTGCAAGCTTTGCAGACTAACTTGTGTCCTCTCCAAATTCCCATGTTGCCAGCTGCATCATCTTTGACTATTTGGATACATAAGGCCTCTGCTAAGGTAAGTGCTTTGATATGAAGCCATATCAGAGGCCCACAGTCTGATAGAACTTCTGTCCTCATAGGGAGAGAGAGAAAAATCAGGGCTGTGCACACTGGCAGCAACACCAGGCTTCTCAGTGAGAACGAGACGAGGTGGGAAGGGATCTGCCTGACAAGGGAGGGGCTTCATAGGAACTGACCCAGAGGCTCCTTCATCTTGGACTTCACGGGCTGTGAATCTAGATAAATAAATTTCTACTTCTTAAAGCCATTCATTACATCCACTTATGTGATGGTACCAAATTGACCTAAAGCATTTAAAAATCTCATGCTCATTTTACTATCAAGCAACAAAAATTCTGGTGTATTGTTTTGATAAAAGTTTCTTTGTTCATAAATGGACGTGTGCAGCTGTGTGTTGATGAGCAAGATGAAATTCACTGTCTATTAGCAACTTTTTATAAGATTCATAAATCTTGATAATGTAGGAGACAAATCCTTGTGGAGAAATATATTACTTTTGTGCATACAACAAAATCTGTTTTAAGTATTATAATTTTTTTTTTCTTTTTGTACCGGGGATTGAACTCGGGTCCTTGCGCTTGCAAGGCAGGCCACTGAACCACTGAGCTAAATCCCCGGCCCAAATATTATAATTTTTAAATCTACAATTTGTATTTTCTAATCTGAAAAGTTTTGCTGTCGTTTTGCACAATTTACATGATTGCTTTCTCACTTATAAACATACGTGTTTGTCCATTTATTTTGCTGAGAAGAACTGTGCTCTACAAAAGGACTTCAGTTTCTGCCCCTACATTGGTGGAAAAACAGAGATGGTATCAGAGCTGGGGTAGAATCTCTGCAGAACACATTTTACTCAGTGTCTCTGTGTGGAGTGGGCATTTGCTTTCATTTTATTTTCTACAAGTAAAATTCTTTCCTAACTATAAGTTATCCTATAATTGTGCATTTTCCATCTAAAGGAGAAAACAATTATGTTCCTATTCTTCATATACACCTGGCAGGTTAGTTCAGGAATACTTGGCTTCTGTTGAAAGCAGTAATGACATTGGAATAATAGAAAGATTAAGGAGCTGTTTTCTGTATCCCAAAAGCTGATCTAAATGCTTTATAGATTTTTTTATTTTAATCTCCCTAGAAGGCAGATATATTTGCTATATAATTATTATCCTAAAATCACAAGAAACCAAGTAGCAAAACATTAAGCTACTTATTGCTGCTAACACAAGAGAATAATGATGAAACTAGATAGGTTTGAGTCCTAGAAATGTGACTACCATTCATGGTTTTTGAAGATGTATGATATTGGGTCCCTAAAAATCTAAATCAGTCCAGTTTAGTAAATAATCAGTGTAAGTTTTTAATGTGTAAAACACTGCTTAAGAGAATGCTGAGACTTTGATTCTGAGTTAGAATAGCTACCCTTGAAATTATTAATGAAAGGTGTGACCATGAGTCATGCTCTGCAACTAGGAAATTAGTACAGCATAGTTTTGTGTGTCTGTGAATGATGGGCTGTAAGCCAACAAATTTAGCAGGGAAGACCCAGTCCAGATGTGGATCATGGTAACCAATAGGTTTGCATCTGGATGGAATCAGAGAAGGAAAGAAGAAGGAAGATTGCTGGTTTGAAAAGTTCCAGTCTTCTGGAGCAGTTCCTTCCTCTGCTTTTGGACATCACTCCCCTGGGCCCAGCTTCTTCAGCTTTCCAGTGCCAACTCCCACCAGTGACCCGCTAGAGAGCTTCTGAACTTTCCCACTCAGACTAGTGTTGTGGCCTCAATCCTTCTGACGCTCCAGTTCCATTCTTTTTGCTGACCAGCTACTGGGTTCTCCTGCCCCAGGTCCTGCAGCCACCACTCTGGACTCTTCTCAGGTCCTGAAAATCTACTGAAGAAATCACCTGGCATAATTACTTACATATGCCCTGCTGACTCTGTTTGCCTAGAGAACTAATACAGGAGTCATAGAAATGTACATGGACAATGGTAAGATGCCAAAGTAGATACAAAGATTCAATTCAATCAATAAAAATGATGCAGTGATGTTTAGAAGAAATGTCATTAAAACTGCTGAAAAAAGTCCATACAGCTGAAATTTCATTAAAATTGCTAAGCGAAGATATTGAGGCATGGTATTTCATCTTAACAAGGACCCGAGATGAGTTCAAATACCACCTCTGCCAACCACTGTGATCTCAGAAATAGTATTTCCCTCCTTGAATCCAAGTGTCTTGTGATATTTTTAAATGTATGATATGAACTACAAGTTTAGAGCATGAACATATTTTTCTTAAATTATATTATAATTATTATAACTCACACATTGCTCATAATTTTCTTTCTTTCTTTTTTTTTTTTCTTTTTTTGGTACCGGGGATCGAACTCAGGTCTTTGTGCTTTTGAGGCAGGCACTGGAACCACTGAGCTAAATCCCCAGCCCTCACAATTTTCTTTATATACCACAACAATGTTTAAGTTTTATCTCTACTTTACACATGAAGATGACTAATATGAAAGAAGTAATAAGCACAGATAACACTTGAATTTTTTCAATGCCAAATTTCACAGATTTATGTCATGTCCTGAAGAGTCATGATAGTCTGTATTGCCCTCTATTATACACTTCCCAAAGTTCTCATGTTTTGTAGTTTTAAACAGACAAGTTTTGTTCATAAATAAAATAAAGCATGACTTTTCATGTAGTTATGTCAATAAAAGTCACTCATATGACATGTGTTCCTACTTTTAAAATGATTTATTAATTAAAATGCATGGCTTTATACAACTATCCTGAATTTCTGCTATTGTTTTTATGAATATTTTCTTCACACATCATGGAATAAAACATTACCATTTACTAATTAGGGTCCACTTTAGGACACAGCCAAAACTTCCAATTGAGCTAATTTTCCTACTAATGCTATAGAAACTCATGGAGTTGAACCACCATAACCATTGAATCATGCCTGTTTATAGTGAGGAATTAAAGTCATATAGTTCCCATTTGATGAACCTAGAAAAAGACTGAGAAAACGTTAAAAACAGCTTTTACCCACCCCACACTCTGGGCCTCCAAGCAGCACAGACTGGTGAGGAACTGAGCTGCTACCCACCCCCACTACTTCAGGCCTCTTAGAAGCATGGGCTAAGCATGGGCACCTGCAGCAACCCCCTCCCACTGCCACCTCTGGCTTTCTGGTTGTGCAGGTACCTGGACCACAACACAGAGGCACAGAGGGTCATAAAGGCCATTATCCTGAGCTCCAGAAGATAGAGCAGAAGTGAATAACAGAAAGAGGGCCACTCTCAGGCTCCTTGATGAAAATTGAAGCCTACTGGAAAAGTGAAGAGTATCTCTGCAATAAAGGCACACCAGACCACCATAGTTGGCAAGTTGCAGTGATCAACACCTCCCATCAGAATTTGGACTATATTCAGGAGAAGGGGACCTGGAATCTGCAGTAGAACCTTGCAGAGTTCAACCCTGCAGGAGGTCAGGAGCTCAACCTGTGCCTTGCAGTCAGAAATCAGTCTGACTCTCAGGAGTCTGCTGCATGCTTGATGAATCTAATTGACTTAAATCTGCACACTGCTGCCTGCACTGTCTATTGTGACAGAAAAGATATAATCTAAAGATATACCCTTCATTTTAATTTTTCAATTTTTAAGATTATTTTTTCATTTCCTCTTTTTACTTTTAAGTGTTCTATTTTTAAATTTTTCTTTTTAATTCTTATTTTTCTTTTTTTTATTGCTTTATCTGTCTCACTCAATCTGTTGCTCTCCCACATTGTTCATCTCCCTTTTTGTTCCTATTTCTGCTCTAATTCAGATTTCTTCTTCCACTTTTTTTCTTCTTTCTTTTTCCTTCTCTTGATTGTCATTAGTTGCAGCACAAAGTGAGTATAGTTTTTACCTTCCTTCCTGCTGTTAGGAAGCTATTCCCTATTGTGGTTCCTTATTTTTGTCTTTGTTTTCTCATTCTGTCCTTTTCTCTTGTCTTCAACAGATTCCTAGAGTTTGAATGCTCTTCCTATGTCTTCTGGCCTCATTTCTAACCTTTCCCTATCCTTCTACATATCTACTCCTCTCCCCAACTCCTCCTATATCTTCAAGATATACCTAATGTTTGGTTTTAAGTCTCTAATGACTCTGAGGCAATCTCATTTTCCTTATACCAAGAAAGGCACCTGATTAGACTAATCACAGCACCTTCACACAGGTGATACAATCAGCAGCACAATAGTATCAAGACAGCTTAGAGGAGTTGCAGATAAAAATATAGATGAGCTCAGGACCATGGTGGAAGCCATGAATGTCCAGTATAGGAAACAAATGGAAACCATGGATGCCTAACAGGAAAGAAATGGAATCAATGAAACAGATTCAAATAGATATCCAAGAGATAACAACTCTATTGAAAGTATATAGGATGATGGTCAGTGAGTATGAAAAGAGGGATCTCTTAAAAATAGTAAGGGCCCATGAGAAATCAATCCAACAACTCCTAGATAATGCAAGTAAGAATAATATCATACTGATAGGAGCTCATGAAAAAGCAGGAGAAAGCAAAAATGACATAAAAAAAAACTGTTCAAAGAATTAATGACAGAAAACTGCCCAAACAAAGAAGTTGGCATACAGACAAGTGAGGCATATAGGACTTCAACTAGCCCTGACCAAAATTAAACCTACACCTAGACATGGAATAATCAAGATTCTAGAAATCAACAGAAGAACAAAATACTACAAGCTGTTAGATAAAAGAAACAAATCACATGCAAAGGAAATCCCATCAGCTCAGAATTGCAGCAGACTTTTCAACACAAACTATCAAGTCAAGGAAAGCCTGGCATGAGGTATTTCAAGCCCTAAAAGAAAACAACCACCAACCTTGACTGATGTATCCTGCAAACTATCTTTCATATTTGATGGGGAAATAAGATAGTTTCAAGACAAAGAATACCTGACAAACTTCGTGAATACCAAACTGGTACAGCAAACTAATTTAAACATTATGCTAGAAAAAGACAATGAAGGTCACAAACCAAGAGGCCCAACAGAGCAAACCCAAAATGCAAGGCAAGAAATTAAGGGGAAGGGGTGAATTAAAAAGAGCCAATAAGAAGAAAAAAACATGAGAATGATAAGTCAATACATATCAGTTACAACTATCAATGTTAATGGCTTCAGTACACCAATCAAAACAACCAGACTAGTAGATTGGATTAAAAAGCAAATTTCAACAATATGCTATATATAAGAAAAGCACCTAGTTCAAGAAGAAACTCAAAGACTGAAAGTTAAAGGATGGATAAAAGTTATTCATGCAACAGGAACACCATAAAAAGCAGGGGTAGCTATTTTATGTGCAAACTAAATTCAAATGAAAACTAATTAAGAGACAAAGAAGGTCACGACATCTTTGTAAAGGTAACAATCCAAGAGGAAGAGATGACCATCATAAATACATATGTACCAAATACTAATGTCACCAACTATACAAAACAAATATTAAGGGGCGTGAAAAGCCTAAGAAGCACTAATACAATTATAGCAGGGGACCTCAGATGCACACTGTGACAAATAGCCAAAAAAATCAGCAATGAAATACTAGGATTAAATCAAGCTTTTGAACAAATGTACTTAATAGATGTCTCTGGAGTGTTCCACCCAACAAAATCAAATATACATTCTTTTAAGCTGTGCATGGGTCAGTCTCCAAAATAGACCACATAGTAGCTCAGAGAACATGTTTAAGTAAATGCAAAGAAGTTGAAGTAATCCCTGCTATATTATCAGGCCATAGTGCAAGTAAACTGGAGATCAATATGGTAAGAAAACACAAGAATTTCACAAACACATCAAAATTGAAAGGCTCTCTCCTGAACAACCAATGGGTCACAGAAGAAATTAAAAAAAGAAATTAGACAGTTTTTACATATAAATGAGAGTGCCAATTCAACATACAGAAATCTATGGGACACAATGAAAGCAGTTATATGGGGGAAATTCATACAGTGAATGTCCACACTAGAAAAACTGAGCGAGCTCAAATAAACAACCTAATGATGAATCTTAAACTCTTAGAAAAAGATGAGCAAGAAAAATACAAAACTCATAAAAGGGAGGAAATTATAAAGATCCTAGCAGAAATCAAAGCAATAGAGACTATGAGAATGATACAAAATCTCAAAGAATCCAAGACTTGGTTTTTCCAATAAATAAATACAATTGATAAACCCATAGACAATCTTATCAAAAAAGTAAATAAAAGGCTCAAATCCATAAAATTAGGAAAAAAATGTTGAAGTCACAACAGATTCAGCCGAAATCCAGAGGATCATCAATACCGGCTTCAAGAACCTGTACTCTAACAAAAAGAAAAACACAGAAGGAAGGACAGGTTTCTAGATACATATGAGTTAACAAAGTTGAACAAAGAATAAATGAATGTTTTAAACACCCAATTACAATCAGTGAAATTGAAAATATAATTAAAAATTTACCAAGATAGAAAATCCCAGGTCCTGGATGGCTTCACTGCTGAATTCTACAGGATATTTAGAGAAGAACTATCACCACTATTCTTTAAACTTTTCAATGAAATTAAAAGGTAAGGAATACTTCCAAATTTATTCCCGGAAGCAAGTGTTACTTTGATTCCCAATCCATGGAAAAACCCACTGAAAAACTAGAACTAGAGGCCAATCTCCCTAATAAGCATAGATGCAAAATCCTTAAAAAGATACTGGCAAATAAGGAGGGGTTAATCAAGATAATACAACCTGATTAAGTTGTATATATTCCAGGGATACAAGGATGTTTCGACATATTTAAATCAATAAACAGAATACACTATAACAGAGTTAAGGACAAGAACTATAATAGATTCAGAAAAAGCACTAGACAAAATTCAACACCTATTCTTGATTTTAAAAAAAAACAGCAGAAAATTGGAATAAATGTTCTCTATCTCAACTTGATAAAGGCTATCTATGAAAAGCCAACATCCAACATCATGCTAAATGGTCAAAAACTGAAAACCTTCATGTTAAAATCAGGAACAAGAAAAAGATGTCCATTATCACCACTCCTGTTCAATATAGTTTTGGAAACTTTAGCCACAGTAAATAGACAAGAGAAAGAAATAAAAGCAATAAAGATAGGAAAGCAAGAATTCAAGCTGTCATTATTTGTTGACAATATTATACTCTATATAAAAAACCCAAATACACCACCAAAAGAATTCTAGACTTAATTGGCAGATTCAGTAGAATAGATGGATGGAAGGTCAACACACAAAATTTATAACCTTCTTGTAAACAAATAGCAAACTCACTGAGAGAAAAATTAGGGAAATAACCCCTTTCACAGCAGCACTAAAAAAGACGTATCTAGGAATCAATCTAATGAAGAAAGAAATAAACTTCTACATTGAGAACTGCAGCATCCTGAAAAAAAGATTTCAAAGAGAATATAAATAAATTTAAAGACATCTCCTCTTCCTGGGTAGGAAGAACCACTATAGTGAAAATGGCCATACTTCCAAACCTGCTATACAGGTTCAATGTGGTCCTGATTGAAATTCCAGTAGTATATTTCACAGAAATAGAGAAAATAATCCAAAAATTCATTTGGAACTAGAAGATTCCTAGGATAGCAAAAGCAATTCTAGGTAACAGAGACATGGCAGGGGTTATCACAATTCCCAACTTGAAACTATACTACAAAGCTATTGTGATAAAATCAGCATGGTACTGGCAAAGAAAAAGACTTGAAGATCAGTGGAATAGATTAGAAATTGCAAAAATGACTCCAGACACACTCAGCTACCTCATCTTTGACAAAGGAGCTAACTATCCTCACTGGAGGAAAGATAGCCTCTTTAATAAATGGTGTTGGAAAAACTGGATTTCAACCAGCCAAAGATTAAAATTAGGCCCCTAACTTTCACCATGCACTAAACTAAAATCTAAGTGGATTAAAGATCTAGATATTAGAACAGAAACACTAAGCTTGCTGGAAGATAATTTAAGTATAACTCAAAGTTATTGGCATAGGAAAATACTTTATGCACCAATGCTCATTGTCCTGGAAAGTGGCACAAAGAATCAACAACTGGGATCTCATCTTATTAAAAAGCTTCTACACTGCAAAAGAAACCACAAACACTATAAAGATACAAACTACAACATGGGAAATTACTTTTTACCAGCTATTTCTCAGACAAAGATCTACTATGTAGAGTATATAAAGAATTTTAAAAATCAGACACCTCAAATTAAATACCCAATTCAAAAATGGGCATCTGAAATGAGCAGACATTTCTCAGACAAGCAAGTAAAAGCAGAAAATAAATATATGAAAAAATGTTTCACGTCACTTGTCATTTGAGAGATGCAGATGAAATCAACACTGAGATTCCACCTCATCCCAGAAAGAATGGTTGCTATCAAGAAATCAACCAATAACAAATGCTGCTGGAGTTGTGGGGAGAAAGGAACCCTCTTAGTTGTTGTTAGTAGTGCAGACTGGTGCAACAACTGTTTAAGTCAATACAGAAATACCTGCGGCAACTATGATTAGAAGTTCCATTTGACCCAGCTGTTCCTCTGCTGGGTATCTTCCCAAAAGAATTAAAAGAATCACACCACAGTGATATGTTCTTACCCATGTTTATAGCCACACAGTTTGTAGTAGCTAAACTTGAAACAGTCCAATTCCGCATCAATTGGAGACTGGATAAAGAATATGTGTTTTTTTAATAAAATGGAGTACTACTCAGCTATAAAGAATGATAAATGAGGGACATTAATAGCTAAGTGGATGCACATTGAGGCCATAAACTTAAGTGAAATAAATAGGAAACACATATAAATACCTAGTGAAAAACTAAATGTGTGAATAAGGGTAAACATGTATAATATATATTGTATAGTAGGAAGAAAATGTCTAAAGGAGTTGGGTGATGGAGTAGGGGAAATAGAAGAAGTAGAGGAAAGAAAAGAAGGGAAAAGAAAAATATGAGAAATGGGAAAACAAATTTACCTTGGTTACATGCACAAAGTGAAAAAAAAATGCCCCATATATCACTTCTAAAAAAGAGAAAAAACTATCAACAGAAGTTTCTAATGAGTAGTAAACAAAAATATTGTCAAAATAACTATAAAATATTGAACAAAGACGTCAGAATTTGTAATACATTCTCTTTTTTACTGAATAATTTTCTCCCCTACCTTTCTATAACAGTGTGTTCTACAAATGCATTTCCTGTTAAATATTTAGTTTTTTGTAAATATCTAATTAGAACCTCACCTTGATTTTGAAGACTTAGAGATAATAAAATGCCTTTTTACCTCATTTAAATTATGTATGTGCAGACAGTGTTTAAATTGTTTTCTCTTTTATATGCAGTATGTGTGAGAACCTCTGAATTTTGCAGATTTCTTGTGTGTGTATGTGTTGAACTCTTGTTGGGTCCTGGAGTGGCGTGTTGGAGCAGTGGAGCCCTTGAGAGGTGCATCCCAGGGGAAGGTAGGGAGGTCATGACAGGCCCACCCTTAGAGGGAGTACTGTAATTTTCCTGGACCCTAGTTACTTCCCAAGAGGATGAATTGTTTTTTAAAAGATCAATTCTTGTGTAACAGCATAAATCCTCTTTATCAACACTCACCCTATTCAAGGAAAACACAAAGAGAAAAATTGTCTGTTCAGCTCTTGGTGAGGTATGGAAAAGTCTTCAGCAATCCCACATACAGGGAGTGAACACTACTTTGACCAAAAATATAGAGAGGACAGTAACTGATTTGTGTTGCCATGGCTCTGTTACCTTGACACTGCTCCCTAACTATGCACAAATAGGCCAGTAGAGCACCTACTGGTAATTTTTAATGGGAAATACTATGAATGGCATGCATTAGTTTACAGCCATTCCTACCTCTCCACATGTTTTGTCAAAATGTACCTGAAAATTTTTAAGCTAACATCTGTTAATAATCTTATTTTGAAGACTTGGAGACAATTTGGAAAATATTAATATAAGAAGTTTTTCTGGAAAATGCAATGCTTTCCAATAAATGAAGTATCTATGAGTTTAATATCTGGAAAATATTTTAGTCATAGATTTAAATAATTGTGTTAAAAAGGCAATATAAAACCACTCTTTCTAACTTTTGTAGCATTTGGTTATTTTTAATTTTTTTCAATTTAATGCAGTCACTATGTTAAATTATCCTCATTTCATTAGCCTTTAGATATTTTACAACTTTTCCTAATTCAGAGAGTAAATAAAAACTCCACTGAAAAAATACAGATAAAACTTTTTCACATGAAAAATAAAAATAAATTAAATAATTAGTGCAAATATTGCAGGATATATCTAAGTTCCACATATCAAACATTGAAAATAATTTGTTATCATTTCTAAGTGTTGGTAAAAATATGTGTATTTTACAGAGAGACACTAATATACACTTTTTAGACCTTATCAAGGAATAAATACTTATATATTTTGTGTTACATGGTCTAACTAGATCTAAATTATATGAATGTGTTAGACAAATATTTCTAAAGGTAGTTTAGAAAATCCTATTAAAAACATCACATGGTACCCTATAAATATTTATAATTTTTGTTTTTATATCAGCTTAATATTATTTATAAATGCTATTGTATTGGTTATTGATTTAGTTCCAAACAATTGATAAAATATAATTTGTGCTTATCGATAATGTACAGCCTCCAAGACCTCAGTGCTTCATGATTTTTGTAAATATACCTTTGTATGGTTCAATCCCACATTCTACCATATTCATAGTACTGGTTGTTTGATAAATTAAAAGGCCATTATGTCTCTTTCAAGATTAAGTTTTACAATGCATATGAATTTCATATTGATTCTCTTTCTTTGGGACAACTCACAGAAAAGGAAACAAGTTGAACATTAGAGAGCAGTCCTGGTGAGGGTCATAGCAATGCACTCAGATCCTCACTACCAGCCAAGTAAAGGACTGGAAGCTGATCATGTAGCTATGGAAAAGTTCTAAGTAACTGTTTATACAGATGAGAGTTTTTGGTTACCTCATAAAGTTCCTGAGTCAAAACCAACGAGTTCAATCAATACTAGATCTCTGACCCTCAGAAACTGTAAGATCAAGTCTTATGTCTTCTGCTACTAAGTTGAGAGATTATTAGTTACACAGCAAGAGATAACAAATACATTGATACTATGAGTTAAACATCTTGCTCTTTGGAAATGTTATAAATATATCTTTCATATTTCCACATATGATAGATATTTTCAATTGTATGTTTAGGTAAAATAGTTCAGATGTACTACTTAGTAGGTCTAAAATAAAGTATCTTTGTAAAAACTCTATGAGATAAAGCAGGTAACATTGTATTCATTCTACAGGGAATTAAAGCATGAAGTTCAAGTTGAGTGGTTTTCAAAATCGGTCTTTAAATCCAGTTCCTTTATTTAGTGCCCTTTCTCTTTCATCCTGATAACAGATTTTAGTACTTAAAGCTTTAGCTGAATAGAGTGAAGAAATTCTCTTTAAAAATTTGCCTTAACATATTAGGTCAGAGTCATTCTTATTTTACACTTTTTTTTTATGTAAGCCGGCTGATTAATTTATTTTAAGTAACATATAATTTATATACAGACTTGAAACTTTATTTCAAATGAGTTTAACATTTCTACCAATCCTGCAAGTTTGAATACCCGGGTACATACAAAGTATTTCAACGGTACTATATATACCTTGCAATTGTTTCAGAATTAACAAAGGAATTATTATTCCAGCCTTTACTAATTGGGAATTCATAGGAATAAGGAAATAGTAATCCACACATTGCAAACAGAATGTAAGGTCCTTTACTTTTACTCTTTTTCATATAAGAGAAACCATATAATATTTATGCTTATGTGTATGATTTATTTCACTTAATATTATACTCTCAAGGTGTATTATTTTCCAACTAGTGACTCAGGTTTATCTTTGTTTGGGGGAGAGTAGTATTCCATTGTGTGTAAACACCACGTTTTCTTTACCTGTTCATCCCTTGGTGGACATATAGGCTTCTTGTATGGTGTAGCTATTATGAATTGTGCTGCTATAAACTTGGATATGTGTGTATTCCTGTAATATGATGTCTTTAACACTTTTGAGAAAACATGTAGGAGGACAATAGCTGGGTGAAATGGAATTTCCAGTTTCAATTTTTTGAAGAAACTCCATTCTGATTTCCATAGTGCTTGTATTAGTTTACATTCCCACCAAAAGTGTACAAGTGTTTTGTTTGAACCATGGCCTCTCCAACATTTAATATTATTTGATTTCTTGATGATGGCCATTCTTTCTTGGGTAAGATGGAATATTAGCATTGTTTTAATTTTCATTTCTCTAATGAACAGCGATGTTAAACATTTCTTCATGTATTTATTGACCATTTGTACTTCTGTCAAATCTCTATTAATCACCCTTGCCCTTTTTATTGATTCTCTTATTTTGTGGGCCTCTTTCTTTTAGTTCTCCATATAGAGATATGAATCTGCTCTCTGAGGAACAGCTGACAAAATTTTCCCCATTCTTTAAGTTGTCTTTTCACTCTGTTAGTTGTTTCTGTTACTGCACACAACTTTGCACTGCATACCAATTTTGCACAAAAATCGTAAATGCTACGTTCTTCAGACATATATGCTAAAAAGGAAGAGGATAAATAGATGGGTGGAGGCAGACACAGGGAAGGGAAAGAGGATGGAAAAGGAATGAAGATGTGTTATGTATCTTCATCAAATCCCCATAAGGATTTCAATCATTATGTACTACACACAAAATAAAATAAAATAAAAAATAACACTAGGCCCTGTAAGTACAAAGAAATAAAACATTTCTCTTTAACATAAAAGATAACATCTTAAATATTTTGACAGTAAAGTATAATGACTTTTTCAAGACCAGACACTTTAACCAAATGCTAAATGAAGAATCTCATCCCTTGATTAACTTTAATGTGGTATTTATTTCTTTCCTTCCTTTTTTCTCTTTATTCATTTATTTCTCCCTCCTTTCTTTTTTTAGGGCTGTATAGAATCCAGTGCTTTTGAACTAAACTAGATTTTAAGGCCTTCTAATTTTTTTCTGTTTTCAAATACGGCCTCACTAAGTTGCCCAGGCTAGGGTGGACACACTGTACTCCTATCATAGCCTTCCAGAGTACTAGAATCACAGGCATGCACCACCTCACCAAGCTATTCTTTATTTTTTTTAACCAAATATTTAATGAATTTCTACTATGTGCTAGGCACTGCATGAGTTTCTGGGCAGAAACAACATATTACCGAGGACCTCTGAAATATTACTGGAAACCTCTACAGTGGGTTCCAGTCTTCTGTTCAATGTATGACACAGGGCTGAGGGGAAAAACAAAACTAAAAGACAGAACTAAGTGCCAGAAAGCAGGGCTCCAGGATGATCATTGCTGCTGCAACTGACAAAAGCGCTGGCCAGCTGAGGATTTAGCTCAGTGGTTCTGCCACCTTCCTTGCAAGCACAAGGACCTGAGTTTGATTCCTAGTACCAAAACAAACAAACAAACCAAAAGCACTGGCTGGTCCAAGCCACTGACTTTTATTGGTAATCAAATGGAATAAAGGTGAGCTAAGTGTAAGGGTGGAAATACATTCAAGTGTAGTTCCAAACAATGTGCAGTTGTGTCGTTTCTATGGAAATTAATGTAAGATGGGCTCATAAAAGAGAATACAAAAAATTCTTGAATTAGGAACAAAATAGACAAAATACACTGCTGTAATTAGAACATTGTCTTTCTAGTGAGAAGGTTTTAGTTGTGGGAATGAAATTTTAGTCTGAGTTACTCTGACCTCATCATGTAGGCTTTGGCTGGACTCGTTTCTATAAGCAAGCTACTTGTGGGGTTCATTTATTGATTTATGTATGTTGAATCATCCTTGCATCCCTGGGATAAATCTGACTTGATAAGGGTGTATGTTCTTCTTGATGATCTTCTGTATTCTGTTTGCCAGTACCTTACTAAAGGTATTTGTTTCTATGTTCATTAGGGAGATAGGCCTGCAGAACTCCTTTTTTTTTTTTTTTTTTTTTTTTTTTTTTTTTTTTTTGGTTGGGTCTTTCCCTGGTTTATAGTTCAACTCTAAATATTTTATAGAATTCATCGGTGAAGGCATCAGGACACGGGGTTTTCTTTGTTGGTGAAATTTTAATTACATTTTCAGTTTCACTGATTGTAATTGGGTGTTTAAAACATTTATTTATTCTTTGTTCAACTTTGTTAATTCATATGTATCTAGAAATCTGTCCTTGTCTTCTGTGTTTTCCATTTTATTAGAATACAAGTTCTCAAAGCTGGTATTTATGATCCTCTGGATATCAGCTGAATCTGTTGTGACTTCAACTTTTCTGTTCCTAATTTTATGGATTTGAGCCTTTTCTTTACTCTTTTTGATAAGGTTGTCTAAGTGTTTATTGATTTTGTTATTCTTTTGAAAAACCAATTATTCAATACTTTGATTTATTTTTTTTGTATCATTCTCTTAGTCTTCATTGTATTGCTTTCTTCTCTGATCTTTATAAATTCTTCCCTTTTATGAACTTTGGATTTCTCTTGCTCATCTTTTTCTAGGAGCTTAAAATTCAGCATTAGGTTATTTATTTGAGCTCACTCGGTTTTCCTAGTGTGGGCATTCACTGATATGAATTTCCCATATAAAACTGCTTTTGTTGTACCTCATAGATTCCTGTATGTTGTACTGGCATTATCATTAAATTGTAAAAAGTGTCCAATTTCTTTAATTTCTTCAGTGACCCATGAGTTGTTTATGAGAGTATTTTTCAATTTCCATGTTTGTGAAGTGCTATTGATCTCTCTTTTTTTTTTTGTATTTTGTTTCTTTTCTTTTCTTTTTATTGAGTTTATTGGTACAATCTAGGTATATAATACAGTTACATCCATTATTGGGATCCTGTACCTTTACATGACAGGTCTTGATTCTCATTTTTTCCCCTTGTCCCTGCCCTCCCTTCATCCCCACCTCCCCTCCTCATTTACAAACACTTTATTTCCATTTATTCATTTTCTCATATTTTTTCCTCCCCCTTATTACCTTTTACCCACCCTTCTCACTTTCCCTACACATTTAGCCCTTTACTTCCATTTTCACATTATTAATTATCTCATTAGGATCTTGTGTATTATTATAGTTTTCACACCAGAGAAACACATGTGTGGTGTATTTATTTCATTTTAGTGTATATCCTCAGTATGTATCCATTTTCCTATGAATGACTCTAATTTCTCATTCTTTATGGCTGAATACTATTCCATTTTATAGAAAAACCATATCTTCTTTATCCAGTTTCCAACAGATGGGCTAATGGGCTGTTTTCAAGTTTTAGCTATTACAAACTGTGCCACTATAAACATTGGTGTGAATATATCACTGTGGTATGATTCTTTCAATTCTTTTGGAAAGATCCCCAGCAGAGGGATGGCTGGGTCAAATGGAACCTCTAGTCCCAGCTCTTTGAGGTATCTCCATACATCCTTTCTTTTCTAACTCTGCCTTATTTGTACAAAATAAAAAGCAACAACAATAAACTGGAAATTTTCAGATAAACTAATCTAAAAACAGTAGGTAGAATGAATAATTTAGAACTCTAGGATTCAGCAAAAGATGACTTTGTAATTTGTGACTTTATGCTTAATTATAACGATCAGTTAAAGAAATCTCTGTATGAAAATTAAAATGGGGAATCCTAAAATAAAGCTAAAAAGGAAAGTAAAAGAGAAAAAGCAATGATGTAAAATTAAAATAATCCTTAATTCTGAAGAAGAAAATGGTCCCTGAACATATTTAAATTGCTTCTTGCTCTTGTAGTCTTATATTATTCTTTTTTTCATTATTTAGAGAATACTTTATTAGTTTCTGTAATCAAACCCATGTAGATATGACCTTACATATGTAATGCAGCACATTACATATGTACAAATGGAAAAAAATTAATATTTCTAGACCAATATGGCTGTTAATTTCTGTACAATGCCAAAAATTAAAATTATATATATGTGTGTGTGTCTGTGTGTGTGTGCGTGTTTATATATATATATATGTATACAGAGAGAGAGAGAGAGAGAGAGAGACCAATAATAGCAGGATATTATGCATCAATGGCAGTAACAGCTTTTCCAGGTTCTGCAGTCATCTGAACAAAATTATAGACATTCAGCACACTGCACTAAAAAAATGAAGACAAAGAAAAGAATAGTACCCAGAAAATAGCAGAGTTCTGTTACTGTTGTGGTACCTGGCAGCACTTTTTTATTAGCATCTTAATCATCATCTGGAAAGAGAATATTCGAGAGTAATATCACTAAAAATAGCTCTGATAAAGCATGGTAACTACTATGTATGATAAAGCAGCTACCAGATATTTTACATTCACAGAGGTATGATACAGTACTGTCCTATATGTATAATACTAGAATCAGTTTGTCTGAAAACAAGATTGCTACCCCTGCTTTTTTTATGGGCTCCTATCTCATGGAGAATTGTTTTCCATCCTTTCACTTTCAGTCTATGGGCTTCTTTTTGCACTAGGTGTGTTTCTTGTATACAACATATTGTTGGATTTTACTTCTTACTCCATTTTGCCAGTCTATTTCTCTTGATTGGTGAGTTGAGGGCATTAACATTGATGGTTATAACTGATATGTACTGACTTATTATTGTCATGTTATTGGCCTTTTGTTCATCTTTTTTACTTTTTCACCTTCTTTTAGTTTCTTCCCTTGCCTATTTGATTTGCTCTGTTGGGCCTCATAGTGTTGTGAACTTCATCATCTTTTCCTAAGATATTGTTTAGAATTGCTTGTAGTGCTGGTTTGGTATTCATGTAGGTTCTCAGGTGTTCTTTGTCATGGAAGTATCTTATTTCCCCATTCATTTTGAAAGAGAGTTTTGCAGGATTCATCAGTCTAGGTTGGAGGTTGTTCTCTTTTAGTATTTGAAATACCTCACTCCAGGATCTCCTTGCCCTAAGGGTTTTTGTTGAAGTCTGCTGTGATTCTGATTGGCTTTCCTTTGCATGTGATTTGTTTCTTTTCTCTTACTGCTTATAGTATTTAGTTCTTCTATTGGGTTTCTGGGATCTTGATTATTATATGTCTAGGTGTAGATTTTTTTGTTTTTGTGGCTAGTTGGGGTCCTATATGCCTCACTTATCTGAATGTCAAATTCTTCCCCTCTCTTTGGGAAGTTTTCTGTCATTAATTCTGTGAACAGCTTATTTAAGTCATTTGTATTTTCTCCTGCTACTTCATGGATTCCTATCTGTCTTATGGTATTCTTCTTTGCATCATCTAGCAATTGTTGAATCAATTTCTCATGATCCCTTACTGTTTTTAAGAGACCTCTCTTTTCACCGTCACTGACTGCAGTCCTATCTTCTATATCTGAAATTCTACCTTTGCAATCTTTTATTCTGTTGCATACACTTTCAATAGAGTTTTTAATCTCCTGTATATATCATTGAATCTGTTTTATGGATTCCATTTCTTTCCTATGTTGGGCATTTATTGTTTCCATTTCTGTCTTTTGCTGGGCCTTCATGGCTTCTATCATGGTCCTGAATTCATCTATTTTTTTGTCAGTTTCTGTTTTAGAGTCTCAAATCATTACTTTCATTTTGCTCATCATCTCTATGGTTATTGGGAAATTATTTCTGTTTTGAATTTTTCTAGAGCCTTATTGATCAGTTTTGTTACTTCCTGTGCTTTGAGTTCAGGGTGTCCTGGTAGTTGACTGCCTTTTCATCCTCATTTGCCCTACTGTTTGCCATTGGTGAACTGGAAGTCTGTCTTTGTGTCTTGCTTAAGTGTTTTCTCATTTTTATTTTTGTTGTTGGGCTGTTCTTTGCTTAATCTCTGGGTTGTCACCCAAATCTTCCTGATATAGTTGCCCCCTAGCTTCTGGGTCTCTAAAAACCCACAGACATTGTCATCTTCATAGCATCAGAGAAAGCAGCTCATCAAATCAACCACAATCCTTTATCCCAACTGATACAATCAGCAACACAATATGATCAAGCAGAACTTGGAGACTGACCACCTGTGGTAGTCACTAATCTATCACCCTTAAACCATTTGAAATAAATTGAAATCAAGAAGCAGTCCAGAGCATGTCTGCAGTGAACAAACTTTTCAATATAGTATATTTACCATTTTGGGGTCTCAGACAGAGCTAGGACACAAGACCCTCAGCTAGCTGATTGCAGAACCCCATGACACAGACTGACCTCGGGCTGCAAGGCCCAGATTGAGTTCCCCAACCTTCTGAACTGTTGAACTCCAATCTGTTCTATTACAGGTTTCCCACGTCCTTTCTTTAAAGATGTTCAAAGCAGAGAATTCAGAAAAATACCCTTTATTACCATCTCTGCCTCTGCAGAGTGGGTCCAAAGACTGGCACAATCAGGAGGTCTGAGAGTGCATGGGGCAGGGAGTAAGGGGAGTTGTGAAGGTTCAGGGGCACCCAAGCAGCTACCTTTCTGGTGCTGGAGCAACAGCTGCTCCTGGCAGGAGAGGGTGTGGCTCTTGATCTCCAGTTTAATTGCACTGTCTTCTAATAATATACATGATAAACTTCAACTCCTTTGCATTTACTTAAACATTCTATGAGCTACTATACAGTCTACTTTGGAGAATGATCTATGTGCAGCTGAAAAGAATATATATTCTGATTCTGGTATTTTGTGGTTGGTTTTTTCCTGGATGACCTGTCTATTTGTGACAGTGGGGTATTTCAGTCCTCCACTACAATTTTCTTAATGTTTTTGTTTCTTTGTTTTTCATGTCCCTTAATATTTGTTTTGTATAGTTGGTGGCATATATATTTGGTGCATATATATTTATGATTGTCATCTCTTCTTTGTGGATTGTTCCCTTTACAAGGATGTAGTGACCTTCTTTATCTCTTTTAGTTTTGTTTTGAAATTTACTTTGTCTGAAAATAAGATAGCTACCCCTGCTTTTTTCTGTGTTCCCATCACAAGAAAAAATATTTTTCCAACCTTTTTGCTTTCAGCCTATGAGTTTTCTTTTCAAGTAGTTGTGTTTCTTATATACAGCATATTGTTGGATTTTTATTCTTAATCCGTTCTGCCAGTGTATTTCTTTTGATTGATGAATTAAGGCCATTGACATTGATGGTTATATCTGATATGTAGTGACATCATTGTCATGTTATTTTCCTGTTGGTTCTTTTTTTTTTTTTTTTTTTCCTCCTCTCTTTGAATTCTTGCCTATTGGATTTCTTCTGTTGGGCCTCATGGAGTTGTGACTTTCATTTTTCTAGGATATTTTAAAAAATTGTTTATAGTGTTCATTGGGTATTTATGAAGCTTTTCAGGTGTTCTTTGCCATGAAATTGTCTTATTTCTCCATTAATTTTGAAAGTCAGTTTTGCAGGATTCATCAGTTTAGGTGGAGGTTGTTTTCTTTTAGGGTTTAAAATACCTCACTCCAGGGTCTCCTTGACTTGAGGGTTTCTGTTGAAATGTCTGTTGTGAATGTGAATGTCTTTAATTTACATTTAATTTGTTTCTTTTCTCCAATGGCTTGTAGTATTTTGTACTTCTATTGGGTTTCTGGGATCATGACTATTATATGTCTAGGTGTAGTTTTTTTGTCATAACTAGTTGGTGTCCTATATGCCTCATTTATCTGTATATCAATTTTTTTTTTTTTGCTTTCTTTGGGAAGTTTTCTATCACTACTTCTGTGAAAAGCTTTTTAATGGCATTTGTGTTTCTCATGCTTTCTGAGGAGTCCTATCAAAATTATGTTATTCTTCTTTGTGTCATCTAGTATTTTTTGGATTGATTTCTCATGGCCCCTTACTATTTTTAAAAGATCTCTCTTTTCATGGTCACTGCCCACCATCCTGTCTTTTATATGTGATATTCTATCTTCAGATTAGGTTGGCCTGCTAAGTATACTTTCAATAGAGATTTTTATCTCCTGGATATCAGTTTGACTATGTTTTGTAATTTCCATTTCTTTCTTATATTGGGCATTTATGGATTCCATTTCTGTCCTAGCTTGGGCATTCACGGTTTCCATAATGGTCCTGAACTTATCTATTTTTTTATTTGTTTATGTTCTAGAGTCTCTAATCATGTCTTTTGTTCTGCTTCTCATCTATGTCATTATATGGGATATTATTTCTGTTTTGAATATTTCTAGAACCTTATTCGCCTGTTGTTTTTACTTCCTGCGCTATCAGTTCAGGATGTCCAGATGGTTGATTATTAGATTTTTCCACTTGTTTCCCCCACAACTTGTCTTTGGTAAGCTGGGAATACTATGTCTTCTTTAAATGTCTTTTAATTCATATTATTATTGTTGGTATAGTCTTTGGGTTAATTCCTCGGTTGATATTTCAATATTACTTATTTTAAGTATCTTTGTGGCCTGTTTTTAGAACCTTAAGGAATGATTGCTTCTCAGAAGTATCTTCCAGATACAGCTGGTCTTTAGGATTTGAGTCTCTAATGACTCTGGGGCAATCTGATTTTCATTATACCAGGAAAGATAATTGATTAGATCAATCACAACACTAGCCCAAGTGATACAATTAGCAAAAACAATAGAAGCAAGCACAGCTTAGAAAATGACAATTTGTGATAGCTATTAATCTATCACCTTTAACTGTGTCAAATAAAGCAAAATTGAAGATTAGACCAAAACGTGTATAATGAACAAACTCATCAATATAAGTAACTTTACCCTTTGGGGTGGGGACTTAGAAGGAGTAAGGCCCTCTTATTATTATTCACTTCTCTATTTCAGGTCTTTAAGTCTCTCTGTGCCTCTGCAGTGTAGATGTGCAACAGGCATAGCCAGGAAGCCAGTGATGGGGCAGGGGTACTCCCTGGTCTGCTGGTGATGGGGAGGCGTGGGTGGGTGAGGGGATCATGCTTATGGCTTCATACAGCTCCCATCCTCATAATCTTTACTTTGTATTTATTTCTCTATTGTAGGCCCTAAGAAGAAACACGGTGGAGGATAAAGCTATAGAGTTATAATAGCTGAGTTTATTTCTGAAGAAAATTACAGATGTGAGTGTAGCTTGTGTTGCTTCTGTCATTTATAAAGTCAGCATAATAATTGAAGCAGAGCCCTCAGGTGGAGTAAGGGTTACAAAGGATTCAGCACCATAACAGGCACATAGTTTGAAATCCATAAAGATTCATTTTATTATGATAGCACTAATTTAGCAGTGAATATTAAGTGACAAAATAGAAAATATATACACAGGTTCCTCTTTGTGGCTTCAAGGTTAAAAAGTTAATGCGGAGTAATTGAAAAGGACTACATGGTAGTTAATAATTTTCACTTGTCAAGTTAGCCAGTAATTTAAATTTTTCAGAGTGCCTTGGAATGAAGATATAATGAAATGAATATTTTAAAATATCTACCCATGCCAAACTACATTTAACAGGTGTATTTAAATTTATTAAGCCATGACACTTTTACTGATACATTTAGCAAATATAGTAATGCTGTGAAGTAAGTGTTATCCTAGGTGAAGTATTTTCATAAGCCTTATATGGACTCAATGGAGAATAATTCTTTTATTTGTAGTGCCATCCATTATCAACACTCATTAATAACATATTATTCTTATAAATAAATGTAACAGCTATGTGAACATCATTGCCTCCTCTTATAGATTGTTTCCTAAATATGAAGATTCAGATTGCAGTTTAGGCTTCGGGGTGCTGCCAAACTATTCTGGGGAAATTTTTATGATGTGTTTTGCAAGTGTGTGAAAGAAGGGCACTATAGGTAACATAAGGTGAAATGTATAAGTAAATAAAGTAGGGATAAATTTAAGCTACATTTTAATTACACATTGTCCTATGAGAAAATGTATAGAAGGATACATGTGTATATGATATAGCCATTTTTGTTATTATAGAATGTAGAAAAAACAAAACGGTTAAAATTATCAAACAAGTCCAAGATAATATAGTGGTGAAAGCATTGGCCACTTCAGTATATTTTTCTTTAAATGTTAATTATCCTAATATCCATTCTCTTCTCCTTTCATTCATAGAATATAAAGTGTAGATATTACAAATTACTTTCTCTTTAACAATGAAGCACATTATACTTAGTGAGGTGTTGGTAAAGTAAGTGAGTATAAGATGAAAAGAAATGTTCCTTGTCACTATGTGTCCTATTTCCCAAATATGTGTCAGATAATGCTTTAAAGTTATATATTTGATTGCATATCATATATTGATGGCATTTTTCATAAATTATACTGATAGTCTTAAAAATTAGGGATTCAGAAGCTCTTTTATCCAAAATTCAGTTTTAAGTGGCTGTGCTGAAATTTACTCCCAGAACTTCCTAGTTTATGCAAAATCATCCCTTGCTCACTAACTTGATAACTGATTGTATGTTAAATTAGCATTTTTTCAGAGTAATCAACAATAGATGAATGTAGTGAGTTCTGCTGTCCTTTAGCTTTTATTCTCATTTTGTCTTCTGGTGTTCTGTCTGGTAAATACATTTCACAAATCCCCCTTCCATCTGATATGGTCATATGACCATGTTTATACAAATGCTGTATGAACAGAGGTCATCTGAAGGACTTTTCTCCTATCTCACTGCATTAGACATTTGTCCTGACAATGGGTTCAAACCCAGACCTCTTCTTGGACTCCACTATCAGAAAACATGTTGTGGTTGGCATATGTAGAGAGACAAAATACCTCTCCAAAAGTTCATTTTAGAGTTGAGTCCACCTTGCCTGGAAATCTGAGGAACACAGGTAAGCGTCTGCCCTATTTAGCCATTTAATTCCCTTTTTTCTGTGGCTCTTCCATGTATTTCCTGGAGATTAACTCATATCAGAAGCAAGAAACTGGAGAGTGAAGGCAGATAACTTTAAAATCCTAGCTTGTATTCAGACCTTATAAATTAAGAACACTTTGTGACAAATAGAAGGTAAAGAATTTGAGAAGGACATGAATATGTCTTTGAGAACTGTAGAAGAGAGATATACATTGCTTATGATCAAAGGGAGCAGAGGTCTGGGAATAATTATTAAGAAAAATAGAATAATAATTATAAAGAAAAAATCTTTGAAGATCTATTTCTTGGGCGATAACATAGAAATGATAATGAAAATATAAGAATAATATATGCTATTTTCTTTAATTGAAAACCAAGGTCCAGAAGCAAATGGATGAGAAAAATCTTGCCTAAAAGAATGAAGTCAGAGCGAGCAGAATTGATGAATATATAAATATTAAGAATTCTTCATGAATCCATTGTATTCAGTGAGAGTTTTACAGGCTTGATTATGCAGTAGAGCCTAAATTTATATTGTTTTGACTAAATTAGAGAGTGTTTCTGCATTTTAAATTTAACACCTGAAAAAGAGTGGTTTTAAGAATTTCAAGAAAAATCATTATGAGAGTAAATGGATTGTAAAAACCTGTGATTATTCTTGTTGATATCATTGTTTCAGAAAATGAGACCACTAATGCTATGTAGGATCTGATATTATCAAAGCAGAATGAAATACTTTATCTGTTTATCTTTGCTTTGAAAGATCAGTATATAGCTTCTAGGCCAAGAGAAAGATAGGGCTTTTCAAATATAATAGAGAATACTTAAAGGCATGGGGCCATGCTAAGAACATCATATAGAGAGAGAATTAGAGATTTTCTAAGCTTGGACCATGGGTCACAAAACAGGAAATAAATGACAGGTAGATATGGACAAATTTTGAAGCAATTTGATTGAACAAGTTAGAGATGTCACATATAACCTTATATGTTAAAAAAGAAAGTTTTAAATTTCCTAGGGTGATACAAAGGATTTTTATAGAAAGAAATTCAAACTTCATTTTGGCAGACAATAATAGAGTGAACCCAGATGTAAAGAGAGTGAACAGAGCTGTTGTAAGTGGATGTCTGAACTAGAGAATAGGAAGGAGATGTACATAAAAGTAGGACTGATTGGTGATATTCATGAAATGGAATCAACACCATTTGGTAAACAAGTGATTGTAGGAGCCCATGTAGCTCAAGATATCGCATGATTCTAGTGAGTAAAATTTCAAGAACAGGGAGAGGAATAGGTTTTGGAAAAGATATAAAATGAAGAAAGCTTATAAAAGTAAGTTTTTGCCAAGAATTCTGGGAAAGATATGTGCCTTAGGTAAGTATATGTACCTGAAACAAAATACTGTATTTTTAGGTAACATAATTTTCTCATGTATTTTTGTTATGTTCGTCACTTTCTGTGTGTGTGTGTGTGTGTGTGTGTGTGTGTGTACTCTTCATAAAGAAAGAAAGTTTGCACACAAAATGCTGAAGAAAGTGAATTTTACTGGAACGGAGCTCGTGGCACTAAAAATTAGTAGTTTAGGCAGTGTGCTTGTTGGTAAGAACAGAACTAGAAACAGTAGGTTGGATCATGGTTCATGTGTGTGTGGAACTGAGTCTCAGGAGGAAGCAGACACACTAAGAGAAGTCTGTCTGTCTAAAAGAGCATGGCCAGTGTGAGAAGAATGAGAGAGGGGGTTTCCTACATGTGATAAATTGCATTGTGTAACTATTTTATACATTCATGCTCACTGTCCTTTTCTATAATTCTCCTTATTTACTTTTTTTATTTTTTATTTTTTTGGTACCAGGGATTGAACTCAGATCCTTGCACTTGCAAGGCAGGCCACCGAACCTCTGAGCTAAATCCCTGGCCCCAATTCTCCTTATTTAAAAAAAAATTCAGTTATATTTTAATTGGGAAAATTGAATTTCCAAAATTGCAAAGCTATAAAGGTGATCTGAAGTTTAAATCTCAGATTGTCCAGATTAGAAAAAGAAAACCACAAGATCAGCAAACTTCTAGCATCGTGAAAACAAAAATGTGCTCAAAACACACTACCAGGTGTGCATTCTTATCAAAGACATCTATGAAAGAAATGAAAATAACAGTTTCCAGAATGAAATACTAGTGCTCATCAAGGAAAAGAGGAGTAAGCAGAGAGGGATCCAATGTAGAAAAACTCAGTAGAGAGGTAGTAAGAGCCAGAATGGAAAAGGATCACTTCATTGGATGACTTGTCGTCCATCCCAGGGCCACTCTCTAGAAAGTCTGACCCATCTTAATCTAGAGCCAGATTGATTTCTGTACAAAAATCACATGAAAATATGTCAAAACTAAGTTGAAGTTAAGAAAATAAAATCTATCACTCAAACCATAAATTAATACAACAACTGAGAAGGCATAGAATAAAGAAACAATGCAGAAAGAATCATCTCTGAATAGACCTTGGTGACAAGGTGTAGCTTCAGTTTAAAATACACAGCAGTCTTGTACATATTCTCAAAGAAAATTTAAATGTACAGAGGCAAGGCCTAGGCAAAAAGAAAATCAAGGGAATCTAATGATCCCAACTGTGCATCAGGGTGATGACATAGCTACATAGGAAAATGAATCACTCTAAGTAAGTTTAGAGTAAATTGAAGTGCAAGTAATTAATAAATGCCTTTTAGTAAACTAGATATTGGAGTAAAATTGATATTATTTTAGATTAATTTATTATTAAACATAAAAATGAGTAAATATGTAATATTACTAAAAACCTAATATTTTAAATATAAAGGAACAAGATCAAGATCAAATAAGTTAAAATTATACCTTATAATATGCCATTTGATTTGCAATATTACATACTCATGATTTTTTTTACACAATGTGTCTAAATGAAAATGAGTGTTTTACAATTTGGTATCTAAACATTGTCATATACTAGATACCTTTTTTGTTACGTGAGCCCATAAGATATTACCAGAATCATCATTTAAAATAGTTTTAAATAAAATTGATTTTTGTAAACATGAAGCATTCCTGTAACCATCTTAAAAGCCCTTTGAAATTTATGAGATAAGTTTTCCTCAACAATACTTGGGGAATGGGTAAATACTAATTTATAAAAAGGAGAAATTTGGAGTTATTTAAGATTTATTTTTTTTGCTTTTTACAGTTTCTGGATAACTTTGTGTTAGTATTATTTGTTTAAAGATAAGTTGCATTAATCTTTTTCTTCTAGGAAGAAAGTTGGACTTTGAAAAACATCTTGTATGTCAATGTAATACTTAATTGTGGATATATAATTTGATTTATTTTTATTTAAAAAGAAACTGTGACTTTTACTCCAAGATATTTTTATCTTGATTAGAAAAATGAAATCAGAAAAAGGATTGCAGGCATAAAATTTATTAATTTAAAAATGTTGTATTTATGAATGTTCTGCCCTTATGACAACTGAAAATTTCAGAAATAAAGAGTAATATTTAAGCTCAGTTGAAAGATAGTGAATATCAGAGATTCAAGCCAATTCAGATTATTGACAGACTTAATTTTTAACAGACTAATAAAAACATTTCATAGAACTCAGGGTGATTTTCAGAATGGCTTTCACACAATCTTAGTACTTCTTATGAACTGTAGTCATTGGGAAGCAACCATTTTACTTTCACATGGTTCCCAATTAACTTTATTTCACTTTTTACTTTATTTAATTAAAAATGTAAAAAGAAAATTCTTTTTTCTCTTATGAAATAGCTCCTCCTCTGTAAATCCTTCCAAATTGACAAAATAATTAAAACTAGAGTCAGTGTAAATCTCACATACTCCAGACTTAAACTTGTGACTATGCATACTTCACATCTTTAAAATTTAATTTGAATACAATAAAATTTAATTTGAATATCAATAATTCATATGCAAAACTTAAAAGCAACGGTAACATTGTTCTGTATTATGCTATCTCTAAAAATCTCTTACCAGCAATTCTCCAAATTTTTCCTCCTAGAAATCAAGTAGATAAAAAAAAAGAAATCAGGTAAAAAATATCAAATTATACACAGTAACATAAATATTCAAAACTAATTCATTTCACATGTATTAAATAGTATGCTGTTAAACACTGTTAAACTGACTTTAATTTAGTCTTTGTGTAATATTACATGAATTTCTATTTTGTCTGCCCATAGCATCTTCAGAAAAGTAGTATGTTCCAATAGTACTGATTTTTTTCTTATTTTCCAAACAGTATTCATTAAAAGTCCTGGTAAGGCTGTAGTGAAAAGGAACCCGTCTACATGCAAATGAAAACAACACTGAGATTCCACTTCACCCCAGAAAGAACAGCTGCTATGAAGAAATCAACCAATACCAAATGCTGGTGGGGTTGTGGAGAAAAAGAAACACTTCTCCACTGCTGGTGCAACCACTGTGTAAATCAGTACAGAGATACCTCAGAAAAACTAGGATTATAAGTCCCATTTGACTCAGCTGGGTATCTTCCCAAAAGAATTAAAAGTGTCATACCACAGTGACATACACACACTCATGTTTATAGTGGCACAGTTTGTAATAGCTGAAACTTGGAAACAGCCCAAAGTGCCCATCAGCTGGTGATTGGATAAAGAAGAGGTGTTTTATTCTTATACAATGGAGTACTACTCAGCCATAAAGAATGAGAAACTAGAGATATTTATAGCTAAATGTATGCACACTGAGGCCATACTCAAATAAAATAAATAGTACACACATGTAAATAATGAATAGTTTGTTTGCTGTGAGAAATTGAAAGTGTAAATGAGGATCAAAATGTATAATAGATAATGAGAAATAGGAAGAAAAGGTCCAATGGGGAAAGGGAAGGGGGAGTGGGAAGAATAGGAGAAAGGAAAGGAAAAGAATGAAAGAAAAGGAAAAAATGTAAACAAAGTCTTTGTAAATGGGTGGTGTGCAGGGGTTGAAGGAAGGGCAGGAGAACAGGGGAAAAATAAGAACCAAGATATATCATGTAAAGGTACAAATTCCCAATGATGAATGCACCCATACTGTATACCTAAAGTGTACCAATAAACTAATTAATACAAAAAGGAGCTCTCCTATTTTATTGTTGGGAATGTGAATTAATACAACCATTAGGGACATTAGTATGGAGATTCCTCAAGAAAACCAAAAATAATTGTCTCAGCTATTCCTCTACTATTTATCTTCCCCAAGGAGGTAAAGACATATATCACAGAAGTATATGCATACCAATATTTAAAGCCACACAACTCATAATAGCCAAACCTTGGAAGCAGCCTATATGTCCATCAATAGACAAATGGACAAAGAAAATGTGGTATATAGACACACAATGGAGTACTACTCTGCTGTAGAGAAAGACAAATTTGAACCATTAATAAGAAAATTGATACAACTTGAAAGCATAATATTAAGAGTAATAAATCAGGCACACAAGCTTACATACCATAATGTTTCTCTCAGATGAGAAATCAAAAGTCTAAAAAAAGTGAAAGAGCAAAAGAAAAGATAGATAAGTGAAAAATTAAAACAAAAGAACAAAAGTCCCAGGGGATTTGTTTAAAACTATATGATATTCTCTGATAGATCTTTTTATCTTTAAAATTATATTTATTACTGCAAAAATTTTAGAAAGTACATGCTCTCTTCAATCTATAAAAGCAGTAGTATTCTTTATTGTTTAAGTATGCATCACAGTTAATTTCTTTCTATTCCTGGTCTCTTAGTAAATTATCACCAATCTCAGTGTTCTATTAATTAATTAGGCTTTCTGGAAATATTAATTGTATGTTCTAAATTTGCCCTTAAGTATGTTTAACATTTGGAGTACATGTCTGTCGTCATGGTAACTGAGACACATTTGTCTCCATCTGATCTTTGTAATGTAAAATATTACAATAATAAATCATAATATAGTTGATATTTTATTGCATTTTAAGAAATATCTTAGTGAGACAATCAAAAGAACACAAAATTGAATTTAGAGGTATTTACGATTAATATACAATCAATTTTAGCACTATGCCAGAATTAAATTTGATATAGAAAGTCTACTGTTCAAGATATTTTTTCCATGAATTGAAAAATTAGAAAGTGTGACCAAAAGATCTCCAAGTCTTGAATATTACAATTCTAGAAAAGCATCATTTTGTTAAGAGCATTACTCATATTATGTTGAGTGAATATTTAAAAATTAGTCTTATATTACAATACTGTACATTAACAAAGTAGAAATGTTTCTTTTTCCCTACAACCTCACCAGCTTTTGCCATCATCTGACTTATTGATGGTGGCCATTCTTACTGGGCTAAGATAAAATCTCAGTGATGTATTAATTTGCACTTCAATAATGGCAATGATGCCAATCATTTCTATATGAATTAGCTATCATTGGGGGGAATATAAATTGGTGCAACCACTATGGAAATGAGTAAGGAGGTTCTCCTAAGAATAAAAATTAGACATTCCATTTGACCAAGCATTCCCCTTCTAGATAATATCCCCAAAGAGCTCAGGATATCATATTATAATGACACATGCATAACCATGTTTACAGAGGCATAATTCAGAGCAAAGCACTCCTAGAAGAGCCTATATGTTCATCAATAGATATATAGAGGAAAATTGGTGTTTACACACAGTGGAGTACTACTGTACCATAAAGAAAGAATAACTTGAATCATCTGTAAGAAAACAGGTGCACCTTGAGACCATGTTAATTGAAATAAATCAAATACACAAGCTGAAGGGAAAAATATGAGAAAATGAAAAAAATAGAAATAAAGTATTTGTAAATAGGGAAGGGAGGAGGGGGTGAAGGGAGGGTAGGGGTGAGGGGAAAAATGAGAACCAAGACCTGTCATGTAAAGGTACAAGACCCCAATGATGAATGTAACTGTACTGTGTACCTAAAATGTACCAATAAACTCAAAGAGAGAAAAAAATACACAAACTTATATATCACATGGTTTCTCTTATCTGAGATACCTAAAATATAAATAAAGATCAAAATAAAAGGTAGATTACAAGAAGTGGGGAGATAGATATTTCTCAGGCAGAAAGGAAATCAAGAGGTGAGGATCTACAAAAAAAGGATTAATATGTGCTATGGGCATGTACTACTAAAAAGTAAATATTATGTACCATAAAATGCTCTAATACAGTTTTTTAACAACTTCTAAAAGTAAAAATGTATATTGCGTACTTTAGTATATTTACCAGCTGTTCAGATTTTTGTCCTTCATGCTTTTGGCTTTCACTCAAGTATTAAAATGTGTTGGGCTTTGCTGTTGTTTTTTTTACTGTTCCTTTTCTTTTTGAAATCAATGCTGCAGAATGTGGCTGGAATGAGTAAGTACGTTTTAAAGTACTGATCATTACAAAACATATTAAAATTGCATAATAACATTTAGGAAAATACAAAATAACAAAGGTAATACTATTGCTGCAGCATTTCCTTTGTTGTACTATAGCAATTTATGTGTGTTCATCAGTGCCACACAAAAGGGAAAGTTCTCTGAATTTGTATCTTCAGATTCTACAGCCTTCAGCACCTGTACTAAACGTAGGCTCGTATGATGATTTAATTAATGTGCCACTACCTGCTTCTCTTACAGAATAAGTCAAAAGCAGGCAAGGGAATAGGAAGAGAAGGAGGGAGGAGAGCAGCCACATGTAAGGCAACCAGGCCAGCTACCAAGTCGGTAGCACGCAGCTTCAAATCCCTTTGCAAGCCCTTAATTTAGTGGTTTCTAAGCTAAGAAAACAGAAGTAAATAAAACAAAATGAAAATATGCCCCATTTTTAAATACCACTCTTCTGTCTAGCTCCATGCCAGCCTTTTCTGTACCCAACATGACCTTCATCTTTAGCAAATAAGAGGACTGGGAGAGAAATCAGCCTTCATCAGTCACATGCACTCCAAAAGAGGACAGAAGGGCTGCAGCACACAAGGCACAGAGAGCCACAGACTCTCATTCTACCATTGCCCTTGATTTAGTACACATTTGTCTCCAGAGCTGTGTTTAATTTAATTTTTATCACCCAATTTAGGAGGCTAGCTAAAGCTTGGGAAAATAATGTTTTCTGGAAAGTTCTAGGATAATGGTTTTCAACCTACTTACACACTGTCAACACTCAGGAAACTTTAAATAAATACCTCCTCGCAAACCCTGTGTACTGGAAAATCTGATACAATTGGCCTACGAAGGGATATCAGCTTTCTCATAGATGGCCATGTTCACAATCACTGTCTAAATGAGAGCTACATGCAAGAGCTAATCAAACCCCCAAAACAGAAAAGACAAACAGTCTGAGAATTATAGACAACTAAGCTAAGTAAAAATATTATAGGTAGTCACACAGGGCTGGCTCCTTGAGACATCACAAAAGATGAAAACGCAGTGACAGTCAAGGACAAAAGCTGAAAATGTGACAACTGTGGCCAGAGACACATCGGTTAGAGGCCAGGCTGCAAGATAAAGATGAAATGAACAGGCCTCCATGCACCCCCCAGGGATAAGATAAGTGGTCCACTGAAGTCTAGATAGACATCAGTCACCCCAGAGGATGACCAAGATCTCCAGAACCATCCTTTCCTAAAAAGTTCTTGGTTCTTTTCATGTACACTTGCTACATGACTTCCTTCCCCACTGAATCAATGTTACCTAAGTGGCTCTACTCATAATCTTTTTGGTTGATCATAATTTGTCCCACATTGCACCCACCTTGTGAATTTGCTCTAAAGTGGCATCCCTGGCAACCCAGTTGGGCCCCCTCCTGTCTCTCGAGAGCACTCTCTCTCTCTCTCTCACACACACACACACTAATTTTTTCCTACTCTTAACCTCCATCCTGCTTTAGAATTCATTCTTTGATTTTGAGGAACATGAATTTGGTGTATCTGACATCTAGCAGGGGAGTTATAATATTTCCCCTATCTCATTTGGAGGTCCTATGATATGAGAAGAATTTCAAAGAATTATGTCAGAAACACTTTTATATTTGCCTTATTAAATAGAGTGTGTATAGCTATAATCGCTTCTTAATGACTATTATAAATGTTTTATATTTGTTATTTACATAATCTTGAAAATTCCATATTTAAGCAGAAATAATTTCTGAACTACAAGGGAAGAAAGTGAGAGAGTCTGCATATAACTACCCAACTACCTTGTGCATATTTTATATAGTGAGGATCGATTTTTCACCTCAGATTTTAATTGATAGCGACCTAATACAGGTTTCTTCATGGCTCATAGAGAATAAATTCCAGTGGCCTGAAAAAATTATTAAACTACATTTAGAAGTAGGGGCTGGGGATTTAGCTCAGTGGTGCTCAGTGGTTCCGGCGCCTGCCTCGCAAGCACAAGGACATGAGTTCAATCCCTGGTACAAAAAAAAAAAAAAAAAAAAAAAATCTAGAAGTAAATGGTGTCCTATCTTTTCTAGTACATTATTCAAGAAATGTACATATACCTACATAAGTTTTTTTCTATTCCTTCTTCCCTTATTTTTAGCAAAAGATTGTTTGTCTAACTGAAGATTTTCCAACCATAAGAGTTTCAGAATTTCATGTCCTATAATTTTGGGATGGCTATTCTAATACATATACAGAGGAGAAATTTATACATTTTAAAGTCTTCTTTGGCTTTTCAAATTAAAATTTGATTTTAGTCATGATTGCTAAGTCCAAGCCTACTCCTTTGTTTTTAAACTTTATATATAACACTGAGCATTTTATAGAAAGTAATTAAACCTAATATTTTTATAGTGGTACCCACTTAAGGCTTCTTGTTTTCATTTCTGCAACTTAATTAAAATGAAATAGTTCTATCAATTTTGTTCTCTGTTTGCTTAGGTAACTATATGATATATTACCATGTTTTTATTGCAAACATTCATTCTCAAAATGTTACAGATGAACAGATTTATGACTGTAGTATGATAAAATGAAGAGTTCAAACATGCTTGCTAAATGCTCTAGTTTGCAAATAACATCATTGATCAGTCAGTCAGCTAGTCAATAAATGCTAATTGAGTACTGGGCTTTGCATGTGATTAGATTTGGTGTCAGAAAAACTGACAAATTACAATATATTCAAGAAGTCTGAAAGAAATTTCCATGCCTGTTTTGGGCTGCTCAACTTTAAGGCTGCCATCTTTTGACTATGGCCTGAGAGTGTCCCCTGCAGGCATGTGCACAGAAGCTTGATCTTCAGTGTGACAGTGTGGAGAGATTGTGGGACCATCAGGAAGTGACATTTTGTGCAAGGAAAATAGGTCATGGAGAAATGGTAGCAGGACAAAATTAATCTAGTTCTAGTGGGAATCCAGTTAGTTCCAGGGGCGTGGGGAGAGCTGTTAGCAGAGAGAAAACCTAAGAAGCCACTCTGGCTTCCTGTGGCCAGCCCTGCAGTCACTCACATAGGTAGCCCTGCATTCATGAAGCTCTCACTGCAATGCTTTCTCCAGAAAGCAAACATATGGTTCTGCCTGAGTTTGAGTTTCTACCTCCAAAGCCATCAGCTGCAAGCTAGTTAAACCTCTTTTCTTTATACATTTCCAGTTGCAGATAGTTTGTTATAGCAATGGGACATACATTGATATAAAGACTAATTAATCAAATATATTAAATTATTTAATAAACCCAAACATTACCTTCTATTACTAAAACCAAGCAAATAAACCCCATTTTTCTTCACAGTCTACTTAACAATATTTGTTTATAACTATACATTTGTCTGATCATATGCATTTCCCCTTGATTTGTGCAAATCAATTATCTTGATTCATATAACAGATAAACTAGTTTTTCCAGAAAATCTTCCCAAATTAGTTCCAATTATTGGATGTTCATGTACAAACCATGTTAAACTTTGAAATATTAAAACAATACATATATATATGTGTGTGTGTGTGTGTGTGTGTGTTCAAATAAGCAATATTAATCATAACTCAAAATTGTAGTGATATAGTAGAAATATAGCTACCATTCTGCTAGATGCCAGACACACCAAATTCCTGTCCCTTAAAATTAAAGAATGAACTCCAAGGAACAATGGAAATTAAGAGTAAGAAAGATTTATTTAGAGATAGCTCCTGAGAGACAGGAGGGATACTGAAAGCGGATTGCTCCAGAGTCACTTCTCTTAAAATGTTTTATATAGCAACATAACAAGGTGGGAAAACTATCATGGGCTGGCGTATAACATGGGTCAAATTATAATCAACCAATAAGATTACAAATACAGCTGAATGGCTAATATTGATCCAGTAGGGAAATGGATCACTTAGCAAGAGTACATGGAAAGAGCAAAGGTATTTTTGGAAAGGATGGGTCCAGATGCTGGTCATCCTCCTGGGTGACTGATGTCTATCTGGAATTCCTGGACCAGATGATACCAATTATAGTATTAGCTCAAGGTATTGCTTACCCCTTGGGGAGGCATGTGGGCCACATCATTCCATCTTTATCTTGAGGCCTGGCCTGAGACAGATGCACCTCCTGCCACAGTTGTGATGTATTCTCATCTTCTGCACTGGCACCCTCAAGGGCTTAGCTCTAATTCCCTATAATATTTTACCTAATGCAGCTGCCTATAATAATAGGAATGAGTAAATATGTTTTAATGTTTAATGTAACTCATAAATAGTTCCTGCAATATTTAATGTGTTAGACGACTCAGAAATAGTTCCCACATCTTCTTTTGAAATAACAAACTTTTAAGATGGTGGCTGTGTGATTCACCTAGGTTCTGAAGTGGCCACATTTTTGGTTCTGTATTGTTGTCTATGAGTACACATGTAGTCAGAGTGAGAATTAAAATGTATTAGCTAATAGATTTGGGATTGATGCTTGTCACCATTAACTGGATATGAATTTTTAATATGAGTGCTGCAAGATTTTAAAATATAACCAAGTCAATGTTGCAGCTATCTTATTTGGAAAGCAAATATTATCTACTCTGCATGACTATATCATGGATCTACAAAGTTCCTGCAACCTAAAATTTTTCCCATATTAGGTTAAGCATTATATTCCAAAAAGGAAATGTAAACGTCAAATATCATATTTAGGCAGTTATGTTTGGCTCTCACCATCAAGCTTTAAAATTTCTAAGGTGGACCAAAGCAAGTCTCATTACAAACACTAAGCTCCTACCTATCAGAAAGCCTAACACATGTCAATTACAGACGGTGAAGAAATGCCACAACTTGTTCCTCCACACAAGCAAAAGCAAATAAATGACACTTTGAATGATTTTTTTCTTAAGTACAAGCAATATTTTTATTTTATTTTTCTAAAGGAGTTCAGGTCTGGTGCCTTGAAATAAGGCACATGTTAATTTGTGAGTTGTTGTGTCTTTTCTGCTCCCTAAGTTGTTGCTTGGAGAGTATTAATATGAATTTTGTCTTGCAAGTATCCTTTCTTGATTTAAGAAAATGAAAGGGCAAACAAGTAACCACAACAGTTTTCTTGCCTTTTACAACACAATCAACTGCATTTAATTTGTTGCTAGAAATCTTCTAGTTTTGTATAGCACCAAATCACTGGTATTCTAATGTTTATTGCACATTCACACTTATTTGTCATTTGCAGGCAGTCTAATTGAGAGAATTTACAGTCAGTTGAGTGCTTCATTTAGATTGAACATGTTTAATAAAAGCTATTTAAGTTATTATTCTCAGTTTAGGAAACAACAGATGTGCTCTAGGGTTATAGTATATGTGCTGCCGAAGCAAGCAATGCTGTAGGGTTAAAGAATAAGGCATAGCAGGTAAGTGTTATGGTGTGACATTTCCTTATAATGTTTCCAAGTAACTGTGTCTACTGGCTTTGAATTGTTTTTATAAATATAGCGTGGTTTGCTGGAAAAATTTAGCTTATTAGTGATAGCATGTGGCAGAAATGTGAAAGCAGAATTACTCTTCAGTTAAAATGCTATAGTTAGCTGAAAATAGCATCAGTGACTTCAGTCTTACAGCAGAAACCCTAACATATTTCAAAGGAAATAATCTTGAATACAATCTTGTAAAAATAAATCTAATTACATAGTAGGTGCTAATGTCAATCTATGTCACTCTGAGTCATTTTATAATGTGATTGTGATCTTCAACTTGAATACTGAATGCTGTGCTTTGTTTATGTAATGGAACTGTATCGTTGAAACTCGTTTTACATCAACAATTCTTGTTACCATTTAGCTTTATGCTTCAAAGAAAAAGGGAAACTAATAGAAAAGACCCAAATGTTAAGGCTGCAAAAATGAGGCAGAAAAATACTTCAAAGTTATGTTAGCATCTAAATTCTTCTCTGGCCTGATGTACCAAAACTGTTAGGCCATTTAGTAAGAAAAATCAGATGGTGCCTAGGAATGATGCTGCATCACAAAAGGGGATTCTGTGTACCAGCCCTTCCACTAGTCAGTAAGAACCCGCTTTCTATCACTCCACAAAGTGGGTGGCTCATTATCCCCCCTAGTTTCATGAACTATACGCTTCTATTTCTTCATGACTCTGAACAGGTATTTAAACACCATTGTTTCTAAATAAACTCTTCTTTCAAATGAAAACAGTAATCCTACGGTACTACGTCATTCCCTTAGAATGAATTTGAGTAAAATACAAATAAATTCTTTGGAAATGGTGTAAATGGTAGAGAGAGACATGAGCCATATTAGTATATGATGATATAATTATTTAACTATTTTATTACAATTGAATCTGCAGTTGACGCAATGAAGAAAATCATTCTCAAAATGGATGGCCAAAACTAGTAATGTCAAAAAGAAGAATGAAAACCGTTTTTGCTATTATAAATTATCAGACAAACTCCTTCTAAATAAAAATATTCAAACTACATTTTCATTTAAAGTTGATTCAAATTCCTGTTTTCTATATATGTTCAAAAGGCTTGAAAAGTAATGATGCAGAGCAGTGTTTTGGCAGCAAAAAGGAAAATCAAATGTTTGATTTCCCTCTTTTTCCATTTAACAGCAATTATAGTGTGTTTGTGTAACTGACAGCAGTGAACAATTGTATTTCCTCTTTCATGATGCACACTTTCATTAAAGGAAAGAGGTAATAAACAAGTAAGTGTTTTCTTTATAAATTTTATGGAGAAACTTAAAGCTTACTGGGGAGTTATGATGGTTTCATAGACTATGACGAAGGATATCTATTTTATTCAAACAGAAACTAAAGAGAAATGACTGTAATATATGGACAACCAGGGAGAAAAATGATCGACATTTTGAGTTGAGTTTTATACCAAGTACAAACTCTCTAAAGCTACATTGACGGCCATGTATTATAGAACAGTTTCTTGAGTCATTAATTCCTTTAAGCTTTATCCAATACAGCACAAAATTAGTAGTCGATATCCTCACTGACTATTCCCTTCCCTTTTCTGCACTGCCCCTTCTCTTACCTTGGCTTTCACTAAGTTCCCAGTGGGATACATTTCACTGCTTCTTGTTTCTCTTTCCATTTTTGCTGATAGCAAAATACTTTACTTTGGGCAATTTATAAATAATAGAAATTCCTTTCTTATGTTTCTGGTGGCTTGGGACACCAAAGTTAAGGCACCAGCAGGTTTAGACTCTGGTAAGGGCCAGGTCTCAGCTTTCAAGATGTTACATGGAATTCTGCTTTCTCGGAGGAAATGCCGGCTGTATCCTTACCTGACCTAGTGTTGGAAGAAACAGAATTATTCTCTCAAATCCTTTTATAGCATTCTAAAGACATCCTTGAGTACTCTAACTTCACAACTTAATCATCTGCTAAAGGTCTAACTCATGATACTAGTACAATATCAATCAAGGTTCAACATAAACTTTTAGGGACACATTTAGAACGTGACAATGAGAGGAACACCACAAAATTTATAAAATTGCATTCTTTCCCTCCCAGGACTTTTTGTGTATAACCACTGTAGCTTTGAAAGAATTAAGAAATCCATTGAGTTTCTCTAGAGTTTTAGTTAGCCCTCTGTCTTACAGTATATGAGTTTCTTTAACACGTATATTATGTGACTTCATAAAGGCATCCTGGCCTCCCAGTAATGGCACATTTACTATTATTCCCACATAGGAAATAAACATTAGTCACTGAAATTGTTTCAACAAATTTTACAAACATATTTCCTTAAAGCAATATCCATTTATTGTCCCACACTTTCTGCACTTCAGAAGTCCAGACAAGGGTAAGACTTAGTTGATCTCAGGACTGCATTCTTTTCTGCAGGCTTTAGGAGTTTGAATGAGCTTCCAGATTCAATGAAGTTGTTGGTGGAATTCAATTCCTTGCAGGGCAAGAAAGAAGTCCCTGTTGAAGTCAGGGGAGGAAAGGCTTTGCTAATAGAAGATGCCCAGTCCTGTTAATGTTCTATATGCACCCCACCTCCAGCAACTGGGATCTCATCTTGTTCATATCCACCAGGGCTGTCTGTACTTCCCTTTGCCCTCAGGCTCCCTCTCTCCCTTCTGCTGCATTAATCTGACCTCACCTACAGACATTTCTCTATGTTTGGAGTCTCAAGCATTTAGGCCAGGCCCATCCAGACTGAGGGTGTCTCCATGTTTTCAAAGCCTTAATTTGGAGCCATCTACAAAGTCCCTGACCAGCAATTCCGACATCAGTGTTTAATTTAATAACCAAGAAATAGGAATTTTGGAGGAACTTCTTTAGAGTTCTGTCCCCCATAAAGTACTCATACGATCAGGCAGAATGCTTTATCACAAATAAAACAGCAAATCCATGTAATTTTATAGATTAGTGTTATCATTTTCTTGTTGGAGACCAAGAGAATGAATTTAAGTAATTTATCCAGTGAGACACGAGATAGTGTTATGGAAGGAATCAGTATGAGACACACAGAGAAGCAGCAGAATGGAAGTAAAATAACAAATTTACTCATAGATGAGGGTCGATCACACATAAGCCATGCCTGGATCGATGCTGCACTGGCTTACAACTCCTCCTTTTATAGGGTTTCACAGCCTTGACTTCATTTGGGTGGCTACATTTTATTCTCAGGGTTCAAGTCACGGTCACAGAATAGCTAATCTTTTCAACACTGATGGAACAGCTCTTTGCAGTTGGGGAGTTTACCTTTGAGATTCACCTAGTTATCTATTCTAGTCCATAGGAAGGGGATGTTCAGGGTCAGGGGAGCAAATGTTAGCAATGGGTTCTTTCATCTACACACTCTTTCAATCATGTGGCTCCAGTCTCCAGTCTCTTTGGAGTTCAAAGTCTTGATGCGCCCTGTTATCTCAGGGTCAGACCAAATGCCTCATTCAGCAATTAGTGCCTTCAGTGCCTATTAGTTCTGAGCTAAACAAAGAAAACTGCTGCTAGAGACAGCAGAAGCTATTTTGCATTGTAATGCATTATAGGTTTTTGTTATTTGTGAAAGTTTTCCCTGTCAATAGGACTTAAACCTAAGTCTGGATAGATTCCTTCCGGAGGCTTCTTCTCAAATAATCACATAATTTAGGTGTCCAGTGATGTTACTCCAAGATAAGTGAGAGGGAAGCTTAAGCAGCTATTTTTTAAATTCAGATGCTGAAGGACTTCAAGAACTCCAAATATTAGTTTTTCCTTTGGATATACACTGCTTTGGAAATTGCTATCGGTCTTTTAAAATGCATGTCTTCAATATTGTTTTTTGTGCTATTTAGAATAACTCAAAGCAACCAATTCTCCATTTAAAAGAGAAATCATCCAAATCAATTTATATTCAGATGAAGTTAAATAGATTTCCAATCATTGATTAGCAGAAAAAGTTGTATTTCTCAATTATATATTGCAATATTATAATTTTTAAATGGCATAAATTAAGGACAACTACATAAATATGTGAAATAAAGCAGTGATGAGATTTTTGAAAGTTCATGTTAGATCATGGAAGTAAATTCTTCCAGTAGCTCTTTATGCAAATTCATGTTTAGAATGGTGTCAATATGAATTTCAGTTTCTGTTAACTCTCATTTGTTCTAAAAATCTTGATTATATAGGACTAAATAAAATTAGAATAATCTCATAGATAAAGATCACCAAAACAAAAATGAAAAAGGGGAAGAGTTTGGCTATTTGAATTTAATTAACATATATAATCAAACTACCACAAGATTGCCAATATATTTGTACAGGTAATGAAATTAGAAACTCAAGACCAAAAAGTTGATAAAGTATTAATAGTTCCTCTTTTCTTTCCATTTATTTTCTATGATACAATGAATATATTACATGTTGGAGACACATTTCCCTGACTTGTATTATAAAAAACTTTGAGTTCTTTAAAATCTAAAATTTCAGTCATTCTGTAAAAATAAAAAACTTCCAATGAGTTTTACTTTTAAATTTCATAGCTACATATTTCATAGCTAGATGTTTTATGTGTATATGCACATGTGTGTATATTTTCCATCTCATTTTGCATTATAATCTCAAAAATGAAAAAGCAATGCAGCATTCATGCAAGTTCTTCATTTTTCCCAAGATTCATGAACTTGATCATTAGATTAGACAAATGCAAAATTTATTTATTATGCTATTATTTAATTGCATTACAGACTTATCTTTGCTCTTTTGAATGATAGATCCCGTTAAACTCATCCAAAATATCATCAATGCCACCAAAAATTTTATTTAAAAATGACTCACATTAATGGAGATTTAGTGAGATAAGGATTAGCCTCTTAAACATTTATTTATTTGTCTGTTTATTTATTTATTTATTTTTGGTACCAGGAAACGAACTTGGGACCTTGGGCTTGCGAGGCAGGCAGTGGAACTGAGCTAAATTTCAAGCCCAAGCAGTATAATTTTTAATTTCTACTAATTCATAGAAAAGATAACCTTTTTGTTTAATGGCACTGAGTATGGGAAATAACATAAAACTTGAAGATTTTTCTAGCATATTATGGAAACAGAGAGCTTAACTTTTAACATTTGTTAAAACTAACAATTGGGCATCTTTTTATACTTATGGAAAAAAAATCCCATCCCTGGAAAATGGAAGTTAACCCTAAAGGGAGAAGGGGTAATACCGCCCTGATCGGATCATTAATTTATAACAGTCTCTTCGCTGGTGGTGAGGGGCCTTCCGTGAAGCCTAGCACCCTCGCCTGGAAAGCACAGGGTGACCCCATCGGTTTTCACAGCCTCTTCTAGAAGTGGAGATTTGCATGTAACAACTCGGTGACAAATGTTCCAGCAGTTCAATAAAACTTTGTTTATGTTGTGTGCCTCCCAGCAGAAACCAAGAACAGGGAATCCTTTGGCACTGGGGCTAGAGTCTCCTCGGCCCTCCCTGTGAAAGTGGCAAGCTCCCTGCTGGGGGTTGAAGGTAGAGGACAATCTTGCCGCTTTAATAATGAGCCACCGCTGAGTATCAAGTGCGCCAAACCACCGGGGACCTCAAGGACACAGGCTACTGCGGAGGATGGAAGGACTTGAGCCCGAGGTAACTTTCACGGAGGCCTCATTTGCGTGCAACCCTCCACTTAGAGCAGCAGCGGTGTGTGTGTGTGGGGGGGGGTGTGCACAGGAGTGTGAGCTACTGTGCTCGGCTGGTCCCAGCCTCATGTTTTACTGAAGCCCATTCCTCCTCACAGGAGATCTAAAAGTCCACTCAGTGCCCTCAGAAGATTTTCTGTTTGGGCTGCATGGACTGGTTTCCAATCATAGAAAGATAAAAACATGAAAATAAGCTAATAGGTATTTGCCACAAAACACAGTCCCAGGAGAGCAAGAAATAGAGGAGGAGGTTTCTCGGGGATCTATTAGGTTCCAGGGTTGGCTGAAGTTAAGCAAACTCTCCCAGTTAAGGGAAGGAGGGGTGGTGTGAGAGAGCGAGTATATAACAGAAAGGGAAAATTAGAAGGAATAAAATATTTGAAAAAGAAAACTGAAAATTATATCCTAGGAAATGGAGAAAAGCAAGATCAGCAAATCAAAGCCACCCTTAAATTTTTTAACAGTTGTAAAGAGTTTTAAAATAATGCTGAGATGTTAAAATGGAACAACATTGAGGATTCATATGAAAACTATTCCTTGGGAAATTATTTAAAGTAATATGAATTTGTAAGAGAATACCACCAGACGAAAGGTAGCTTATAAAGAATTCTTTTTCCACTGTCAATTTCAGCACATATTTAAGCACATATTTCAAAATTATGATCTCATTTACTTCCACGTTTGCTTCTTGAGACAGAAAGTCTGATTTTATTCATTTACCGCAATAATTCTCATTGTCAGTCACAGAGTATTTAAAATGAGACTATGACAGCAAAGCACATAAAACTATTGATTATAGAAGACCCCCGAGATTTACTATTGCCCTGACCTTTACTCGTTTGTAATATTTTAATCAATGAAAATAGTGCAAGTTACATGAAAGAGTGAATATTATTCAGTTGCAGCATGAAGTTAAGGGAATGTGCTGTTCATCCTGAGTAGAATAGCACCGAGACTTAAAAGATAAGCATTTTTTTAACCTTGAGTACCACTGCAAAATTTTACAGGTAATAAATTTGGAAGGTTCATAGCACCAACAAACTGATTCATAAATTAGTTACATAGTGATATTTTTGATGAAGGTATTAAAGTACAAATTTTAGTATCATATATTCTTGAATTTATAAGATCAAACATGTCATTCTCTTCTTCCTCTTATAGCAAGAAAGGTTTTCAAGGAAGGAATAAAATGGATTAAGTAAATATGTGTTGCTCTGTCCACCACTGTTTTATAGTGTATTTGCTGTGAACCTATGCCAGACATACACTTGTACGAGTGCTTATCATTGAGGTAAAAATTTCTTCTACTCTTTCATAGCCAAACAATATATAATTTCAGGGAGCAATTGCAAATGTTTCCTCCTCTGGCTGAATCCAGCCAGCACATGAATTTCTCATGGCTCACACATCTTTCTTTTACAATTGTGATGTCTTGATTCACCTTTAAAAACTGACGTGTTGCCTTCAAGGCCTGCAGCTCACCTTCTCTTGAAGTCAGAATGTAAAGCAAGACTCAGCCACAGTACCTAGCGTGGCTCAGCAGGCAACTTGCCCAGGCATACTGCTGTGCCCAGCCTGCTGCAGCCCCTCCATCTCCATCCTCCGAATGGGTCACTGGCACACAGACAACTTTTTGCTATTTCCCATCTCACAGGCTATGCTTTATTTTTCTTAAATTGTATTTCTGTACCTTTGTCTATATCAGAAACCTGAGAAGATACATACAAAATAAGAAAGACATAATTCAAGACAACAGAGCAGGATATTTCCCTGTGATAATGAAGAGTTGCCTCTAGTTCACAAGGTGTTTGTATAAGCTCCAGCCTGTCTGCTTTGCCCATTGGCCCTAGCTATCATTCCCTCGGTCATTTACTTTGAATCCCTGTGCCCGTTCCTGTGTCAGGAGGTGAGAACTCATCTCCTGTGGACTTTTAAAGCTCTTTTCCTGAAACCCAATTCTGCCTGCTTTGCATCGCAAATGCTTCGCAGATGCCTTTGTGTTGTATGTCCCTTTCCTCTTAACAGATGGGGGAATCTTTGAGGGAAAACCACATACCTTCTGATTTTGTAGTCCCCTAAACACTACCATGCTGCCCTTATACAATGTTTAACAACTTTTTCAGAATTAAAGAACACATGAAAACAAAACTTGGTAACAAAACTAGTAACAAGCGTTTAACTTAAATGGAAAGATTCACTCAGGGATCACTACCAAAGAAATTTCAAATGTGGAACAAGCTACTTTGCGTATTCTTGGATTGAAGACTATATCTCTTCTTTCTGTACAGTCCTTAAAACTGTTAGACATGTCACTTTTGCTGTAGTTTTATCGATGCCTTTTGACCAAGACCTTTTTTTGTGCCAAAAAGGCCATTGCCTGCAAGTGCAGGCAGCTGCAGAATGGCATTTTATAGGCCCTTTCCATCCTGTGGAAGACAAACTTCTCTGACATTTGCATTTCTTTGTTATGGGTAAATCTACCTCTAACTATATTTGAATAAAATTTAATTTGTAATTATCCCAAAGAAATTTAATAATGTCATTTATAATTATTTTTTATGTGTAAGAATGGTGTTCTAGTAATGAACTTTATTAATAGCCAGAATTTCCCAAAATTCAAAGACAAATGTTCACAAAGGAAACCACAGCTGTCACCATATCCAAGTCTAGACAACTTGCTAAGAAACAGTTTTGCTGTCATATGTAACACATCAATTTACTGGCTTCTCCTGCGTATACTTGCAGTTTAGTCTGCTAAAAACAAGATTAATTTCACCAGAACTATATAATAGTAATAATGATCTTAGTGGTAAAAATCATTCATGAGGTGATTTTGTTAATGTTGGGTTCTCGAATGAGATTTTGAACATACAAATCTAATGTTCAGCACAACCCCAGTTGCACTGATGAGTATATTAAAGAACTTGGAAATTAAGTAACTTGCTCTTCTAAAAAAACCTTCTAAAAAAATCCCAGATAACCCTTTAGAAGGGAGAGCCTGTCTCTGTCTGGGTTGGCTGGCCACTAGGCTTTATTCTTGAGCAACATTGACAGGATACCCTCTCTTTAAGTGGGTGTGAAGTAATTACAAGTTTTCATAGTAAATTTTGGGTGACTTTCAAGATACTTCTTAGATATAATATCCCATGATGAGAACATAGCTATTCTATTATTTTATTTTCGAGACATAAGTGATCATAAAAGTTATTTGCAATGTGAAAAGAGGGCTTCACCATCTCTCAATATGTACAAGACTATGTAGGATTTTAATTACAAATGTAAACAAGCAACAATTACATGTACTCGTAGTTGTTTCTTAAAGCCAGGCCTATTTTAGGAGGGTCCCTCTGCATGTTGGTGCTCTGTGTGGGTCCCTTCCTGGCATCCTTTGCAGTACCACCCCTTTAGGTTCATTCGTGGGACCTCGATGTCAACATGACCTCTATTCATGTGCTTTCCCTTAATTACATACTTCAGGAAGTGCACCACTCCAGTAAGTTTTCAGAAGATTTATTTAAATGTCACTCAGTGTTTCCTAAGTGCCCACTGTTGTTCTCCAATTAGAAAATAAACGTCAAAAAGGTGAAAGCCACACATACTGTACTCACGGAGGACATCCAGCAACTTTCACAGGTACTGACCCAAAGAAGTGCAGGATATAAAGGATTTTTAATGAGCTGTGACTAGTTTGGTACTAAATTAATATAGAAGATTGGTAGAGGATCGTCATGGGTGAGCAACTACGAAAAGATGAATTGGAGGAGAATTTTTTAAAAATGTATTCCAGAGTATTTTATGCTATATAAAATGTATCAATGTCCTTTGGTGCTTTTTAAACCATTTTTCTTATACATCTTGATAAATTGTTGAGTGTGCATTTCCAATTAAAAATAGTCATTAATTTGAAATACAATTTCATCTCCACTGACCACCCTGCTGCAAGCCTCGGCCGTCTCTCATTTAGATTCCTGCAAACACCTTCTAGTTAATCTTACTTCTGTCTTCCTTCTCTGCACTCATACTCAGAGCTGAAGGCAAAGTGGGGTCGAATATGTGTTCCTCGTCTTCCTCAGTACAAACTGAAATGCTTATAATGGCCCCAATTACATGTCCACCCATTCCATTTTACTCTAACTTCTTTCTCTTCAACCACTTTCTATTAGTTCATTGGTATAATTTGCATGCTTACAATTTAGGACCATTGAATGGGTCCTCACTGCTTTCTGGATTGAAACTCTTTTTAGCATCTACGTGGAGTGCTCCCTCCGCTCCTTCAAGCCTGTGCTGAAATTTCAGCTTAGAAAGTAATCCTTAGAACATGTGATTAGACTGCGACTTAGCTCCCTAAATGCTCTCAGACGCTACGCATTTTCTCTGACATATGTCACTTTCAAGTATGTCGCAGTAGTAACATTCTTGCCAAGCAAAGATTTATTCCTCTTCCCTTTAATATGCTATATCTTGTCTTGAGTATATTACTTAATTTAGCCAATGGAAGTAAATGGATTCAATTAAGGGCTTTAAACAAGCCAAGAAGTTTGGTTTGCCCTTGAGGTTCTCAGCAAGCGTATTTCTATTTTGAAGAGTTTCTGAAATCCCAATGATGCTTATAAGTATCACTTATTGTTTTCTGAAGATTAAAAAAATTATTTTAAAATGCATGTGGAAAACTAACACAAAAGCATAACTAGAAAATTTGAAACAATTGAATAATGGCCATGACCACTTATTTTACTAAATATTGTATTTTATTATAAAGATACTATATAACATTTGAAACCCTGGCACCAGCACATGAGTAGGTAAAAATTTCATAAAAATATGCCATGAATCCTTTTGATTGGGCTTCATACTTATTATTAGCAGCAGGGAGAGTACAAAAAATGATAGTTCTTGACAAGTGATGAAAAGCCAACCCAATCTAAAATAATCAAGTCAGAATGATCTCCAATTCCTCCTTGCTAAGGTTCCTTTTAATTTGTGAACAATTAGTTTGTGGTCATTATTTGTAAGAATATTACAGAGAACAACAGTCCAGTACCTTATTTTAAATTTTTCAAGTTCTATGCATCTTTGGTTTGTTAACCACTGAAGAGTTTTCGCATTAATCCTTTCTCCAAAACCTGACATAATAAAGTCATTTTTTCCTGTGAAGTGTATATATAATATTTTTCATCTGAAGGTCAATATCAGACCTGGGATGAGCATAATTGGTAGAGCACTTATCTAACATGGGTGACGCCCTGGGTTTCGTCCTCACTCCCCCCTCAAAATAAAGACTAAATATACAAATATGTAAAAGTCAGTGTCACACAGTGGAAGAACATGACCCCGTCTATTCGTGTTTCTTCTCTGAGCTTTCTTGAGTTCATCCTTGTCCTTTGACATCATGATCACAAGATCACTTTGTAGGTATCTCCTGTGACTGGCACAAACTTTTTCATCACACTAGATTTCTACTGCTGTTGTAACAAATTGCACTCATTTCACAGATTGAACCAGATAGATTTATCATCTTACAGTTACCTCATCAGAAGTCCCATATAGATTTTTTTTTTCTCATTGAGTTTATTGGTACTTTTTAGGTATACAATACAGTTACATTCATCATTAGGATCTTGTACCTTTACATGACAGGTCTTGATTCTCATTTTTCCCCTATACCCCTGCCCTCCCTTCACCCCCTCCACCCTTCCCTATTTACATAAACTTTGTTTCCATTTTCTCACATTTTTTCTTTTCCTTTATTTCCTTTCTCTTACCCTTCCCACTTCCCCTACACCTTTAGGCCTTTTCTTCCTATTTCACATTGACAATTATGTCATTTACATCTTATTGACACTTTTATTTTTTCACACCAGAGAAACTATTTGGTATTTACACGTGTAACTTATTTATTTCATTTAAGAGTGTGACCTCAATATGGATCCATTTTCCTCAGAAGTCCCATATAGATTTTGCGGGCTCTGTTATTGGCTGATTGCTCCAGTGGAGAATCTGGCTTTCAACTTTTGCAATCTATTAGAGGCCATCCACATTCCTTAGCTAATGACTCTCTCTCTCTCTCTCTCTCTCTCTCTCTCTCTCTCTCTCACCTTTTTTCCAAAGTAACCCACTTTGGTTTTTTTTTGAGACCATCCTCCATCCTTCCAGCATTATACCTATCTCTAGTCTTTGCCAGAAAAATATTCTTGCTTTTAAGGACTCCAGTAATTAGATTTCCTCAAGTGGAGAGGAAAATTTCACCATCTCAAAATCAAATGCCTAGTCACATTCTCAAAAAATCTTTTCAACTTTCTTTTACATGACCTCAGAAGTTCACAGGTTCCAGAGATTTGTGCTTGGACATCTTTAGGGGCTTATTTCTCTGATAACCCCATTCACCATGATATCTTCCAAACATACAAATTTATTGCACAAGATCTCAAATAAAGCTGTGAAGTTGCACATAAATGTAAAGTACTTTAAATCAATTTCAATTTTTAGAATTATTTATCATACATTTTATATTCCAGTATGACAATTTTTATCGATATTAACTTGTAACTTAATAAAATGATGATAGTTTACAAGAAAGTCTGTTCAATTGGTGTTAAAATATGATTCTTTGGAAACAAATTCATTTATATCCTCATTTTCAAGCTCATTAGAATGAATGAAGATATAAATTGCAATAACATGATCAAAGGGAAAACTGGCTGCATCTGCTTTCTGCTGTAGAAGCTCAGGGATGCCCTTCTTTCCATTTTCAGAGATAATCAGTCCCTAAGGGATGGTCTTATGCTAACTAAACTAACTAAACTAAGAGTGAGAGGAGAAAAAATGCAGATTGCAATTTCATTAACTATGGTGAGAATGAAGTTGTCAGGAGACCTGAAATTCAGAACGTATGTGATAACAGCAGCAGATCTTTAGTACAGTAGTTATGCTACACATTAATAGTCAATAGCCACTTTACTGAAATAATTTAAGCAATATTTTCCCAATCACATAGTGCTTGTGGGTTGCATAAGAATTCTCTCTTAGTAAGATTCCTGCTTGAGATTCTCGATAGTAATACAGGTGAGCTAAAAAAAATGCTTAAAGATAATTAAAAGCCTTGACCCCCAAAGTGTAACACCTCACTTCAGGTGGTGTTTCTTTGCAGCAAATAATCATGTTGCCACATCTAAATGTGAGGAAGGAAGAGATCATGGTATGGTGGGTCAGGTGCTTCCATTTCTAATGCTGTGCCTTGCAAAGGGGGACACACATTTTGATAGTGAACAATCTGTCATGGCTAAACTGATGTCAATAAATAGAAAAATAGACAGATAATCATAAAGATTTTAAAGCTCATTATATATGATGCTTACTAAAATATATTAATTTCCTTGGATTTAAAAGAAACAAAAGTGCTGGGCATGGTGGCACACGCCTGTAATCCCAGCACTCAGGAGGCAGAGGCAAGAGGACTGCTGTGAGTTAGAGACCAGCCTAGGCTACATAGTGAGTTCCAGGTCAGTCTCAACTACATAGTGAGACCCTGTCTCAAAAAAAGAAAAAGAAAAAGAAAACAAAAGCAAACCTAAAGCATATGCTGAATGCAAAATAAATACTATATTGTCTTCAAAAATGCCACATTGATAAACAATTCTCTGAAGTTAGGCTTAAAAAATATAGGAGACCTTAAGAACTTGGATCATTTTTAACAGTTTTAATTTAAAACCATATTGATTAAGTCATCAACATACAGTATTATTAGTATATTCACTTTTGGTACTTCCTTTTTGTTCACCTTCCTGGTTTATGCTGATATTATTAATTGATGTCATTGCAGCATACAGTTTATGGATTATACACCCACTTTGTACGTCTAGTTTTGGTTTTACACTTAAATAGATTTGGGGTTTGTTTCAATTCTAAAACAGGATTCTCCATTTCTTAGCGCCCTTTTTGATTCAGTTCTTGGCATTTGGACTTTGTATGTGTAATAGCTCAGGTCTAGAAATCCTCCGATGCGTTTAGAGGTGGGGCTTTCGGTCGGCAGTTTGATCATGGGGGAGATACATTCATCAGCAGATCAGTCCAATGATGGGTTCATAGATGAGTGTGCTGTTAGGAGGTGGGCACCGGTGGAGGAGTTGCGTCACTGGAGGTGTCCGGGAAGACCTCTCTCTCTCTCTCTCTCTCTCTCCCTCTTTTCCTTTCTCCCTCTCTTGCTATTCCCACTCTCTGCTCTCTGGCTGGCATGGATTGAGTGGCTTTTCCCCAGCGTGCCCTTGCAGCATGCTATCTCTGCCATAGAAGCAACAAACCTTGTACTGAATTCTCTGAAACTATGAGCCCAATACACATCCTCTTTTTTTATGCTGTAGGTACCAGGTTTCTTGTCCCAGTCGTGGGAATAACTGACTATTACAATGTGTCGACGAGCTTATGGAAAGAGTTAAGTTTGATTTCTTGCATCTTTGAGTTTGCCTTTATATGAAAGGGCAAAAGCTAAGAAAAATTCTTTCAGTTGCTATGGGAAGTTACATCAGTATATCCAGTTGTTTTCTGCCTCTGCCTCTAGAGAATTCTATTTCAAACTCTCATTAACATTATTTGGTCATATAAATTACCAGTGCAAAGGACTAGAAAAATCTTACCAGTTATCTGAGCATAACTATTGAGAGACATCCCAACCACCACGAATCTAGTAGAAGATAGTCTAAATTAGGGCTACTACTTGAGCTTGAATCCTGGACAAAACTCATGTAAATCAATGAAAGACATCTTGCAAAGGACATTTAAAGTGCTTGAGAAATTAGTCTTTACTGTTGCTGTGCTTATTAGATTATTCAACCAGAAAGCATATGTATGAGAAAAGCAAATGAAAACAGGAAATACACAATATCTGTATTTAAGTGAATGTATATAATAGAAGCCCCCACCACACAGCCTATTTCTTTTTTCTTTTCAGTTCTCTGAGGGCATAAAAACATTCATTTGAGAGACTCTTAGTTTTTAAGCAAATAGCTCCTTGAACTTTAATCTGACAATTATATTACAGTACCTTGTAAATTCTGCAGACTCATGCCATTGTTCTGATGTACATAATTTGTAATAGAAGGATTTGAGAAAGATCTTAACTGTGACATGCATATTTAAAGCTATTGCTAAAGGAAGACTCTGTCTCCCAATACTGCAGTACACTTGTGTTTTCTGTGCATTTAGCTCTTAAACTCCAAATCATTATTAAATAAAAATTATGAGGAAGGACAAATAGGTCACTGGGAAAGGTATACCAGGAATTAGAAACTTAAATTCTACTTGAGCACTTTCACTGCACATTGTAGATGACAAATTGTGTCTGAGTCTCTGTCTAAAGACTCATTCTTTTGAAATACTCACTCACCTGAAGTACTGGGTAGAACACTACTGTGCTTTCACGTTTCTTTAGATCCCAAATGTATATCAAGAGAAAATCCAATCCAATTTTTAAAATTTGTTGGTTTTTTTTGGCTTAAATATAAAAATGTAATTATTTCATTTTTAAAACAAAGTAACACTGGATATCTTTGTTTCATTCCAACATCTTAAAGAGCCTCAAAACATTAATGTTAAGGGCCAATTTGAGATAGGCCATCTCATTTTGGATCAAAGGTTTTCAAGGAAACAAGGACACAACATCCTTGCTACTCATATGGAATCATCCCAACAACTTCTGTTCTACAGATGGTAACTTAGCTTCTGGTTCCAGCAATCTGCATCTCATTAGATCCTAGATTGTGCTCTATCGTTGGCCTCAGTTAAGGGATGATATCAGGGCCATGGTCATGCTCCTCCTAAGGAATAAGAGAAAATTAAATCAGACAGCAAGAGAGTTAAAAACAAAAGTCAGGTAGAAGCTAAGGGTAAAGGACATGATGGTTTTCTTTGTCAAAACTTATGGTGAGAGTTCCTCTTAAGTCAGTTCAGATATTTAAAATGTCAAGTGTGAGTACCTTGGGAATCAGGTCTTCTTTCAAGGGAAGTCTTGGAGTTTGTTCAGGGTCTTTAGCCCATGAGGACAAGGAGACACTGGGAAAGAGAGATAAGTAATTTAACCATATGCAAGTTTGTTTTGATCTTGCTTATTGATGTTCATTTTTTTCTCCCGTCGTTTTAATCATTTGCCCTTTTGTTCAGCATGCTGGAGACTTTAAAACTTCTTTGCCATAATATTACCCATATAAATATCCCTTAAAGTTTCAGTGGTACATTTTAATGTATAATGAAAAAATAAAATAGATCAGTGAATGTTATTTTAATTTTTAATCTTACAATTTTATTAAATTATACATAGAGAGTCAATAAGAACAGGCAAGTAACTTAATTCATTTTCATGTTAGACTACCGCTTGATTGTTGTAATACAAATTTCTAGTTTTGTTGTATTATTAATTTTTAGTTAAGAAAAGGTAATGATTTCTATCGCAAAGTACCCTCAGGATATTAGAATGTTTCTTCTATTTCCATGCAATGAAAACTTTCTTAATGCTTAAATGTCAAATTTTCCCTTTGAGAGTGTTTCTATGCCTTTGACGCTTTCCTATAATCACTCTCTTTCTGGATTAGTTGTAGTCATTTTAATACTCCTTATTTGGGCTCTTAGCCCCTTATTATTAAGGGTCTGCCATTCAGCCCTCACACTCAAAGAAGTAGATTTTCCAGTGTTCCCAGGAGCTACTTCCTCCTGTCAGCTCTCGAACTCCTGGTTAAGTACTGGTTTCCAGTTAAGCAGTTGGTACTAACAGGGTTATACTGGCAGCAGAACTTTTAATACAGAAATAATCAGGCTTCTCTTTTGGGCAAAGTATTATGCGTGCGAGGCAATAAAAATACTCTTTTTGATAAATATATTTTTTTCTTAATTAGATGGTACACTCCTTTGAATATGATCTGGAAATGTGAAAGGCACTAGGGACATTTAGCCCTTATACCTAAGAGAAAATAGAGTAGTGTAGGACACAGAAACCTTTGCATGAAATTATTTTAAATCTTACTTTGGGCTGTAGATGTATGTGTGAGGGCAGTTCAGAGAGGTGAGCATTTCTTATGATGTGATTCTGCATTCAGCTTGAGTACTTATGGGAATAACTGAAGCAGATAAGGGCATCATTCCAAGGAGCCTTGGACAACTTCTAACAATAAATGGTCTCTATTGTGGCTCACATGTTTATACTAAGCAACTGAATTGGATTTGAAAAACTCTGTTTTGTTAACAAGACTTCTTTATTGTTCTTTTCCCAGTGGCCAGGTATCTTTCTGTAATCTCAGTTGATTTTCTTTATTACAAAATGGGAACAATCTTGTTTTCGCTTCTAGTATTGTAAACTTTCCACACATTTTCTTTAGCAGTAGATAAGATCTGTTTAGAAACTACATACACACACACACACACACACACACACACACACACACACACACACAAAACCGTGAATCAAATTGTAAAAGTGACAGTGTCCGAAGAAATGCTTTGGATTTTTATTTCCTGAAATCAAAAAGTGATTGTAATTTTGTTTATTGAAGCATCCTGAATTTGGTCACTTAATTACAATGATATGTTCTTATAACAGGTATGTTAACTGAAAGAGAAAAAGGAGTTTAAGGAGTGTTTATTTAGAACTTTAGAAGAGTAATTAAAATGAATGAGTCACCATAAATCATTCTAACATTGAAGTTGCTTCAACTCTTTTTTGTGACATATTAACAGAGTGGTAGGAAAAACAGTCTGTTTCCTAAGTAACTTTTCCTTTTTTCTGTAAGTTTTCTATTTACACTCTTGCAGTTAACCTGTCAAATTAAATAGATTAAAATTAAACTGTAGATGGAACTTTTAAAGTTCTCCTCCTGAATAAACATGCACAGCTTAAAAATATGGTCACTGCTTTTGCATTACCTTTGATAGAGTTAGTTTAAACACCAAGCTGTTCTCTAAACCAATATTTTAGGCTAGAAACATGTTAACTTCATTTCCTAATAAAATTTCTTTTCGTGTTTCTATAAATTTTTCTTCAATTTAGTTTGTACAAAGAGGAATGGATCTGCACATGCTTAGAAAATATAATTAACAATTTACTAATTTTCTTTAAAAGCTAAGTTCTATTGGTGAACAAGGAAAATATTGATTTATTGTTTGATCTTCCCTCTTCAAAAACCAAACCACTTTTTATACTTGGATTCTTTATTGACCTAGTGTAGTGAAGCAAAAACAAACCATCTGTTTGTAATGAGCTCAGAAAATTTATAATTATAATAAAAAATGAAACATTTTCATTTCTGTATAGAGCTGAAGACTAAGTGAATTTTCCATATCTTCAACTTCCCTTAATTGGTTTGCAAATTTAAAATAACTATAAAATATCCAATGTAGTTCATGCTCCCTTTTTTCCTTTTAATATTCTATCAGGATTGTTGCACAAACATTGACACATAAAAGAAATGAATGTCGACCTATTTATTACAATTCAAACATTAACATTTTAGATCTAAACAGTACACTGCTAAACCAGCATCTTCTTTCTCAATGGAGCAACACAATGGCCCAGAGAATTGTTGATTTGATCGAAATCAACAATTTTATTATATCTCAAGTCTCTTACTTCTTGGCAAAGATGAAAATGTTTAACAGATTAGCTGTAATACTTATTTGGAAACAAAAATAGCACCCAAGTCCTTTGTGTTCTATTTTCCTGTCCTAGCCTTCTATTAGCAAGTCAAGTATTTCTCACAAACCCTTTAACTGGTATATAGTATAGGCAAGGGTGCAATGTTCACTAAGCTGTATAAGACCTCTCTAATATCTGAGGAATAAAATATAACTGATGATAGAAGAGACCACAAAATGTACAAACACCAAAGCCATAATCCTCAAATTTTCTCACACCAATATTTCCCACTGTAAAGAATTTCAGAACAACGATAAAAGAGTGTATCTATCCAACTAACTCCGTCCTGTATAAAAATGTTCAAATTTCTCTGGTTAATGCCTGCCTGCTTCCTTCCCACTCTTCTATGATATCTGATAAATTACAATAGTTTCAATAGGACCTCTGATTTTTATGTAGTAAAATGCAAACAGTCCTTGGCAGAATAGATTAAGAAGCAAAATTCAACAATATGTTGTATACAAGAAACATACCTAGTGCAAAAAGAAGCCTATAGACCTAAAGCGAAAGGATGGAAAACAACTCTCCATGTGAGAGGAGCCCAGAAAAAGCAGGGGTAGCAATCTTATTCACAGACAAAGTAAATTTCAAACAAAAACTGATTAAAAGAGACAAAGAAGGCCACAACATCCTTATAAAGAGAACAATTCAAGAGGAAGGGATGACAATCATAAACATATATGTAACAAATGTTAATGCCTCCAACTACATAAAAGAAATATTAAAAAACATGAAAAACTAAATAAGCACTAATACAATTGTAGTGAGGGTTCTAAATACCCCACTTTCACAAATAGACAGATCATCTAGGCAAAAAAATCAAACAATGAAATACTAGAACTGAACCAAGCTTTTGAATGCATGGACTTCATAGATGTCTACAGAGTGTTCCACCCCACAAAATCAGAATATACACTCATTTCAGCTACACATGGGTCATTCTCCAAGATAGATCACATACTAGCTCACAGAACAGGTTTGAATATCACAGAGGAAATTAAAAAAGAAATTAGACAGTTTTTACAAATAAATGAAAATGCTAATACAACATACAAGAATCTATGAAAGCAGTTCTACATGGAAAATTCATAGCACTGAATGCCCACACTAGGAAAACAGAGTGAGTTCAAATAAACAACCTAATGATGAATCTTAGACTACTAGAAAAACAAGAGCACGAAAAACCCAAAGTTCGAACAAGAGAGGAATTATAAAGATTAGAGAAGAAATCAATGCAATGGAAACTAAGAAAACGATTAAAAAAAAAACGAATCAAAGAATTGCTTTTCTGAAAGAATAAATAAAATCGATAAACTCTAAGCTCACTTGTTTATTGTGGCACAGTTTGTAATAGCTAAAATTCGGAAACAGCCCATTTGCCCATCAGTTGGAAATGGGATAAAGAAGATGCGGTTTTTCTATAAAATGGAATACTACTCAACCATAAACCATGAGAAATTAAATTCATTCATAGGAAAATGGATACATTTTGAGGATATACTCCTAAGTGAAATAAATAAGTCACACATGTGCAAATACCAAAGAGTTTCTCTGGTGTGAAAAACTATAATAGTACATAAGATCCTAATGAGATAATTGACAAAGTGAAATAGGAAGAAAAAGGCTAAAGATGTAGGGAAAGTGGAAAAGGTAGGGGGGAAGGTAATAAAGGAAAAGAAAAAATATGACAAAATGATAAAATGGAAATGAAGTGTTTATATATGAGGAGGTGAGGGTGGGTTGTGAAGGAAAGGCATGGACAAGGGGAAAAAATGAGAACCAAGACCTGTCATGTAAAGGTACAAGATCCCAGTGATGAATGTAACTGTACTGTATACCTAAAATTTATCAAACTAAAAGAGGAAAAAAATGTAAACAGTCTTGATCTTTTGAGATCAAACATTTTTATTAGGGTATCTATAATTTAACTCATTGTAGTTAGTAAGTAGTGGATTATTTTCTAAGAACTTTCCTTGAATTAATTTATTTCATCTTCCTAACGAGCATGTTAAATAAGACTATTATTGTTTTACAAAATTGTTTAAAAATTCTATTTTACAAAGAAAAGGAAAATAGGATGCAAGAAGCTAAATTTCATACTGCACAAGAGCAAGGTTTTTTGTTTTGTTTTTGTTTTTGTTTTTTGCCATATTGGCGGTAGAACTCAGGACCTTGCGCTTGCAAAGCAGGTTGCAGCGCCACTGAGCTAAATCCCCAGCCCCCAAGATCAAGTATTTTTAACACAGCTTATACTACACTCTGTATATTTGTTGAACAAGTAGATTAGAAATATAATCTCACACCATATTACACAAATCTAGTCAAAATTTTTAGTGCTCACCATTACTAAAAAGTATGATATAAATGCTTACTAATTTCTGTTGCTTGGGAGAACAATACATGCATCCTTCATGAAGGACTTTGGAGATGCGGTACAATACACTCTTGTGACACCGGGCAGCAGCAGAGAGTCGTAGGTCCCTGCTAGCTACACAATCACAACACTAAACAGCCAATGCTCTGCAGGGTACTGTGCTCCTACACTATGATGTTCTGTGAGTCAAGTGTAACAAATATATTTTCTACTTTGTGTGTGTGTGTATGTGTGTGTAAATGTATATGCCACTTTCTGTTTGTTGGAACAACAGTCCCAGCTTAAAGGAGGAGAGATTTATTTTGGTTCATGTTTTAGAGGGTTTAGTCTATGATCAGCTGGCTCTAAAACAGAAATGGCATGATTGGGATGGACTGATGGAGACATACAGGATAGCCAGGAAGCAGAGGAAAGGAAGATCTAGACAGTGATATACCTTCCACAGGCAAATGTCCAGTAGTGCAGCTTCTCTGCCAGGACTCCCCCACCCCGTTCTAAGAGCAGGTTCAGCTATGAGGACATTAATGTGTTAGTTCACAGATGAGTACAGCACTCCACACGATCTAAACACTTTCCAAAAGCCCTGCCTTTGAACATGTGTGACTTTTGGAGGACACTTTAGAGATGCACCAAGCAATATATTTTTGATTTATAGCATATTTGTAGGGGTGAAACCTCATCATAAGTTGAGGAGTATCTGTATAAATGTAGATATTCCAGGGAGCTGATCTATATTGCTGCCTCAGTAGTCACTATCATCACTCTGTTCTTTCTGTATATCTGAACCATCTTGTCTTGTTAGACAGAGATTGATTTGGCTGGAGTAAGTTACACCAAGTAGCTCTCTCATGCTTATTAAATGCACATATTTCCTAACATCTGCAAAATATTACTTTACTCTGTTGTTTTCTGCATAGCCCTTGAATCACGGAATTAGCAATATTCTCAGAGATAGACAAATAGAAATAAAACACACATTATTAGACATTTCTAGTTGGGGGGGTACTGGGGATCAAACTCAGGACCTTGCACTTGCGAGGTGGGCATGTGCTGTGCCACTGAGCTAAATTCCCAGCCCCCAAATTACTGTTCCTTATAGATCAGTTTGAAGGCATTTCATCATTTTTGGATTCAGAACTAGTATATGTGCTTAGTATCACATGTCTAGTAGAGTCATATTTTCTCTGATACCTAGTGCTTACACTTATATAATATGCATGCTTTCGAATAGAGAGATTCTAAACAGCAAATACAAATTACTTTGTGGGTGATTTACTCTTTCTTTTTATGATTCCTTGGAAATGATCTCTTAATGTTGACTCATTATTATTGTACGGACTCACAGATTCACAGGATGATACCTAACTCTACATCGAAATAGATAAAATTGTTATGGGAATGGTAATTGCAAATATTTTTGTATGGAGGGGATCCTTTTTAAGGGTAAGGATGTATTTGGGAGTCTTTCAGGTGATTGAGTTAGGTCAAGAATAAAGGAGCATCTTTAAAATTTGATTTACAAAACTATTTTAATTTACAAATTATAAAAATAAATTTATATATTAGTTTATGTAATTGGCAAAAGTTTTGTATAACTTGTTATTAATCTTTCCTTAACTACTTAATGAGTGGTCTCTAATTTTTATTTTTTAGGACTAGTGATAGGTAAAATATAAATGATAACAGTAATCAAGAATATCTAAGTCAATATAAAAATAAGAGTGTAGAAAAAAAGGGCTAAAGGTGTAGGGGAAGTGGGAAATGTAGGGGAAAGGAAGTAAGGGAAAAGAAAAAATATAAGAAAATGAAAAAATGGAAATAAAGTTTTTGTAAATAGGAAAGGGAGAGGCCAGGGATATGGCTCAGTAGTTTCGTCGCCTGTCTCACAAGTGCAAGGGTCCAAGTTCGATCCCTGGTACAAAAAAAAAAAAAAAAAAAAAAGAATAGGGAAGGGAGGAGGGGGTGAAGGGAGGGCTGGGGTATGTGGAAAAAATGAGAAGCAAGATCTGTCATGTAAAGGTACAAGATCCCAATGATGAATGTAACTGTACTGTATACCTAAGATGTACCAATAAATTCAATGAGAAAAATAAGAGTAGAAGAAAATGAAAAGGAAAATACTATAATCTCTTGATACATAGGCAATTCCTAAAATGAATTCCCTGTGAATGTCAAATCTATACATATATAGATTTTATATATATATATATATATATATACACATATAAGTGCTATATAACTAGTAGTTATAGTGTATTATTTAGAGAATGATAACAAGAAAACCTTCTGTACATATTTAGCACATATGCAATTTGTTTACTTTTCAAATATTTAAATATATTGGTGGTTAAATCTGCAAAGACTGGACTGGTAGTTAGAGGACCTACAGTAAAAAATATAATAATAAGGGTTATTCAACCCAGCTAAAGCAGTAATATCATAGTGGAGAATTAGTATGAGATTACTAAAATCTTGAGACTCTAGGATAGGCATGATTACAATTTAGATTATTCAACCATCATGAAAATTACCAAAGGAGCTGGTGATGAATCTCACTGGTAGAGTATCTGCTTACCATGTGCTAAGTAAGGTCTAGGTTCAATTCCCAGAAAAGAGAGAGAGAAGCACTAGTACAGTAATGATGTTTTAACCATGCTAAGTGTGTGGTCAAATTTTAATTATATCAGTAGAAATACAGGTTTCCCTCAGTTTGCATTTTTGTGAGAAGAATTTTAGTAATTTTGCTTCCCCTTTTTGCCACTTCTGCTCATTTCAAATAAAATTTTAAAAGAAACAAATATGCCAGCTATTATTCTAATACTCACATCATTAATACATATTTGCTCTCTATTCTATTGTTGCATTAATTTTCCTAAAAATGGAATACCAAATTATTTGAGTAAGTTAACAAGCCAGGTGTCCCACATGGTCTTAGCCCGTGAACTGACCTACAGCTGAGATACAGCACTTGGGAGGGAAGCGCCTGTTGGACTCTGGGATAAGGAGGTATCTGTGTGGCTTATCTCCAGTGTTGAATTAACTTGTCATCTTTTATTATGTTATGGTGAGCTGCCTAACTTTTGTACAAGTTCAATGTGCAAAGAAATATTTTCAAGACCATTCCATGATTAATTTAAATTCAGGCAAATATGGGCACCATATAGTTTTTATATATTATACTGATTTATTTTTCAATTTGTGAGAGTTTTTTGTCTTCCTTGTAATTGACATCTTCTTGACTCCAATTTATAATTATTTTAAATAGATAAACAAAGCAAAAGATCAGAAGAACATCATTCTAGTTGAACTATGCCTTATATTTGTAATTATTCCTTTAGTCCCAACATTTAGAAGAGATTTTTGAGAACTTTGGTGAATATATTGTCTAAAACAGCCAGTACAAAAATTCAAAAAGTGTGTTTAGTGTAAAGACACAGCAAACTGTCCTGATGCAATTTTACTAGAATGTTTGTTGCAGTTTTAGATGTGCACTTGTAATTACCAGTTTTTATACTGTATTTGGGCAGTTGTTCATGATAAAATTGTAGAGTAAATTTGGCATTCTCTACTACATGATGCATACCTCAGCTATGACAAGTTTGTTCAGGGTAAATGTTCAAAAATCTGTTTACATAAACTTCTACTAATAACTTTTAATTTGCTTGCTTATTTATACATTTTAATATAGCATACTATTAAGAAAAATTATAGCTAATCTTTTCTTATAGACCATGTTTTCTTAGCAGTGATCATTTCTTTTTTTTCAGCTTTAATTGAGTTTATTGGTACATTTTAGGGATACAGTACAGTTGCATTCATTGTTGGGATCTTGTACCTCTACATGACAAGTCTTGATTCTCATTTTTTCCCCTTACCTCTGCCCTCCCTTCACCCACTCCTCCCCTCCCCATCTACAAACACTTTATTTTCATCTTTTCATTCTCTCACATTTTTTTCTTTTCCCTTTTTACTCTTCCCCTACCCATCCCACCTTCCCTACACCTTTAGCTCCTTTCTTCCCATTTCTAAATGTCAGTAATCTTATTAGAATCTTATGCACTGTTGCAGATTATTCAGTTTCTATTTGTTAACCTTTCTATAAATTACTTTGTAGTAATTATCACTTGAAAAGACTTAATTCTTATTTGCTATTCCAAGCTTGATAGGGATAAGTACAGCAAACTGGTTGCAGGTTTTTCTGGAAGATGAGACAGGCATCAGCATACTCATAGGAGATCTGTACATAACTCATGAATGTGCAGATTTTCCCACTGCAGACAGATTTTGTGCTAAATAGAGAACCTGTAGATGACATCTATGGCAAATGAAAACTTATAATATCTTTCAAAAATACAAAAGATTCCCTATTATTATTCGATATTTTAAACTAGATTGTCTGATTTTCCTTTTCTAAAAGGAAAGGTGATAACTGCTGTGTAATTAAAAACTGTACTTAAATGTAAGGTGTCACCTAAATTGATGATACATATAAAAAGAAAAAGGTAGGAGAAGAGGGATAAATCTATTTCTTATACAAGAACATACATTTTTTAAATCTGACAAATGCCAGCATCAACAAACTGTAAAGCTAAAACATAATAAGGTGGGAATAAGTAGAACCGGTACTCTTGAAGGACATTCAATGATCCAAGTAGTAAATTGCTAGGTTAATACTTTAGAAAAGTACAGATGGGATTTAACATCATCTTCCCATTATGATGAGTAGTCTGAGGCTTCAATAGCTTGATTTTTTGGCAACATTTTAATTCATCTCCATTGTAAATTCATCTCCATTTTTTTTTTTTAGAATTTCTTACTTTTATTAACAGTAACTTGTTTAGGGGAGAAGTGAGAGATTTTGCCAAAAATCAGTTCATCTGTCTGATCAGCTACAGTGTTTTTATAAGCCAAAATCTGACACAATAAATGAACAAACAATACAACTTACTTAATACAAAAAATACTTACATAAATTCTGTAAATGTGATTTGATTTATTAAATAACTATATTTTCTAGGTGTGATGAAGAGCTCTAATTTGTATTTTCAGTACAGTGAACCTCTTAATTATCAGCTCCTGAAGCTTTTCTAAGATGTAAAACTGCTCAGCAAACTCAAGGGTCCTAGAAGTTGAGGTAAAAATACTTAAGTGCATAATAGGTGAATAATAAATATTTTGAGTAAATAAAGGCAAGAATTTATAACTGTCAGTATTAAGAGTTTTGCTTACTTCAGTCACTAACTCATACCGGGTTTATCTCACCACAAATTATGGAATCTACTTTTCTTATTTAGAGATAGATTTTTTACTACTTGCTTATAGACATCCAGAAAGAGAAAACTAATATCATATAAATCCAAGCATTACATTTAAAATATATATGGCTATATTGGATGGCTGCTTTACTAAAACAATAGATTTTAAAATTTTGTGTATTCATAAATTGCAGCTAAACACATTACAAAAATCAATTTTAGATTCAAAATTATCATTAAACTGTACTATAACTCTGCATTGCAAATTTTATAAAATTCCTGACAAATCCTGCTATAATATGAAATTAGATTTTCCAAGTTTTGGTTTCAGTAGAATATCTTTAATGTAAATCAATGATTTCTTTGAAGTACACTTATTTATAATTCAATATATTACTGAAATATGAATATTTTATATTTTATTTCCCAGATTTTTCATTCCTATGCATCATGTAAGCTCAATAAAAGTACTTTAATACTTATTTATTCTAGTAAAATAATAAGGAAAATAATATTTATTCTAGGAAATATTTTAGGATAGAAACACGGTTAAGAAAAAAATCACCATTTCATAGATAGTCTAATATAATGTTAATTGATTACTGGCTATAACCTTAAATTGAGAATTCCTTTAAAAAATTCAGCTTATTAACCCTATAAGAATATATCAACATCTGCATTTATTTTTATATACATGGGTGTATATATATATATGGGTTTAAGCCAATCACTTTAGCACTTTTTATTTTTGTATTCTGGTAGTATAATAATATTTTAACGGTTAAAAACACAACACTGTCTTTACACAGAAAGCCATGTCATTACAATTGGCTGCATGAAAAGATCAGCAAATCTTCCTGACTTAATTCCAGTAGATAAAGTTTCGGCATTTTTGTTTTGTTTTGTTTTGTTTTGTTTTTGTATCTTTCAGACGCTTCCTTTGGGATGAAGGCCTTTTGACTGCATTGCCAAGATTATTGGCTGGCAACTCACAATTTAATTCCTTCCAGGGAATAGCTTTCAGTGACTGAAAAGAGAAAGGTAGCCACCGTGCATATGTCAAAGGGTTAAGAAATAAATAAAACTTCCAACTACGGAAATTTTATACTTTATATTCTTCTCAGTGAAATGAGGAAAATATTCTTTGTGTAAATTTAATAGCAGGACATCTATAAATGCAGCAGACACATAGTATGAAGCCTCTGACATAGTGTATGTGTTTTTAAATGAACAAAAGGAGGAGACCTGTTAGAATGGTTGGATGTAAAATTTACTCACCCTAGGGGAGGACTCTTTAAGTTCACGGAATCTGTTCATTGACCATTTATCATTCACTGGTAAATGTCATATATATTTTTTTTCAAATATGTCAATTGATTTGTTAAAAATAACAAAGTTGACTGATTTTTACACAGACATTTAAGTTTCTATGTGCTTGCATTGGCCAAGTATAAAATCACCTGCCATAATAATTTGTAAAAAAAATTTTATCCCAAAAATTATCCATACCAAGAAATCCCCAGAGGAAATGCTGATGAGAAACCGAGAAGGTAAATATTTCAGAAAAATATTCAAATAAGTTCATTTTCATCAATTCTACTACATGATTTCTCTGTCCTTTTTATGAAAACTTAAGTATATTATGTTTAGGATAAAGCAGTGGTCCCATGAACTATATTATTACATGTCTCATGAACTGAGTGGCAATTCTATTTCTAATTTGAATGGCAGTAACAGTTTTGTAAATTTGTCTTTTCAAAAAGCATTATAAAGCGCTGGGAATTTAGCTCAGTGGTGCCGCCAACTGCTTCATTACCACAAGGTCCTGAGTTTAAACCCTGGTACCAAAATTAATAAATTAATTAATTTAATTAAAGAAATTTAAAAAGTAAAAAGCATTTTATGATACTGTCATTTCTTAAATATTTCTTGTAAAGTACTATAATTTTTGAATATTTAAAGTCTGGAATGCTTTGGTTTTGACATCAGGGTGTTCTGGAGTTATGTAATTAATAGATAGTTTCAGTGAGAATATACTATTTGTCCTATTATTTTTATGTGTGTACCAGGTCCATCTTTAAGGAAGTTTTTCCTTCAGAAAGTATAGACTGAATAAGTTGACCACAAAAGCAACGACCTTATTATTAAACTTTTTTTCTTCTTCTCATTGAGTTTATTGGTACATTTTAGGTATACAGTACAGTTACATTCATCATTGGGATCTTGTACATGACAGGTCTTGGTTCTCATTTTTTCCCCTTACCCCTGCCCTCCCTTCACCCTCTCCTCCCTTCCCTAAATGAAAAAATTTGGAAAAAAAAGTAGTGTATTTATTTTATAGTTAATTTTTTCCCCAGTACCAAGGATTGAACTGAGGTCCTTGCACTTGCCAGGAAGGTGCAGCACCACTGAGCTACATCCCAACCCACACCGATATTTATATTAGAAAATATTCTGACCACTTACTTTGACTAAGGATGCTATTTCTCTCAAATTAGTTGTAGAATGGAGCATTTACATGTTATTTTATGATATATTAATATGGTCTATAAACTTATTCATACATATTGAAAAGAAAATATTTTTGTGAATCTCATTTGTGACCTATAGATTTTCTACTACATAATAGTCTATATTTATAAAGTTCATTCTTAAGGGAATTGGAGTACTTCTCATTTCTCAAATTGAGGACAGTGCATATAGGAGGTAAAGTCAATGGAGATACATGATAAACACAGGACATAAAAAGTATCTAATTGTGACTATAGAGAAGGTTCTATTTTTGTCTTCTTTCTGAATTATTTCTCTTTTCAACAAGATTTACTGAGACTTCAGGAGGGATCACCATAAATTTAGAAAGACCACATAAAGCATGATTATATTATTGTCTTGGCAGTTCCTTTTAAAAATTATATACAATTAATTTGTCAGAGCTATTTTATTTTAATTAAATGTCTAACAAGTTCTTATATGAAATTAGAGCCTCAGTATTAGTTCAAATGTATTCAAGAAGACTGCAATACGGTGTTTATTACTTATGTAAATTTGGCTAATTACACACCAACTCAGTTATCTTATTTATTGCATTTCAATTAGTATCCTTTTAATAGACACTAACTCGTTAATTAACTCACAAGAATAAGAGGTGTCTTGTTAAATGTAAATTAAATAGATTTAAATAGACAATAGATTGCAAATAGTAGATTTACTGCTAATGCTATAGAAAACTGTTGCTGGGTGTTCTAAATGTACTTGATACCATCTGCCTTCTACTCTAGGCAAGAAGAAAATGTTGTTTTCCCAGAATTCATTTTAGCCCAAAGATAAGAATGAAACAAACAATAAGTATAACAGGTTTTTGTTTTTATCTGTTTTAGCAAGAGTGGGTCTTATGCAATTTAGTTTTGTCCCATTGTCAGTGAAAAAAAAATGTACTAAGGTGGAGAACTGTAATATAAAATCATCAGTACAGAATTAGCTTTGAAATGAAAGTTAAAAGGCCTAAAATTAATGCACGACCACTGATTTATTTGTCTGTAGCAGAAAGGAACAAACTCCTCCAGGTCTTCCCTAAGTGCTCCCTGGTGGCCTAACCAGAGAATTAATTAGCAGGGCAGCACTCTATGGTCCCAGCTTGCTGCAGGGGAGCTGACCTGTCAATGGGCTTACACTGCAACCCAGGTATGCACATTGCTTTTTCTACTTTAGCCAGTTTATTTCTCAGAGGCGAAATAAAGGCTTATCTTAGCTGCAGAGAGAATCTGCTTTCATTTATTAGTGAGTTTTAATACTTGTAAAGGGAGTTCAAAAGCCTTTCTGGAGTCTGTTGTTCATGTTTGGGGCATGCAGACTCTTTCACTACAAAAAGTGGAAACGGGTGGAATTGAGATTCACAGAGATCTCTCTGATCTATTCTCTACATTTTGACTTGCAGGAAGGAGAAATGCAGAAACAAGGGAAGAAAAACAATTAAATATGTTCAGTTAAGGTTTGAAATAGCTTTTATTTTACTATAATAATATAATGTAAATGTTATACCATAAATCTCTGACATTTAAAACAAAATATTTGGCTTGCTCTTTCAATATTATAAGATTTTAGAATAAATGATGAATGACTCAGTGAATGATAAAAATATCATCAGGATGTAAAATTAATTTTAAAAATTACTGGACCACATTGTCATATCTGGAATATTCTAAATCACAGTCTTAAATTAGTGATTACTGTCAAGATGGCATCCTCAGATAATCCATTTTTCAGTTTCCAAGATTTTCTATGTTTCTCCAGAACCAATGATCTAGGATGATATCCATAGTATCTACTTATGTTTTACTTAATGTTGTGCTAGTTGTGTTTTACTTAATATTATATGACTCAAATCAATGCATTGTATTATTATATATTTTCCTATTTGCAGTAATGTTATTTCATACTGTTTCAACATATCCAAGCTAAATTAGTTTTTATCCTGCATTCAGTTTCTTTGAAAAATAAATATATAAAAGTTCTCTAATGAAACACCCTTGAAGAGCTCACAGATTTTCTAGGAATTTCCTGTATATTTCCTAAAGTTATCAATATTGTATCTCAGAAAGAATGCATACAGTCTTTCCCATGGAAACCTCTCACTAGTGAAGAACCTTGAGCACCTATTCTAGTGAAACTCTCTGATCAGCATGTCCAATGATGTCACATTCACATCAGCAAGTGACCAGTGTGGGCTTCAGTCTTGGGCCAAGCATAAAAAACTACCTGAGACAGGCACACAAGCTTCAGCGAGAGGCCTGCCCCATAGCATTGGTGAATGTATGGAGATCCTGGGGAGCAATGGTGTGGTCTAGACCAGCATAGGCTACAACCAGATCCCAGCCGGGAATCTGCCCCACCGCCAGTAGCTGAGGCAAACCTGCCCAGCCAAGGCCCACCAAGGAAAGCACTACACAGTGCACACACTTCAATGAGAGGCCCATCCCTAGCATCAGTGATTTGAACCCAGGAATTACTGTACTAGCAAGCAGCAGAGAAAAGGTCTCTTGGTGGCTCACTGAGAATTGAAGACTATTGGGTGAGCAAAAAGTTGTCTCAATAAAGGCACAGCAGGCTGCACCTGTTGAAATGAGAAGACATGGAAAAAAGTCCCAAAACCAGAATTCAAGATCACCTATGGAACTCCAGAGGGAAATGAGATGGAACAGTCTGAAACCCAAACATCTGAACTCCCTGAAATGCCAACAAAAGAGGATCTGGAAAAAAATGGAGTCAGAAATAACTTATCAGATAACAGCAGAAATTGTGCCCATAGTGCAAGACAGGAATAATAACTCTAGAGCAGACACAGATTAAAAAAATAGAGGAGCTGAGGAATATGATGGAATGCCAATATAGGAAACAAATGGAATCCATAAATGGATACAAACAGATATACAGGAGATGAAAAACTCCATTGAAAGTTTACAAAGCAAGGGCCAGGGATTTAGCTTAGCATTTTGGTGGCCTGCCTTGCAAGCGCAAGGACCCGAGTTCAATCCCTGGTACCCAAAAAAGAGAAAGTTTACACAGCAGAATGAACCAATGCAAAGATAAAATTTCAGATATAAATGATCGGATTGCAATTAGTTAACAGGAAAAGAAAAATTTATTTTTTCTCGTTAAGTTTATTGGTACATTTTAGGTACACAGTATAGTTACATTCATCATTGGGATCTTGTACCTTTACATGACAGGTCTTGGTTCTCATTTTTCCCCATATCCCAGCCCTCCCTTCACCCCCTCCTTCCTTCCCTATTTACAAAAACTTTATTTCCATCCTTTCATTTTATCATATTCTTTATTTTCCCTTATTTCCTTTCCCCTATCCTTCCCACTTCCCTTACACCTTTAGCCCTTTTCTTCCTATTTCACATTGTCAATTATATCATTAGGATCTTATTTACAATCACAGATTTTCTCACCAGAGAAACTATTTGGTATTTACATAGGTGTGACTTATTTATTTCACTTAAGAGTATATCTTCTCCATTTTCCTATGAATGACTCTAACTGAAAATTTTCTTAAAATTAGTAAGGGACCATGAGAAAACAATCCAATAGCTATTAGATGATGCAAAGAACAACACTATAAAACTAATAAAAAAACAGAAGAGAGTGAAGGCATTTTTAAAAAACCTGTTCACAGAAGTAATGGCAGAAAACTTCCTTAAGTAAGGGAAAACATTTTGACATACAGATAAGTGAGGCATATAGTACTCCAAATAGCAGTGAACATAAAAATCTACACATAGGCATATAATAGTTAAGATTCCAGAAACCCAACAGAGAACAAATTTTTACAAGCATTCAAAGAAAAGAAACAAATCACATACAAAAGAAAGCCTATCAGAATCACAGCAGGCTTCTCAACACAAACCCTCAAGTCAAGAAGAGCATGGAGTAAGGTATTTCAAGCCCTAAAGGAAAATTGCCTCCAACCCAAATTGATGAATCCTACAAAGTTATCTGTCAAAATTGATGGAGAAATAAGACACTTTCATAACAAAAGTATCTTAGGAACTTCATGAATACCAAGCCAGACTCCCAAAAAGTTTAAATAATATCCTAGGAAATGGCAATGAGGATCACAAACCCAGGAAGCTCAGCAGAATTAATCCATCAGCACAATAAGAAATTAAATGCAAAGGGGGAGAATCCAACAAAAGGAAAATATCATGACAAGAATAATTCAATAAATATTACTTATAACCATCAATGTTAATCATCTCAATTCACCAATCAAAAGAAATAGATTGGCAGAATTGGTCGAGAAACAAGATCTGACAATATGCTGCATACAAGAAACACAATTAATTTAAAAAGTAACTCATATCAGCACCCTCAAAATATAAAGAAAATGGGCATCTGAAATGAACAGACATTTCTCAGACAAAGAAGTAAAAGCAGCAAGTAAATATATGAAAAAATGCTCCACATCACTGGTCATGCGAGAGATGCAGATGAAAACAACACTGAGATTCCACCTCACCCCACAAAGAATGGCTGCTATCAAGAAATCACACAATAACAAATGTTGGCGGGGTTGTGGGGAGAAAGGAATCCTTCTCCATTGTTGGTGGGAGTGCAGACTGATGCATCCACTGTGGAAATCAATATGGAGATATCTCAAAGAACTAGGACAAGAGGTTCCATTTGACCCAGCCATCCCTCTGCTGGGTATCTTTCCAAAAAAATTAAAAGAATCATACCATAGTGATATATGTGCACCTATGTTTATAGCAGCACAGTCTGTAATAGCTAAAACTTGGAAACAGCCCTTTTGCCCATCAGTTGGAAACTGCATAAAGAAGATGTGGTTTTTCTATAAAATGAAATACTACTCAGCCATAAAGAATGAGAAAGTAGATTCATTCCATTCATAGGAAAATGGATACATATTGAGGATGTACTTCTAAGTGAAATAAATAAGCCACACATATATAAATACCAAATAGTTTCTCTGGTGTGAAAAACTATAATAGTACATAAGATCCTAATGAGATAATTCACAATGTGAAATAGGAAGAAAGGGGCTAAAGGTGTAGGGGAAGTGGGAAGGGTAGGAAAAAGGTAATAAGGAAAAGAAAAAATATGAGAAAATGAAAAAATGGAAATAAAGTGTTTGTAGATGGGGAGGAGAGGAGGGGGTGAAGGGAGGGCAGAGACAAAGGGAAAAAATGAGAACCAAGACCTGTTATGTAAACGTACAAGATTCCAATAATGAATGTAACTCTACTGTATACCTAAAAAGTACCAATAAACTCAATTAAAAAAGTAACTCAGAGCCTGAAAGTTAAATAGTTGAAAATAATACTCCATGTGACAGGAATGCCCCTCCCCCCAAAAAAGCAGAAGTAGCTATACAAATAGTTTCCCTAGTGTGAGAAACTGATAGTATACATAAGGACGAAAAGGCATAATAGATAATGTGAAATAGGAGGAAAAGAGACAAATGGGAAGGAGGAATGGGGAGGGTAAGGGAGGGAAATCGAATTAATATGAGAAAGTGAAAAATAATGGAAAGAAAGTCATTTTAGATAGGGAGGAAGGGAGCAGTGGAAAGGAGGGTAGGGGAATAGGGAAAATAAGAACCAAGACTGATTATGTAAAGATTCAAATTTCCTACAATGAAGGTCATTATATTGTACATATTAAATGCACCAATAAAATTAATTTTAAAAGAAAGCAGCTACGTGATTTTGGCAATGACTTAGTGTCATCAAACTACAATTATTTTTAGTTTTCAAAGGGATAACTAATTATTAACATATTAAGTTTTATATGAAGTTGTGCTGATGTTTTATATAAAAAACAATTTTAAGGTGTTTCATATAATATGTGACATCAATTGCTAAATAACTATTGTATGTATTAAAACATTAAAAGATTATATTAGCCTCCAGAATAAAAACATTGTGCTTAGTGTGAATGAGAAAATTGTATTTTAAAGCAAGAAACAATTTTTGTATTGAAAGTAAAATTATAATAAAACCATAGAACAAAACAAAAATAGCATAAAGCACTTATAGGAACTGTATGTACAGGTTCTAAAATCCATGTTATTATTAATATGTATCAATATGTATTCAATAAGTACCATAATATTTATGTATATAATATTTATAATCTGCCTAGTTATGATATTCTGTTGAAGAAGCTCACATTGGATAAGATACACAATATTATTTTTGACTCATTTTACATGAATGGTATTGATATACATTCCATTTTAGCAAATTCCTCCAAAACGGGACCCTGGACCCAAAGTCCTAGAATGGCTCTGCCTCTGAACTCTTAGTATTCCTGTAGGCATATTCTGCGCCAACAGCACCCTTCCAAAAGCACCTGCCAACCCACTGATCCTCTCTCAACAGCGAGGCTTGCTCTAACTCAGCAGACAACTGCATGCGGAAAGCACTGGTTTCTCAGCTTCCACACCCCCGACACACGTGTCTGTACCTCCTCCTCTCATCCTCACCTGTATCCAGTTTCAAAGAAAGGAATATTTTGGCTTCTTCATGTATAGCCCCTCCTTGACCACTCGGTGCCATTTCCCCTCTTCTTTGATGGGAACATTTTGCAGCTTTCACACCTGAAACAAGCAAACAAACCCACTGCTTCCTAGCTCAGCGCCCTTCTGCTTACTGCTCGGTCTCACTCTGCCCCTCAGTGGATGTCACAACGGGAACACAACCCAGGGTGATACCTGCTTTGTTTATACTCCCCCTCACGTGAGCAGTTGCGGTTTCACCACTTCTCTGACAGCTGACGGGAGAGTTCAATCTTTGTCCTTCGTCTGATGGTCAGTGTCTAATGTTTCAGGCCACTCCACAGAAGCTGATGCAGCGGACATCACTCCTTTCTTTTTTCTTTTTTTTTTTCCTTAGTTGCCATTATTTTTTTTTCCCAGCTTTAATTGAGTTTATTGGTACATTTTAGGGATACAGTACAGTTACATTCATTGTTGGGATCTTGTACCTCTACATGACAAGTCTGGATTCTCAATTTTTCCCCTTACCTCTGCCCTCCCTTCACCCCCTCCTCCCCTCCCCATCTACAAACACTTTATTTGCATCTTTTCATTCTCTCACATTTTTTTCTTTTCCCTTCTTTCTCTTTGAAGACATCTCATGTATTCATCTCTAGCTCAGGCTAAGTAAGTCCTCTTGCCGTTCATTCTCAAGACTACTTGTGAGTTTAGATTTTTGAGAAAAGCCGTTAAACTATGATGTATTGAGTGGCACAGCTCTTGGCTTGCTTCTCTTTTGACCTTCCTGTAGGATGTGATCAAAATATACAGTGAATATTTAAATTTAAAAAATAGTACAGTAAAAGACAGGTTGCCACGAATCCCTTTCGATATACCCCCGACACAAATACTCCATCATTCTTATCCTTTTTGGTAGCAGTTCTACTAGTGTTCCTTCATGAGTATTGTGATGAGGTAGGTACAGTTTTGGTGAATGCTGCTGCTGAGTGTCATCCCGTGCAGAGAGAGGCTTGTGGAAACGTTGCAGGGTGCCGTCCACCCAGTTCATCCCATCTGCCCCTGGGCTACTGCTGGCGCTTCCCCAAGGCTGAAATGACCATGAAAGGTAAATGTTTTGAAAAGAGACAGGTCATGAAGTCATCAAGGGCAGCACAATTAAGCATATTTACAAAAGAGGACTCCAGAATTGCTTGAGAAAGTGACAAGAACAAGGCGGAAAATGTGTTCAAAGAGAGGAGGAGGAGGAGGATTGTGACGGTAATTAATGACAATATATCTTTCACTGTAATACATTTTTAAAACTTAAATGTTCATCGTAGGTTTTGGTCACACCTCAAATATCACATCATCTGTTCCTGTGATGAAGCTACTACCTAGAATAAAAAATATAAAATGTATTTCCACAGGGCATCCTTGAGACCAAAGGACTACCACAGTGAAACTGTACTTCAGATGTCCAATAATAGATATAAAGTATGAAATATAAAGTTAAATAAGCTATAATATATTTTCTCCCTTAAAAAAATACTCTTCCAGAAAACAAGAAGCACAACAGGACATAAAATAAATATATCCTATCTTATATTATATAAAATATATCCCTAGAAATATGCAGTACATTTCACCAACATTTTAAAATGTGTTAAAAGTAATTATTTTCTCCATTAAGTTTATTTAAATTAAGTTTATTTAACTATTAATTATTTGATTAATTATTTAATTAAGTTTATTTAAACTACATTTAAATAAAACAGTACAGTTACATTTATCATTGGGATCTTCTGCCTTTTCATGATGTCTTGGTTCTTATTTTTTCCCCAAACACCTGCCCTCCCATCACCTGCTTAACCCTTCCCCATTCAAAAGACTGTTTCCATTTTTTCCAATTTCCATTTTTTATTTTCCTTTATGTCCTTTCCCTTCCACTTCCCATTTCCCCATTAGCCCTTTTCTTCCTATTTCGCACTATGAATTATACCATTTGAACCTTATTTACACTTTGTAAAGATTTTTTAATTTAATCATGTAAATTTTAATTCAAAAGCCTCAAACAAATATTGGAAAGAATATTGCTGCCTGTACACCTGTCAGGGTTATATCCTTAGGCCTCCCAACACTTAAAGATCTTCTTCAGTGCAATATCCACAAATAAATGACTAAAAATATGTGATTTCATTGTAATAAATTCTGTGCCAGGAATCCATTTTAAAAGTTCTTCTTGTATTAATATAAAGTTCATCAAATCATTAACAATGTAAAAAAATACTCTCAGCAGTTTTTCCACTGTTTGAGTCATTCATTTGGAAAATAATCCATTAATGAAAGGATGGTGCATGACTTGCAGAAAGTTTTACCTAATAATTCAGTTTTTGAATTATTAAAACATACTTTTTGTGAGCAAAATTAGAATAAATTGTACTTCAAAAGTTTACACTTTATACCATATTATACTAAATAGATTTTTTAAAGTATTTATGATGAATTACTTTCATAACTTTTATTTTACCTAAAACGAATCTCTAGATTTTGAATGCCCCTACTGCCAGTACAATACATGTGTGACTACCTTAATTTATGTAGTTGCGTGTTCCATTAAAAAAGGGAAAGGAGAATTAGATTGTTTTACTCAATTCAGTCTATGTTGAGGAATATTAGCTGAGTGATTTGGAAAAGATATTAAACAATGTTGTCACTTATACATTTTTATTTACTGTGCAATGCTATGGATCAAACCAAAGACTTTGCACATGATGGACTAGCAAGCATTCTACCACTCAGCTACCTTCCCATCCCATAGTCAATATTTAATCTTGCATGCACGCACGCGAGAGCTTGTGTGTGTGTGTGTGTGTGTGTGTGTGTGTGTGTGTGTGTGTGTGTTGTGGTGGTACAGAGGATTGAAACCAGGGGTGCTCACCGAGCTCCATCCTCAGCCTTTTTATTTATATATATCTTTTTTATTTAGAGACAGGGTTTTACGAAGTCCCTGGCTCAAAATTTGAATGCTCCTGTCTCAGCCTTCAAAGTAACTGGGATTACAATTGTGCACCACCAAGCTCGGGAATGTGTAATACTTTTATTTATTTTTTTGTACTTGGAATTGATAACTACTTTTAAGAAAAAAGAAAACAAACTCATTCCAACTTTACATCTGTATCTATCTATAACTGTATCTATCTATATATCACGTTATCCTACAGGATCTGAAAAAACAAAGGTGGCCACAAACATACAAAGTTATAGGAATGTCTGATTTTCACACACACACACATGCACATACACACAATGGGTACATTACCTAAGTTACCAGAATTTGTAGTGATAAACACTTTATTGTGAAATGGGAAAAATGGGGCTAAAGGTGTAGGAAAGGTGAGATAGCTAGGGGAAGGGTAATAAGGGAAAAGAAAAAATGTGAGAAAATGAAAAGGTGGAAATAAAGTGTAAATGGGGAGGGGAGGAGAGAGTGAAGGGAGGGCAGGGACAAGGGGAAAAATGAGAACCAAGACCTGTCATGTAGAGGTACAGGATCCCAGTAATAAATGTAACGGTACTGTATACCTAAAATGTACCAATAAACTCAAGTAAAAAAAAAAAACAAACACTTTAAGTGCTAGCTAAGTATCTATTTCTTGGCTTTTGAAAGTTACTTGACCAAATGTGAATGAGAGAGTGGACTTAGGAAGAAATTTATTTATTTATTTATTTATTTATTCATTCATTCATTCATTCATTTATTTATTTATTTTGGATTTTTTTTTTAAATTGAGTTTATTGGCACATTTTAGGTATACAGAGAGAAGGAAGAAATTTACTATACTGCCCTTTCTCATTCTTTACTATGTAGAATCTCAGTATTTTTCTGAGAGCAGCCAATCTTCTTTCCTCATTTAAGAGTCACAAAAGAAATAGAAACAAAGAAGATTTGGTAGGATGCCTACCATTGAATTAGTTGTCTCTGATGATCCTCCTGCTCTCTGAAATAGAAGGGCCTCATTTCCCTTATAGAGGTATGCTCCTAAAATGGGGCTCCATTTGTTAATATGGACTAACTGTTGAGGTAGAGAAAAAGGAAAATTTTCAGAAAAAGGGAAAATATGAGAAGTTTAGAAAGGTGAGGAAGACATTTTGTGAAAATTGTTTTGCTAGAGCATATTTTATAGACACAATCACTGATGTATCCATTCTCTGCCATTAAGGTAGCATAACCCACTGAACAAATCACTACAGCAAATTCAAGACACACACATTTTCTTAATTCTCTAAAAATCAAAAGGACTAATTGTGGAAGGTGATGACTATGAACCAAAGAAATTCAAAATGTTTTTACCATGAGCGTCCATTTGGTCCATATTTATCAACATGTATTTAGACACATGATGTTTTTGCTGGTTTGCATGCAGACAGCAAGGGACAAAGATCACAGTTTCACAAGCATTTCCTCAGGTAACTGCTCAATTTTCATAGCTCTCAAGCTGTTAGGAACAAATAGGCTGTGTCCCTTTAGGCTGTCTTTCACAGTGTTTACTAACATCCATCTCAAAATGACCTTCGAGAAGCTTAAAAAATTGCAAGCTATTGAATCTTCTGTGGTTTCTCTGGTTCGTGTCTGAGTGAAACATGGCATGGAAATTGCTTTAGCATAGTGTTCAAATGGAAATAAAACAGTCTTCATAATGATGTCATCTATTGTTTATTACTCTAAAAATCGCCTGCATAAATTTATGGTATTATATAAACTCTGGTTAGCATATAATACACATAGAGTTAGGTTAGTGAAAACTACGTCATGAATTATAGTTTGCCAATTATAGGATAAAAGGAAAAAGGACAAAGGATATAGGAAAAAATTATTAGCTTCATCTCTGCAAAAGATCATCGTGACACAGACACAGTCTACTATATGTGAGTAACTAAATTCATTATCCTAACGTGTGACTAAAATGAGCACTCTTCATTGGCCATTTTGCAAGTTTAGGAAGCTCTTTCATTAGTGATTTACTAATTACTAATTAGTGGTTTACTAATAAGTTCTAATTAAAATAACCAGGAAAGCCAATAGAAAATAATATAGAAGTCAATATTTTCTGTCTGGAAAGACTTGTTTGCCACAAAAATAAATACTCTGGTGAGAAAGCAGTGGAGTATTTCCTTCATACAAGTAACTGCGGAATGACTGAATTATGGCTGTGCGGCTGAAGTGGTGATTTCGCACGTGTGTGACTGTGTGTCTGTATGCTTGTCTCATTGTTCACATTTGAGATGTTTGCCAATGGGAAGGGAAAATCATATTTAACTGAGAAAGGTGATCATGTTCTATCTTTTTTCACTAATGAATATGATTTTTAATTTTAAAATTAATTTTATTGGTGCATTTAATGTATACAATATAATGACATTCGTTGTTGAACATTTGCACCTTTACATAATCAATCTTGTTTCTTATTTTTCCCAGTCGCCCCTTCCTTCCTTCAACCTCCTCCCTCCCTATCTACAAAGACTTTGTACATCTCATACATAAAGCTCCAGTCACTTGATAAATCTAACTTCTTGACTATTTACATTCAACTTATATTAACATGAAAAACATGCAATGAATGCAGTTATGACATTTGAGCAAATGTATTTTAATATTTGAATTAAGTGTTTTTCAATAATAATTTTGATGCCCTTTGATGCTATTAGTGTTAATAGTAAATCAGATAAGTTAAGTTGATATAGTATGAACTAATTATTCATTTGAATTCTCCTTCTTTTAAGTAATTCTTTGAAATAGAGATTTGTCTTTCTCTGTAGTAGGGAATACTGACATTGGCTAATTTATAAAGCAAAAGAGTTGTTTTGACTCACAGGTCAAGGAGTCCAGGAGCATGATGCTGGCTGGCACTTTCCCGTGTTCTGTGGATGGCAGAATAGGAGCACATGAGCAAAGAGTAGCCCACCAAAGACAGCTAACTCATTCCCACAAATAGCTTTTTAACTGTTTATAGAGGCAGACTGCTCATGACCCCAAAGGCTGTGAAATACCCCATCATCTTTCAGTGTGAAAACACTGGAGACCAAAAATCAGGTGAGTTTAAGTGGGGCCAAAATACACTCAAACACATTTTTTTAATTCAGCAACAAAACATTTACCTTTAAACTGTACCTTAAACCATATAATTATAAAATTATGTTACCAAGATTACATTTATCTCAGAAGAGAAAATCTGATATTTATTTGTTATTGTATATTTTCCTTGAGATTTCAATGAAATGATTTATGATTCACTCACTATTATAGTGTATTTCTTTGTTTTTTATTTGTCAGTTTAAAGATGCCTTTCTAATTTGATTTTATCTCTCAATTTTAGAGCTCAAATTAAAGATAGAATTAAAATGGAAAGAATGTCAATAACGGTGCTGGAAAACTGGATATCCACCCACAGAAGTTTGATACCAGTTACCTATCTTTCACCAGTTACAAAAATCAACACAAAATGGAATAAAGACTTAAGTACAATACTTGAAAATGTGAAACTACTAAGAAAAAAAATAAGTACTTTAGGACTTAGGGCACACAACAATTTATTTGGATCAAAAATAAAATTAAAAAAAACTAATAGCAAAAGCAATAACCATCCTGGTTGGATTCCATCAAACTAAAGATGTCTTACACAATAAAAATAAAATGAGGACAGTGAAGGGCTGGGGATTTAGCTTAGAGGTTCTGCTGCCTGCCTTGCAAGCTCAAGGACCTGAGTTCAATCCCTGGTACCAAAAAAAAAAAAAAAAAAAAAGAGAGAGAGAGAGAGAGAGAGTGAGGCCACTTAAGGAATGCATAAAAATGTGAAAGCTGCGTATCTGAGAAGTTACTATTATAAGGAACTTAAAATCTCAGTAGCAAAAAGAAATGAATCAATCAGGGAAGGTTGGTTGGTTGATTCTAGGATGTAATTAGATAGCTGTAAGGAGTTGCTGTGTGCCATCGCCCAGTAAGGTAACTCTAGATAACAGTAGTGACACTATAAAGGGAAAATACAAGAAAAGGAAACAACGGAAATAAAGTCTTTGTGAATATGGAAGGGTGGAGGGAGGAGATTAAGGAAGTACAGGAGAATGGGAAAAAATAAGAACCAAGATACATCGTGTGAGGTACAAATCCCCAGTGATGAATGTCATTGTATTGAATAGCTAAAATGTACCAATAAACTTAATGAAAAGGTAGAGTAAAATATTTTAAATGTTATTATCATAAAGAAATTATAATTGTTTAAGAAGATAGATATGCTCCCATCTATTTTAACATTACACATGTACAGAGGTATCAAAACCTAACATGATATACTTACTATTAACAAGAACCATCTTATACTTTTATGTGTCAGTAAATATAACTTTTATTTAAACATGAAAATAAATAAGTTCAGCATCCTAAAAAAAGCTCATAGCATTTTTATTCTCCTCACATCTTATTATTATACAGAAATTATTTTGGTGAATCTGCATAACAGGCAAAAAAAGCTGTCCATTAGTATTAATTTCCCCCTCTGTAAGGAAGTTTATTAGACCACTCACTTTCCATATCTGTAACCCTAGTGAAAGAAAATCATCTACTTTCAAATTAAATGTAACCTTTCAGAGTATTAATTATTTATGTGGCAATTTCCTTTCTGAGTATTCAAGCACAGTATTACTCATATGCTCTGACTTTCATGACAAGGAATGAGTATAAAATGAGGGGAAAGGAATAAAATCCTTACTTCAATTGGTTTTAGGAAGTTTTTATTTTAATTTTTTAAAACAGCTATAACAAAGCATGTTTTCAGCCTTAGACATTTCATCAAATGAGAGGTTTTGCCTAAAAATCATAATGATAATTATATCTGAATGTTAATTTGTATTTAAAATATTTTACATCCAGCATGATTAAATTAAACTTGGTAAGTCAAGTGTAAAGTCCAAATATGAAGAAAAATATGATATCTTTTAAGAAGTAAATTGGTCTCATTAGTTTCTTAGAGTACTGGTACTGGCTGAATTGTGATTAAAAACAGCATGGTACTGGCAAAGAAACAGACTTAAGGATGCAGAAACAACTTCAAACACACTCAGACACCTCTTCTTTGACAAAGGAGCCAAACACCCTCACTGGAGGAAAAACAGCCTCTTTAATAAATGGTGCTGGAAAAATTGGGATTCAACTTGCCAAAGATTAAAACTAGACTTATATCTTTCACTTATATACAAGATATATTAAAATATCTTATATCTTATATCTTACACTAAACTAAAATAAAAATGGATTGAAGATCTAAACTTTAAAACAAACACTAAAGCAGCTGGAAGAGGGGTTAGGTAGAACTCTTGGAGATATTAGAGTAGGAAAGATTTTATGCACGAAACCTCAATTGCATGTGAACTAGCACAAACAATGAACAAGTGGAATCTCTCCTTACTACAAAGCTTCTAAGGCCCTCATCCTCCATCACAGAACATGGCTATGTACCAAGTGCTGCTCACACTCAGCCCGTTGGGAATCTTCGTGGTCTCAGAAGACTTGTTTCTCAGTGGTCTCTTCTGGACCACATACTTCCACCATAGCTTGCTGGGCTGATCTAGATGTCTGTCTGTTGTATGGAAATTTTAGGGGAAAATCCAAAACATGAACTGTGGGTGGAAATATTAACCATCTCCTTGGTTCCGTTCCTTGGTATTCACCATGCCTGATGTGCACATTTTGTCATAGCTGTTTCTGTATAGACTGTACTGCATTGGCCCAAGAGATTGTTGCTTTGCAACTTTTTGCACTATTGTTTTTTGCTGGATCTGTATTAGACACATTTTTTAAAGCTTCTGAACAACAAGAGAAACCACCAACAATGTGAAGAGACAACTCAAAATATGGGGAAAAATTTTTCACCAGCTGTCAGTCAGACAAAGGTCTACTATCTAGAATTATAAGGAACTCAAAAAATTCAGACCCCCCAAATTTAAAGACCCAATCCAAAAGAGGGGAATCTGAAATGAACAGGCATTGTTTATACAAAGTAGAAAAAGCAAATAAACATAGGAAAATATGTTAAACATCACTGGTCATTGGAGAGATGCAAATGAAAACAACATTGAGATTCCACTTCATCCCAAAAAGAATGGCTGTCATCTTGAAATTAACCAATAACAAATGCTGGTGGGCTGTGGCAAAAGAGGAACCCTGTTCTATTGATGGTGAGAGTGTAGACTGGTGCGACCACTAGGGAAATCAGTATGGAGATACCTCAAATAAATAAGATTGGAAGTCCCATTTCACTCAGCTTTTCCCCTGCTGGATATCTTCCCCAAAGAATTAAAAGAAGCATACCACAGTGATGTATGTGCACCCATGTTTATAACAGCACAGTCTGTAATGGCTAAAACTTGGAAACAACCTAATTGCCCATCAACTGGATACTGGATAAAGAAAATGTGTTTTATTTTTATTAAAAGGAATACTACTCAGCCAGGAAGAATGAGAAATTAGAGACATAGCTAAATAGATGCACATAGAGGCAATACTCAAGTGAAATAAATAGGACACACATGTGTAAATACTGAATAGTTTCTCTGGTGTGAGAAACTGAAAGTGTAAATAAGGACTAAAGATATAATAGATAATGTGAAATAGGAAGAAAATGGGCAAAGGGGGAGGGGAAGTTGTATGGGTGGGGAAAAGAAATGGAATTAATATGAGAAAGTGAATAATAATAAAAACAAAATCTTTTTAAATATTGAGGGATGGAGTGGTTAAAAGGATGGCAGGGGAATGGGGAAAATAAAAACCAAGACATATTATATAAAGGCACAAACTTCCAATGGTGAATATCAGTATATAATATAATAAAATGTACCAATAAAGTTAATTTTTAAAAAGTGAGAGGGAGATACTGTCCACATTTCAAAGTCCTGTTTTCAATAATTCCTGTTATATGGCTACATCCTTAGAGGTTCTCTTTAGACTAGTTTGAGGCAGAATCCAACATTGGTACATGATTAAAGTTCTATTTTCAAAGAGTTTGTTTCCATTGTTCTCCTTTTTGACATTTTTTTCTCTTTTCCCTTATTTCCTTTCCCCTCCCCATTCTTCTCCTTTTTTTTTCTTTTTTTTTTTTTTTTTTTTTTTTTTTTGATCCCTGGCCATAAGAAAAAATTTCCTCTTAATTTGGCAAAATGCTTTGTATCATCCAGTCTCTCCAGGTATCTCTTTCTCTTTGTCAATTTTCTGTCATTCCCAACAGCCATTCATGGCATACTTTTCCTTTTTTACATAGCTATAGATTGTGTCAGATAGACAGGCTTTTTTATTTTTAGTTTATTTAAACAATACATTACTGAGTACTTTTTAGCTTCAATTGTTTTCAGCTTTTTGTCCTTTTGCACTGGGGAGTTACACTTGTGAGTGCGGAAATTTACTTTTATTAAAGTTTTAAAGCCTCATTTCTGAAATACACTGGAGAACACTGTGCTCAAAAATCAAATTGCAAGGGAGTCATTCAACAACTGAAATACTCATCATGTGAGCTCTGTAGGTTCATGCTGAATGCAAAGTTCTTTAAAATACTGAATCATGCAGCTTGAGATTATAGCCTATTTCCTTTCATTTCTTTCACAGAATGTGAAATTATTGACTCCATCTAGAGTCCTAACCAGATGAAGTAATTTGGTCTTTATAGTGAAAGCTACTAATGAGGTGATTTTTGTTGTCCTCTGAAAAATGAGAAGAATAAATCCTTGCTTCTAGACTTGCAGTAAAAGATAGCATATGTGTTTTTTTAAATATAAGACATAAATTATTTCCATATTATTTATATTTTCCATGTTACCTATTAAGGATTGAATATGCAGGATAACAGATAACTAGATCATTCTGCACACAAAACTAAACCAAACAGTATAAGTAAAATTGTCTAATTTCTATGCATAATTAGACGACTATATGGAAATATATATCAAATAGGCAAAAATTTTGCTAAAAAGATCACAATAGATATAACTTCATGACAGCATAATAACTAGGCTCCAGGTTTCTGCATAAATCTTGTGAATACTTCAATTTTAGATTCAAATAACTTTGATATGAATTAATGATTCAAATCATATACAGGCAATTTTATAAATCATTTGGTAACTAAAACAGACAATACAATACACGACAAAACTCCACATTGTACTAGGTACTTATTCACTCCAGTACCTATTATTTCATAATTGTATAATGATTATATAGTTAGGTATCTTTGGAGTAGTCTAAGGGAAGTAAACCACATAGCTTTAGAATGTGTTGTAAAATGATTAATTACACTGGTTCACACAAAAATAAACCCTTACTACACAGACACATATATTTATTATGTTTTATAAAGTTTGTGAAACAACTGCTATACAAATAATAAAATAAACATTATTCTTCATTCTAACTTCCATAATTGATTACAGCAATATGGAATCTGCTGACTTTTGACAAATTGTTTTATATTGACAATATGGATAAAGATGAGAAACAAATGGAGTTGTGACATATGGTTGATGGATATTTTTGTTTACCTTGATGATGATGTTGACACAAAAAGAGAAGTTTACTCTTTGGTCAATGGTTTTAGGGTCTTCTCTGCTGAAGTTTTTCAAGTAACAGAAGAATCATCTCTTTATTCCTTTATGTTACTCACTGTCATTCACGTAGTGGTGCAGACCTTGAATTGTCCCTGGGGTGAGAAGACTTTCCTTAACTGTTAGGATTGCCAGTTGACACAGGTGTACAGGACAGCAAACTGGCCTCAACAGTGAGCTGAACAATACAACAAGTCCCAATTTGTAAACCTTGCTGATTACAGTGGTGTAAATACTTCCGTCATGGCTGATTTTGACCTACCAAGGTGACTTCTCTCAAAGGAGAGGTGAGAAACGATGTTCTGTAGCAGAATATGATGTAGTAATTCTAAGTGTCAGCAGCCTCAAGATCTTATAGAACAATAAAATCTAGCTATGTTATTAGGACACAATTACTTACTACCCTTATTTTAATACAATACATTTAGGTGAACATGTATTTGTATGGTTTGTGAGCATAATTCCTTCCAGATACTTGCTTGTAGGCACTCGTATATCAAAGGGAATTTCTCCATAAGAAATAATGGAAACCCCAATGATCCATTCCACAAACCAAAAATACTCATGTAAAATGATTGCAATATTGTGATGTAATACAAAATAATAATAAAAATACAAAATATAAATAAAAACAAACAAATTAACCTCCAGTTACCTTTGAAAACCTTTGTGGCTGGTGTGAGGGAGACAAGAGAGTAAGGTCATTGTGCAGGATGACTTTCACTATCATTAACAGAATCACTGCAGTATACTGGCTCAGTGAGTCTTTTACCTTTCATGCAACTTTAACAAGGAACCCACTCAATGTCTCTTGCTTTAGTCTCCTTTTGAGGATCTCATGGAAATGTGACACTGCATTGTCATTAAACAGATTCATCATTCTTACCACTACAGCCTTATTTGGGTGGTGCTTTTCTACAAAGTTTTGCACTATTTCCCACAATTTACACACCTCCCTAATCTCATTTAAAGTGAAGGATTCCTACACCATCTTCTCCTCCACCTCTGCAGAGAAAATCTCTTCCATAACCTCTTGTTGTTGGGAGGTGATCACCCAAGATCCCAGGGAGAGGAGAGGGAGATAGAGAGAGGGCGAGGGAGAGGGAGAGGGAGAGTCAATAGGCTCAGTTGTGATCATGCAGCATGTGGTGTAATGTACTCCTCCTATTACCCTGATTTATCAATTTGACATTTATTAGAAATGTTTGCTTATCTTCCAAGACACTTGTTTATATGCAACAACCTTGCAAAATTTCCAAAAAGTTAACAATCTGTTCTAAGTTAGCTACTATAAGCAAACTCCAGACATCTAATTCTTGATTTTATAAAGTATGATTTAAGAAACAACCTCATTAGTCCAATCTCTATAAATAACTAAATATTTCATAGACACTCTCATTAGTATTTTTTTTTTTGAGACAGGGTCTCCCTATCTGATTCAGACTGCCCTGGAAATCACTATGTAGCCCAGGCTGGTCTCTAACTCACAGCGATCCTCCTGCCTCAGCCTCCCGAGTGCTGGGATTACAGGCGTGTGCCACCATGCCCTGCCTGTCCTTAGTATTTTTGACAGAGCATCTTTTCACTAGCTGACCTTCAACAACATTGGTTTCTTTATTTCTTTTATGTGTGTCTGTGTGTGTACTTGCATGCACTTGCATTACTGTGGATTAAATCCTGGTCCTTCACACTGAGCTGTATTCCCAGACCTTTTTTTTTCATTTTTTATGTTGAGATAGGGTCTCATAAATTTGCCCAGATAGGATTTGAACTTGTGATCCTCCTGCCTCTGCCTTGTAGCATGAGAGGCTTACAGGTGTGTGACGCCTCACCCTGCTTCAACAACTGGTCTTTAAATTTTGATTTTAAAAATTTATTTCATTAATACATGTTTATGATGAATATGAGCGAATTGATAATAGGGACTGGTACATGAGAATCCTAAACCTTTTAACTTCTCCTTCACCTTGCCTCACTCCCCTCTCCCTCCATCCCTAGGAAATAATAATGTTAGTTTCACTTATGCTATCACTAGATAAAGATTTTGCTGAAGGCAAATAAAAATGGATATAGGCAAATAGATTTTAATATGTATATATGAACTTTATATCCTTTAAAGTTGAAATACAGCTGTAAAGGAAGAGTATTTATCAAGGATGAATATTCTTCTGAACTATATTTTCATTTTGCAGTTGGTAAAATCGTAGGACTCCTTTCAGTGTTGACACATACTTTATTCATAAAGCAAGGATTGTGAGCTTTGCTATTTACCTCCCTCACAAGATATCATAAAAATAAATAAAATAAAATACAGTCAGCATGCTTAAATATTTAGTAGAAAGGTATTTTGCTAAAAACAAAGAGACTTTCAAACTACACTCACAGTATGACGCAGTGCTACAGTTAGATTGTGGCATTGAATAGCTGGTGTGTTGGATCCTGACCTGTGCCAGCAATTGTACCTGTCTCTTAACGCTTTCTCTGGGAGTTCAGCCTTACAGCGACAGTAAACACGCTGTGACAGAGGGCCCAGCAGGGAGGGCACATGATCCCTGACTTCTATATGTTCAACTTTACCTTAGATAATCCTTCATGAGCTGACCTTTTAGATTAATTACTGGAACTTTGGCTTTACAGTGCAAATATAAATTTGCTTTAGCCATTAACAGCCTGAAGTAGGATACTACTCAGTTTACATGTGTGGATAATGAAAGAATAAACACAGAAGCCTATGTTTGCATGCTGGAGAAGGAAAAACTGTGGCCTGACATGAGTATGTGTAAAAGAATCTCTTATTTGAAAATGAATATATAAAAATCTATAGGGAAACAGATGTTTACTTTTTAGACATGAAGTGTTTGGTGAAGATTTTATTAAGAGAAAAAAGGTTGAAACATTTTAGCTTCTAAATCATTAGGAGTCAGCTTCTATGTTTAGTGATTTCCTCCATTCTGCATTCTAATAACTTTCCCAGGGAGGAGGGGACAAAAGGGTAGAATCTGAAATCTAGTAAGGGTAATATAAGAACCAAATAAGGAAACATGCACAAAATAACATCTTTTTAGTATTTGTTGTTGTTACTGATGTTGTTTAATATATTTAGGCCTCTGCCAGAGAACCCTTGCCTCTCCAGCTATTAGATCTATGAACTTTTAGTACCATCACTACCAACCAGCCCCCAAAACAAATTACTGTCTGAAGGATAGTCAATGGATTAATAAAATCATTAAATTTGCTCCATTCATTCTAAACAATATGTATACAATACATGGGGCAGCTGAGAGTAAGGAAATACAAAAATTCTCTAAGTTTGCCTGAATTCAATAAAGGTGGCTACTCTGTTATCCTGAAATAACACTTTTAATTTTGGTATATATTTTCAAAGAAACAAATGCAAATTTGGAGACCTTGTAACATTCACACCAATTGGCAAATGTCCATAAGGGAGAAATTGTGGCCAGGCTTCTGTGATTGCTAAAGGAGCAACAGTTATCTTCACAAAACATCCATGTCTAATATCAGAAGGAGATTTGGACACATATGAAGAAAATATAAGTGTGCAGGGCCTTGGATTGAAAATATTTCCTAGCTTTTTTTTTTTGGTTGGTACAAATTTTTGTTAGCTCTTCATTGAAAACACAATTTTGCTTTTTATTTAAACTTTTTTCTCTTCCATATAAAACTTCCATAGGATTCATTACTAAACGTTTTATCAATATTCTATAAAAGCATTTGTATTAAGGAGTGTCACTCTTTATTTTTCAAATCATAAATGGTTTCCCCTCTGCTTTCCCCTCGTTTTCATGGAGAAGGTTCCTTGAGCCAAGTGAGATGATGATGCTTATAGCAGTCCAGACAATGCCTGTTCACCCTCTTAGGTCCCTTTTCAGATCGTTGACTTAGAAAAGATATATCATCTGCCACTTGTTCTCAAAGGTGTTACTTTTGGAATAAAAACATGGCACACAGAGGTTATTATACATGTAAATGAGTGACTATGTATAGCTAATTTAGAAAACTGGAGATGATTTCGTGATACATTTTGTTTCTGTTCCTGTGAGAGGATGTGTGTGTGTGTGTGTGTGTGTGTGTGTGTGTGTGTGTGTGTGTGGTTGTGCATGCTCATGCACGCGTGGGTAGTATTCCTAAAATTCTAAGGTTGTAGGTTTATACAAAAGCATTTTACTGAATGAGGTAGTCTAATTGATTTGTTTTGCTATTCTGAATGTATATTAGTTTTATCTTTATGCTTTAAATTTCAGATGATCATTCTAAAGCTTTATATGAGTAAGCTTTCCAATATCTAGAACTGAAATAACTGATAGCCACAACTTGAAAGAGGAAAAGTTCATTTGGCTCACGATTTCAGAGGTTTCAATCCATGGTCAGTTGGCTCCAGCACAGGCTCATCGTGGCACAAGAGCACAGAGAGCCAAAGCTGCTCAGTTCATTGCAGCCACAGCAGAGCAGGGCATGCTGTTAAAGAAGACGGGGTGTGGGACTAGATAGAGACCCAGGATCCTGCCTCTGTGTCTCATATAGACACATCTAGAAGAGTGCTTTACTGATTCCATGGAGAGCTCTCAAGGCAATCGGATTGAAGATTAAGCTTAAATGTCCCATGCATACTGACTGCTAGACAATATTATGTGGATCTCTTAATATCTTTGAATAGGATCATATTGATAAGTCAGTATGAATCTAAGGCAGGTTTCTTTTAATTGATGTCCTTCTGTTATAGTCACTACTCAATTATAAATGGTAATAGTAAATGTGGTGATAACTTGACTTTTCATTATAATGTCAACATTTTTATTTTAGTAGCTCGATATCCTATTATACATTACTTTCTTTGGATTTTTTTTTTTCAAATCCCAAAGCCATACCCAGGTCAACTGAAGCAACATTTCTAATGGAGAGGCCAGTAATTTACATTTTAAAAATATTCCAAAAGTGACTTTAATATGTGACCGATATTAAAATTCATTGTTTGAGCATATTGACTGACACTTGAGCATAATGTAATGAGCATAGTTGCTGATTCATAGATCTTTCAGATCATTTTGTGGGGATAGAAGTTGTTACTTTCAGTTAGCGTAATAATATGGTTTATATGCATGTAGCAAATAAAATGCAGTGTAAAATATAAGTATTTTTCTGAAACAAATGGATTAAGAATTAATTTTAAAATGCATAACACTTTTCTGTAAAAAATAATCAGTGATTCTGAAATATTGTTTGATTTTTCTAATGTCTCTTCTTAATTATGCTCTTGTGAAACACCAAAGTACGAATGTTTTCCATATCTCCACTAATCAAGTTGATTTAAAAAAAAAAAAAAAAAAAAGACTAAATTTCGGAGAGCTGTGTGTGTCCAATTCTACCCTGCAGACTTTCTTGGGAAATGTTCACTGGTGCACAGTCTGTTTTCTTCTTTCACCAGGTTGCCTCCAGAAAAAGCCACATGACTATTTCCTTCCCCTGGACTGTGAATGGAAGGGACATGTCCCTCTTCTGGCCCACAGCAGTTAGGCAGAGGTGTGCTTTGGCTGTCCTTTTGCTGTTGCACCTATGGTCACATGCAGTGCTCATGAGTTGTGAAGGGTCATCAAAAAGAGAGACATGGATCGTTAAGTCCCTTCTAAGAAAACATCCACCCAAAGTACAAGACAGCCATTTAGTTTTGAATTAAGCAATAAAGGAATGCCTGTGTCCTTTAGCTACTGAGATGTGGGGGCTTAATCTGTAAAGGCAGTTCACTCTCCCTGAGCGAATAGACCGGTAAAGTTAATTGGGAAGTCATTATTTCTTCATGCTTAGATCCCCTTATCAATCAGCAATTTTATTAAATATTGCTAAGAAGTTTATAAAATCTAAATCTTGACCTGATTAAGGAGGCAATTAAAATAATCTGTGCAGACTGTATTAATTTATTGAGAAATGCAAAGTGATTTTTGGCAGATAATCTAAAGTTAAAGTTTGATATACTCAATAAAATTGGTTAGCTTTCATAAATATTCTTATGTTTTAATTATTTTAAATGTGCATATATAACTATGTAAATCATAAGATTCTTCGACATTTTTTATACTTAAAAGCAGTAAATTTATTTTTAATTTATGAAAGAAATAAATGTTTATTTTAGAAAAAGAGAATATTCAAATGAAATTAAAAATAGTTGTATAATTTGATATGTTAAGAATGCCAAAGTTTTCTACAAGAGTAATCATGGAAAAGTAGAAAACAACTAGAGATATTCTAGATTAGTAGTGTCTTAAATATGTAGTATAAAGAAAATCACTGATTTAATACAAAAGTTAAAAAGATTAAGATGAAGAAAAATATAAGATATTAAAGAAGATAGCACTTTTTAAAAAAATGACATATGTTGCTCACTTGGGCCCAGAAACTTATCTAGAAAACTATATAAATAGTAAAATATAAAATACAGAGATAGATATAGACCCAATATATCAACAATGTTTGTAAATTAACATGGACTAAATATTTTAATGAAGAGATAAAAAATTTTGAACTGGATAAAGAGTTCATTTGCCTTCTGTTTTCAAGATAAATCTCCAACCATAAGGGTACAGGATGAATAAAGGGAACAAATAGGAAATGAAAGGGAACTAATATAGCTATATTAGTATCACACCAAACAGATCTTAAGGTTAAAAAAAATCTGATAGAGATTCACTATAGTTTTTCTATTATGATAAAAAATTCCATTTGCCAAAATGATAAAACGGTTTTAAAAGTTTCTGAAGCAAGTTTATGAAGATCTAGAAGCAGAACTAATAGAATTGACTATTTCTCAACTGAGTCATTTAATATACAGTATTAGAAAATTTGAATAGACAAAAATTGAAAAATGTGAACATCATAAATGCTATTTTTTAGAAATAGAGCAGAGATGTGTAAATTATCCAGAGCATTACACATAAGATCACATATTCTTCAGACATACACAGAACATTTTTAAAATTATTATATAATAGTCAATAAAATAGTTAACAAATTTCAAAGAATATAAATTTTATACCCCATACTCTGCCTTGCAATTAAATTTAAAATACAATACCAGAAGTATACATTGGAAAACATTTCTTTAGAAATGAAGAACCACACATTTAAATAATCTATGGCCCCCAAAACACATAATAAACCAGAAAATATTTAGAAATGGATTATTATAAAGATATATTACCTGCCACCATATGCAGAATGTGACTAAAGCAATGTTTTCAAAAAAAATCATAGCCTCAAATTATTTTATTATATTTTCTCAGCAATTGCTGACATTTCTTTAAATTATACATTTAACAGCGGGAAAACTACATTGTTTTTTGTATATAAGGCTGTTTCCACTGGAAATGCTGCCCAAGAATTTAGGGAGCTTTATTTTGTGTAAGATATTCTTAGAGGTAATAATGCATTAACTTATTTTATAAACTTAGACTACATATTTGAAGTGTAAAAATGTATTTTGTTAGCCACCTCTTAACTTAGCCTGTAAATATTGTTGCATAATTTTCTTCAGTCAGGAAAATTTGGAGTAAGTTTTGCCAGCTGGGTCAGAATTTTCTTCAGAACCATTTATTTAGCAAATTCGCCTGTCTTTAGTCAATATGCTAGGCAAAATTTTGTAGGCTACAACATAATAACTTAAATTTCACAGGATGAGTTCTTCTGGAACCCAGTCTAGCAAAATTAGAGGGTGAAGTACTGAAGGTTAAGATAAAAAGACAACATTTTCAGGCTAAACAGTTGAATCTACTAAAGAAAAATAATGTCTATTATTTCAGCCTTCCAAAGTTTGTGCTGAAATGGTACCTTGTGGAATAGCTGAATGATATTGAGCATCTAAATTTTAAACAGAAGATAAGCATTATTGTGAACTGACTTGCAGACAAAGTAGGAACTGTTCTGAAAGTTTTCTTGTAAAGAGATATTTTCCAACCAAGCACCTATCATCCAGTTTTCTGTCTGTCACACTACTGTATAAAGCAGAAAGTCTGAAGGGGAGAAAAGATTGTTGCACACAGTGAATTACTGCGCATAGACTCATTGGAGATAATTGGCATGAGAATCTTAACTTTTTTATATTTGGAAATGAATAAAATGGAAACATAAAGAATAAAGATTAAAATGTAATGAAAACAAATACATATATGACGTTAGAAAAGCATAGCAAACTGATCTTAAAGAATGCAAACACAAGAAATAACAAAGATAGATGCTGTGTTAGTCATTATCTAATTGTTAAGACAACACATCTGATGACCACAACTTAAAAAAGGAGAGGTTTATTTTTGCTCATGGTTTCAGTGTATTCCATCCATGGCTGACTGGATCCAAGGCAGAAACATCAAATGGGAAGTGTGCGGTTGGGCAAAGCTGCTTGGCCCCTGGTAGCCAGGCAGCACAGAGAGATGGTAGGGATCAGGGTTAAGAATGCATCCTTCCAGGTCACAACCTCGGTGACTCATTCCCTCCAACAAGGCCCCACCTCTGAACATGAGACCTTTGAGAGACATTTTAGATCTAAAACCATAACAAAAGCAAAATTAAGAAACATTGAAAACTGAATTTGGGGCTAGGGATTTAGCTCAATGGTTCTGCCGCCTGCCTTGCAAGCACAAGGACCAGAGTCCAATCCCCGGAACAACAACAACAACAAAAAAAAGAAAACTAGAAAAGTAAATGATGCCAAACTTTATTTTAAAATCTTCATTAAATTTGATAATTAAAAAAAAAGACAGAGAAGACATAGTAACCACCATAAAAAAGAAACAGTATTGCAGATGTAGTCAAAATTTGAAAATATTATTTCTAGCTTCAAGACCAAAATTTGGCAATTGTGTTACTCTGTTTTACTGCAGCTGTGACAAAATAACTGAGGAAAACAACTTAGAGAGGAAAAATTAATTTCAGTTCATGTTTATAGAGGTTGCAGTCCATAGTCACTTGGCCCTGTTGCCTTTGGGTATTGAGAGACACCAAGCAGAATGTCAGAGGGTGCATGACAGAGAAAATGACTCACCTCATGATCACTGGGAAGCAAAGGAGAGAGGAAAAGTGAAATTACCCATGTTCCCTTCAAGGTGATGCTCCCCGTGACCTAACTTCTTTCTACCAGGCCTCGACTTTTATGGGTTCCACTATTCCCAGGAGAACACTGTCTGGCTATCAGGACTTTGGGGGACTCGGGGGCCATTTAAAATTGAAAAAAAAACAATAAATTTAATAAAATACAGAGGAAAGTCTCAGAAAAAAAGTACACAAGACTTACAAAAATTAAATAGGCTGGATGAAGAGCCACAATCATTTACATTTGGATAAAGTCAATCCTAAATATCAACCCTAAAAATAAATATCAACCCTAAAATAAAAAGACAGACACTTTTACTATCTTCTCTTTGCAGGTAGTAGTATTTTTCATGGCCACACTCTCAAACAGTATAGTAGAGTATAAGTGACTTTAAAGTAGCATTAGACATCCTATGCGTGAGAAATCAATCTATATTGCATTATCACTAACATTTCTGAGTTCATTTGTTTAAAAAAGTAAAACTACATCTTCCTTAAGCTGTTGGTGTTTTGATTTTCTGTAACACATAACAATTCTACTCCTAAGTGACATAACAGTTAGATAAAGGAGCCTCAATATTATTTTTAGGGACCCATAACCCTTACAATAATATCTGCCCTTCTTTTCTTCAGTGTCCTTTATTCATAGATTTGCAGCATGATAGTTGGTGTGTCAGCTGTCCTATCTGTGTCATAGAAATTAAGAAACACAGAATATAAAAGGAAAAAAATGGCACGCTGATGTGTCTTTTGAATAAATCCCACCCAGTAACTTAAATTTCAGTGGAGCAATCTGTGTAATATTACCAAAAGGCAAAGAAATGCTACATTTGAGATGAGCATATTCCCCCCTACAAAAAAGCATTGTAATATGTAAGCAGGAAAGATGAATTTTGACAAGGCTAATTGAGTCAATGCCAAGTGACATTTTCTTACATGTACCAGAATGCATTGAGGAAGTCTTCCAAGAGGAAGGGCTATGGGTGCTGATGGTGCAAATGTGAAGGCAAGATGCTAAAACCAGAATGTGCGATAATTTACCCAACACACCCACATCACTGGAGACTCCTGCACTTGCTATAACCATGTCTTTTGTTTGGTTGTTAACAGAAGACCTCAGAACAGATGAGTTCTAAAGAGCGAGGCTCTGACCCTTGGTTCTCTGGCTGCATCACGACATGGCAGACAACATCGCAGGATGATTACATGTGTGAGTGTCAATGGCATAGGCAGAAGAGATCACACAGCAAGACAGAATGTGGGGAAATGGACTGAGAACCTTGAACGTGTTTCATCGCAGCCTGCTCTCGCAGGAGCCAACCCCATCCTGTGATGTGTGAGTTCATCCCTGCCAAGGCTGCTATCTCCAGGGACCCAAGCACCTCTTAAAGGTGACCATCATTCTGCAGTTCAGCTTTGTGGACATGAACAGGAAGGTCTACCTTCAGGGAAGGGACAATATCCAGAACATAACACATGTCTGTAACTCCTGGTATTTCATTCTTTGCTATTGCAAATTCATCTCACATAGAGTCAGAGACAGTGTCCCAAAGACACACTTTAAAGTCTGGATCTTAACATATTAATTTTACTGTATTATTAAACAATTCCATGTTAGTTAAGCAGCATAAGACCAAGCTAAAGAACTTCTCTGAGGTTTATCTTTCACACCTACAAACCTGATATGGAAAGACCTACCTAAAATAACTAAAATATGACAACATGTATCGGTTCTTAAGAAAACACCTGCTGTCTATGTTTATAACATCACAATTCATAACAGCTAAATCTTGGAAGCAGACTATGTGTCCATCGACAGATAAGTGGGTAATGCAAATGTGGTATTTGTACACCATGGGGTACTACTCTGTCATAAAGAAGAATGCAATTGAGTCATTTGTAGGAGAATGGCTGCCCCTTAAGGCAATAATACTAAGTGAAGTAAATCAGATGCTCAAGCTTAAGTAGGTCATGGTTTCTCTTATGGTAGTATCTTGGTTCATGAATGCTTTTGTTTGTGAACAATTTGGATTGCAAATAGAACCATTTGTCAAAATTTTGTCTTTCCTTGTGAAGTATGCAAGAGGTGATGAACATGTCCACAGCTGTCTTTCCCACACGAGCACAGACATGGCTACTTTTTTTTCAGAATCACAGAAATAATTAAGTTCATGAACTGCCTATGAGAAACTTAAAATATAAAGAACAAAATAAAAGGTAGATGATAAGTAGGGAGATAGATGTTTCTCAAATGGGGAAGAATTCAGGAGATGGAAGGATTGAAGGGGGGGGACAGAAAAAAGAATTAAAATGTGTCATACACATAACCAATGGTCCACAAGGAAAATAATCCCTATGGACTGCAAACATGTGCTATTAAAAGATAATAACTAGCAATGAAAACATTAGACTAATGGTAATGCTAAATAAAAGTTTTAATTTTAAACAATATTCCCATGTCAAAATTCAAACAACTCAATATTTTGACTCAAAAATATTTGAGTTATTTATCTAGCTATTATTACTTTAAATATCTAAGTGAATGAAGATATTTGTATTCCATTCTTGATATTTCTTTTTCACAAATGCACATTTTCATATCAGAATTAACACTGGCATCCAGGTTCATTTTGTCCACATCCCTTTCTCCAGAAAGCAGTCAATTAAATACCTACAAGTGATGTAAAATATATGTTACATAGCCTATCAGATATCAAATTAACCACAATAATAATCTGTTATTTAAAAGCATCTGCTGTGAGGAAAGTTTCCAATTTAAATCCTACATGCTGCAATTTCTACTTATACACTGTTTGGATAATCTTATTGAAACAAGTATAAACAGGCGTTTTCACTGTTGCAGAGAAAAAACAAAAACATAATTTGAACAAAACAAATATTTGTACCCCAAGAGCCTTAATTTTATGTAAAGATTTGAGTAATTCATTAATAGGAAGGTAATAGCTATCTTCCCATTATATTTAAATACTTAATATTTCTAGTCATCCACTTCATTTAAAGCCTAAAGTTACTATACAAACACTAATAAAAATAGGTTTTTAGAGTAGAAAGAGTGGATACAATCTGTCCAGATAAGGTAAAAGAGTCAGCAATATTTAAAAACTTATTTATCATCTTGGACCCAGAGGGTACCCAGAGAGTGGATAAAGAACACAATAATATTGGGTTTCTAATGGCTCAGCAATGTTGCATACATGAAAACATTAAAAGTGTAGTTCAATAATTATGTTATGCTGCTTAGTGAGCATAAACATAATTGCAGTGCTTCACGGTTTCTAAAGATTTTTTGTCATGCTTTTACCCAAAATTAAAGAGAATTTTATGTAAACTTTAGGAATTATAATTTGCCATTTAATTTATATATTTGCCTACTACTATAAAATCAAACTAATCAATTTAGCTTTTGACAATATAATTTATTTTCCATATTATCGTGACACTCTTTTTTACAGGATGCATTTTAATGTATGTGTTACCTTAATTGAAACCCACATGATTAATCACAAGAGATCCCTGGACATTTGCAAGCTTTAATTAAAATTTCCAGAAAAACAGATGTCAGTTGTTGGGCAGTTCTTTCTAATCATTGATGGTATTTTCCTTCCAATGTTTTACAAGGGAATTGTTGAAAACATGCATTAGTATCTAAAGACATAAAATTGAGAGGGGAGAGAGGACTGTCTTTGAGAATAATACCTATAAGGAGTAAAAAACCAGGAGGAAAAAAGTGAAATTATAAAAAGAAAAGATGTAGAAATGTGAAGGCAAACAAGAAATGAAAAAAAAAAATGTTTAGGGAAAATCTATACATGATGAAAAAAGAAAGAAGCACTAACAGCTCACCCTGGCCTGCATCCAGCAGAAGGTGAAAGGTAGAGGTCCAGGACAGCCAACTTGCAGAGAACCCGTTCTCCTCTGGCCTGCCTCAAGCCAACTGTTGAGGACTGGTTTGCCACACAGGCGCCTCTGCAATATCCACACAGCCCCCCGCATCCCCGCTCTCAGGACTCCTGATTGTGCCAATTCTCGGATCCACTCTGCAAAGTCACAGGTGGTCATAAAGCTCATTTTTCTGAACTCCAGAAGATATAACAGACAAAAACAACTGCAATAAAGGCACATCAGATCTCTGTAGTCAGTAAGTTAAAGAGATCACCACATTCCATCAGAACTTTGAATATCTTCAGAGAAAGGGCAGAAGAAACCTATAGTAGAACCTTTCAAGTTCAACCCTGCAGGAGGTCAGGGAGCTCAATTTGGGCCATGCAGCCTGAATTCAGCCTGAATTATAGGGGTCAGCCATTGGCTAGCTGAGACTAAAGGACTTAGTTCTACACATGGCTGCACACAGTGTCTATTGTGACAGCCTCTGAAAGAAGCCCTTCAAATTCTTTTAATTGCTAGGCATGGTGGTGCATGCCTGTAATCCCAGTACTTGGGAGGCTGAGGCAGGAGGATTGCTATGAGTTAGAGACCAGCCTTGGCTACATAGCAAGTTCCAGGTCAGTCTCAGAGTGAGACCCTGTCTCAAAAAATCAAACCAAAATAAAACAACAAATTCTTTTTCTTCTTTCTTTTCTTCATTCTACTCTGCAAATTCTTTCTTTTTTCTGTTTTTCTTTTTCCAACTCAGTCTCTTGCTCCCCCATGTTATTCTTATCTCCTTTTCTGTTCTTGTTCCTGCCATAACTCAGATTTCTTCTTTTATTGTTTTTTTCTTCTTTCTTTTCTCCTCTCATTTTCCTTCTCATTTCCTTTCAAAGGAAAGTGAGCCCCTGTTACTGTTAAATTGTTACATTCTTGTCCTTAAAATTGCACTCTGTCTTCCCCTCTTGTCTTCAATAGTTGCCTAAAGTTTGTGTGGTCATCCTGTGTCCTCTGGCTTCACTTAAAACTTTCTCCAATTAATTTACCTATCTACTCCTCTCATCCTAACTCTGTCTAAGCCTCCATCTGAAAGGTTAAAGATGCTATATTGAATAATTTATTCACTGTAAACATATTTTGGGATGCTACTTGATTTTCATTTAATTCACATCGTTTAAAGGTGATAGATTAGTGACTACAACAAATGATCAATTTGTAAATCGTGCTTCATCCTACTGTGTTGCTGTTTGTATCAATTGGTCTAAAGAATTGTGATTAATTTAATGAGTTGCCCTTTATAATATTATGAAAATGAGAATGTCTATGAGTCATTACAGACTCAAAAGCTGAAGCACAACTATATCAGGAAGATTTAAGTAATAACCCAGGAATTAAACCAAGGACAACCCACCAACAAAAATAAAAATGAGGAAACACTTAAGCAAGACACAAACACAGACTTCCAGTTCACCAAAAACAAACTCTAAGGCAAATGAGGTTGAAAAGTCTGACAGTGAACCATGAGGACACCCTGAACCCATAGCACAGGAAGTAACAAAACAAATCAATCAGGCTCTAGAAAATTCAAAACAGAAATAATGTTGCAGATAACTACAGAGATAGGGAGCACAACAAGACATGATTAGAGACTCTAGAACAGAATCTGACAAAAAAAAAAATAGATGAGCTCAGGACCATGACAGAAGCCATGAAGGCCCAGCATAAGAAACAAATGGAAACAATGAAACAGATTTAAACAGATATCCAGGAGATTAAAAACTCCATTGAAAGTTTTCACAGCAGGATAAATGAATGTGAAGATAAAATTTCAGATATAGAAGATAGGATTGCAGTCAGTGACCATAAAAAGAGTGGTGTCTTAAAATCAGCAAGTGATTGTGAGAAATTGATCCAACAACTGCTAGATAATGCAAAGAAGAATAACATAAGACTGATAGGAATCCATGAAGTAGCAGGAGAAAATACAAATGACTTAAAGAAGCTGTTCACAGAATTAATGACAGAAAAATTCCCAAACAGTGGGGAAGAATTTGACATATATAAAAGTGAGGCATATAGGACTACAACTAGTCATGATAAAAAAAAAAACTACAACTAAACATATATTAATCAAGATCCCAGAAACCCAACACAAGAACAAAATACTACAAACATTAAGAAAAAAGAAACAAATCACATGCAAAGGAAATCCATCAGAATCACAGCAGACTTTTCAAATTCTCATGTCTAGGAGAGCCTGGAGTGAGGTATTTTAAGTCCTAAAAGAAAACAACCTCCAACCTAGGCTGATCTATCCTGCAAAACTCTCTTTCAAAATGGAAATGAGATACTTCAGTGAGAACACCTGAGAAGCTTCATAAATACCAAAACAGCACTACAAGGAATTCTGAACAATATCCTAGAAAAATACAATGAAGTTCATAACACCATGAGGCCCAACAGACCAAATCAAATAGGCAAGGCAAGAGACTAAAAGGAGAGGGTGAAAAATTAAAAAGAGTCAACAAAAGGACAATAACATGACAATAACAAGTCAGTACATATCAGTTATAACTATCAATGTAAATGGCCTCAATTCACCAATCAAGAGAAATAGACTGGCAGAATGGATTAAGAAGCAAAATCCAACAATAAGTTTTATATAAAAAACACACCTAATACTAAAAGAAGCCATAGACTGAAAGTGAAAGAGTGGAAAACAATTCTCCACATGACAGGAACCCAGAAATCTTATTCACAACAAAGTAAATTTCAAACTAAAACAGATTGAGAGACAAAGAAGGCCACTACATCCTTGTAAAGGAAACAATTCAAGAGGAAGAGATGACAATCATAAACATATATGCACCAAATATTAATGCCCACAACTATATAAAACAAATATTAACTAACAGGACAAACCAAATAAGCACGAATACATTTGTAATCAGGGACCTAAATACTCCACTATCTCAAATAGACAGATCATCTAGACAAAAAAATCAATAACAAAATGTGCAGATTAAGCAAGCTTTTCAGCTTATGGACTTAATAGACTTCTACAGAGTGTTCCACCCCACAAAATCAGAATATACATTCTTTTTGGTTGCACATGGGTCATTCTCCAAGATAGACTACATACCAGCTAATAGAACAGGTTTGAATGAATGCAAAGGAATCATAGTTATCCCCTGCATGTTATCACATCATAGGGTAATCAAGCAATCAAGCTGTAGAACAATAGCATAAGAAACCATAGGAACTTCACAAACACATGGAATTAAACAACACTCTCCTGAGCAATCAGTGGGTCACAGAGGAAATTAAAGAAGAAATTAGATATTAGAAATGAATGATAATGCCAATACAACATATAGGAATCTGTGGATCACAGTGAAAGCAGTTCTACATGGAAAATTCAAGGCATTGAGTGTCCATACTAGAAAAACAGAGCGAGATCAAATAAACAACCTAATGTTGAATCTTTGACTCCTAGAAAAAGAAGAGCAGGAAAAACCCAAAGCTCATATAAGAGAAGAAATCACAAAGATTAGAGCAGAAATAAATGCAATGGAAACTAAGAAAACAATACAAAAGAATCAATGAATCAAAGAGTTGGGTTTTTTGAAAGAATTAGTAAAACTGATAAACCCTTAGCTAACCTTGTCAAAAAAGGAAAGAAAAGGCTCAGATCAATGCAATCAGGAACAAAAATGTGAATTCACAACAGATCCACCAGAAATCCAGAGGACTGTCAATACCTACTTTGAGAACCTGTACTCTAATAAAATGGAAAACACAGAAGAAATGGACAGATTTCTAGATAGTTATGAATTCCCAAACTTGAATGAAGAAGATTAAAAAATTATAAATGCCCCAATTAAAATCAGTGAAATTAAAAATGTAACTTAAAGTTTATCAACAAAGAAAAGCCCAGGTCCTGATGAATTCACCACTGAAATTTACAAGACATTTAGAGAAGAACTACTGCCTCTACTCTTCAAACTTTTCAATGAAAGTGAAAGGGAAGCAATACTTCGAAATTCATTCTTAGAAGCAAGTATCACTTTGATTCCCCAACCAGGGAAAGACTCAACTATAAAAGAGAACTACAGGCCAATCTCCTTAATGAATGTGAATGCAAAAATCTTTAACAAGATACTGGCAAACAGAATACAGAGGGTCATCAAGAAGATCATACCCTGACCAAGTTGGATTTATTCCATGTGCAAGGATGGTTGAACATACATAAATCAATAAATGTAATACAATGTATTAACAGAGTCAAGGACAAAAACCATATGATCCTCACAATAGATGCAGAAAAGACATTTCACAATATTCAACACCCACTCATGATAAAAATCCTGCAAAAAATTGGAACTGATGGTCTGTATCTCAACTTAATAAAGGCTATCTATGAAAAACCAGTAGCCATCATATTAAATAGCCAAAAACTGAAAAACTTCATGTTAAAATCAGGAACAAGACAAGGATTCCCACTGGCACTACTCCTCTTCATAATAGTTCTCGAAACATTAGCCACAGCAATTAGACAAAAGAAAGAAATTAAAGCAATAATGATAGGAAAGGAAGAAGTTAAACTTTTTTAACTTCATTTGCTGATGATATGATATTCCTACATTGAAGACCCAAACAATTCCACTGAAAGACTTCTAGACTTGACACTTTTAGCAGAGTAGCTCGATACAAGGTCAACACTCAAAAATCAATAGCCTTCTTGTACACAAGTAACAGACTTGCTGAGACATAAATTAGGGAAATAGTCCCTTTCACAATAGTATCCCAAAAAATGAAGTGTCTAGGTATCAATTTAATGAAAAAAAGAAAAAGACCTCTACACTGAAAACTACAACACTCTGAATAAATAGATTGAAGAAGATATAAGAAAATGGAAAGATATACCCTGCTCCTGGGTAGGAAGAATCAACATACTGAAAATGGCCATACTACCAAAACTGCTATACAGATTCAATGAAATGCCAATTGAAATTCCAGCACTACATTTCACAGAACAAGAAAAAGAATCCAAAAATTCATTTGGAACCAGAAGAGACCTAGAATAGCAAAAGCCATCCTAGGCAACAGGGATATTAAATTGGGTATAACAATTCCCAATTTAAACTATACTACAAAGCCACTGTGATAAAAAGAGCTTGGTACTGGCAAAGAAATAGACCTGAGGACCAGTGGAATAGATTGGAAGATACAGAAACAACTCCACATGTACTCAGTTAGCGCATCTTTGACAAAGGAGTCAACCATTTTCAGTAGAAGAAAGATAGTCTCTTTAATAAATGGTGTTGGAAAACTGGATTTCAACCTGCAAAAAATTAAAATTAAACTCTTATCTTTCACCATGCACTAAATTAAAAGCCAAGTGGATTAAATATTTAAAAAGAGACACTAAATTTGCTGGAAGTTAGGCAGGACTCTTGAAGACATTGAAATATGGAAAGACATTATGAACAAATCCTCAGTAGCACGGGAACTAGCAGAAAGAACCAACAATTGGGATCTCATCTTATTAAAAAGTTTCAGCACTGCAAAAGAAACCATCAACAGAACTAAGAGACAACTGACAATGTGGGAAAAAAAATTCTACCAGCTGCTCCTCAGACAAAGGACCATTATCTAGAATATATAAAGAACTTTAAAAATCAGCCACCCCCCAAATATAAAGACCCAATTCAAACATGGGCATCTGAAATGAACATACATTTCTCAGACAAAGAAGTAAAGGCATCAAATAAATATATAAAAAAATGTTCCACATCACTGGTCATCTGAGAGAGGCAGATGAAAACAACACTGACATTCTACCTCACCGCAGAAAGAATGGCTGCTATCAAGAAATCAATCAATAACAAATGTTGGTGGGGTTGTGGGGAGAAAGGACCCTTCTCCATTGTTGGTGGGAGTGCAGACTGGTGCAACCACTATGAAAATCAATATGGAGATAGTGCAAAGAACTAGGATTAGAGATTCCTTTTGACCCAGGCATCCCTCTGCTGGGTATCGTTCCAAAAGAATTAAAAGAATCCTACCACAGTTATATATGTGCACCCATGCTTATTGCTGCACAGTCTGTAATAGCTAAAACTTGGAAACAGCCCATTTGCCCATCAGTTGGATAAAGAAGATGTGGTTTTTCTATAAAATGGAATACTACTCAGCCATAAAAATGAGAAAGTAGAGTCATTCATAGGAAAATAGATGCATATTGAGTAAAATACACAAGTGAAATAAATGTCACATATGTATAAATACTGAATAGTTTCTCTGGTGTGAAAAACTATAAACATAAATAAAATCCTAATGTTATAACTGGCAATGTGAAATAGGAAGAAAAGGGCTAAAGATGTAGGGAACTGGGAAGGGTAGGGGAAAGGGAATAAGGGAAAAGGAAAAATATCAGAAAATGAAAAATGGAAATAAAGGTTTAATAAATAGGGAAAGGAGGAGGGGGTAAAGGGAGGGCTAATGGCCATACTACCAAAACTGCTATACAGATTCAATGAAATGCCAATTGAAATTCCAGCACTACATTTCACAGAACAAGAAAAAGAATCCAAAAATTCATTTGGAACCAGAAGAGACCTAGAATAGCAAAAGCCATCCTAGGCAACAGGGATATTAAATTGGGTATAACAATTCCCAATTTAAACTATACTACAAAGCCACTGTGATAAAAAGAGCTTGGTACTGGCAAAGAAATAGACCTGAGGACCAGTGGAATAGATTGGAAGATACAGAAACAACTCCACATGTACTCAGTTAGCGCATCTTTGACAAAGGAGTCAACCATTTTCAGTAGAAGAAAGATAGTCTCTTTAATAAATGGTGTTGGAAAACTGGATTTCAACCTGCAAAAAATTAAAATTAAACTCTTATCTTTCACCATGCACTAAATTAAAAGCCAAGTGGATTAAATATTTAAAAAGAGACACTAAATTTGCTGGAAGTTAGGCAGGACTCTTGAAGACATTGAAATATGGAAAGACATTATGAACAAATCCTCAGTAGCACGGGAACTAGCAGAAAGAACCAACAATTGGGATCTCATCTTATTAAAAAGTTTCAGCACTGCAAAAGAAACCATCAACAGAACTAAGAGACAACTGACAATGTGGGAAAAAAAATTCTACCAGCTGCTCCTCAGACAAAGGACCATTATCTAGAATATATAAAGAACTTTAAAAATCAGCCACCCCCCAAATATAAAGACCCAATTCAAACATGGGCATCTGAAATGAACATACATTTCTCAGACAAAGAAGTAAAGGCATCAAATAAATATATAAAAAAATGTTCCACATCACTGGTCATCTGAGAGAGGCAGATGAAAACAACACTGACATTCTACCTCACCGCAGAAAGAATGGCTGCTATCAAGAAATCAATCAATAACAAATGTTGGTGGGGTTGTGGGGAGAAAGGACCCTTCTCCATTGTTGGTGGGAGTGCAGACTGGTGCAACCACTATGAAAATCAATATGGAGATAGTGCAAAGAACTAGGATTAGAGATTCCTTTTGACCCAGGCATCCCTCTGCTGGGTATCGTTCCAAAAGAATTAAAAGAATCCTACCACAGTTATATATGTGCACCCATGCTTATTGCTGCACAGTCTGTAATAGCTAAAACTTGGAAACAGCCCATTTGCCCATCAGTTGGATAAAGAAGATGTGGTTTTTCTATAAAATGGAATACTACTCAGCCATAAAAATGAGAAAGTAGAGTCATTCATAGGAAAATAGATGCATATTGAGTAAAATACACAAGTGAAATAAATGTCACATATGTATAAATACTGAATAGTTTCTCTGGTGTGAAAAACTATAAACATAAATAAAATCCTAATGTTATAACTGGCAATGTGAAATAGGAAGAAAAGGGCTAAAGATGTAGGGAACTGGGAAGGGTAGGGGAAAGGGAATAAGGGAAAAGGAAAAATATCAGAAAATGAAAAATGGAAATAAAGGTTTAATAAATAGGGAAAGGAGGAGGGGGTAAAGGGAGGGCAGGGGTAAAGGGAGGGCAGGGACAAGGGGAAAAAATGAGAACCAAGACCTGTCATGTAAAGGTACAAGATCCCTATGATGAATGCAACTGTACTGTACAGCTAAAATGTACCAATAAACTCAATGAGGAAACAAAGTAGCACAGGAAAACATACAAAGAGAGGAAATTGAATAGTACTCTATAAATTAAGCCTTATGGGAATGAAGATGGTCACACTGTAGCCTTCTAGAAAATATTTTAGTCATTTTTTAATAGAAATAATACCTTAGGAAGCCCAACTTTATAAAGAAAAGAGGGTTACTTAGCTCAAAAGGCTGAAATCCAAGTAGCAACAACTAAGCCATAGTGAAGAGGCTTCCTATGGAGCAGAGTATGCAGAGTTGATGAGGTTGCTTTTGCTAAAAGAGAGTATGGTAAGTCCAATAAAGTTCATAATAAAATGCATCAGGGCTGATGCAAGAGCCCTGGGGCTGACAGTTACAGAAAAGTAACAACCTGAAAGGAAAGCTGAAGAACAATTGCATTGAAAATACAGTTTACCTGGATGGAAAAGCAGAGGCAGAATGTATCAGTTTCTCAGAGAACTTTTGACGTTTGACATTGTCCGGTGATTTTTATGTCTCATCACCTGGTCCATGGCATGCCCGAATATTGGGTCATAGATTGTTCTATGTATATCTGAAGGTGTTTCTAGATGCCACCGCCATTTAAATGAACAGATCGAACAAGGAGACTGCTCTTCCCCATATGAATGGGCCTCATTCTGTTTATTAAAATTTTACATAGAAAAAAACTCATTTGGTTTTTCTGCTTGTTCTCAAGCTGGAACATCTATCTTTGCCTTCAAAATCAGAAGGATCACTAGCCCTCCTATATCTCTCCAGCTTGCCAATTTCAATTTCTAGGACTTCTCAACCTCTTTAACACATGAACCCATTTCTTAGAATAAATGCACATGTGTACATTTGTGTGTGTGTGTGTGTGTGTGTATTTCTCTGCAGAATCTAGACTAATGTAAATGTTGTTGTTGAGAATGATGATTCTACAGAAATAGAAAAGGCTGTATTTTTTTTGCATTACCCTGTACTCTGTCTAAGGGCAATGGAAAACTACCAGGCTGATACAGCCAGGGCTACTGATGGTCTAGACCCTTTAGAAATGAAGGTTTGCATTATCTCACCAGGTAAAGAGCCATGACCAGCTGAGATACTTCCTAAATGTAAATAGAATATAGAATGAGTAGTGGAAGAAGATAGTTCTGTATACCATCTCTGATCATATCAACGATTTCAAAAGTAAGACTATAACTATCTTAACTATGCCTTCTTTACTTTGTTAGAAATGTGTGTGCCGCAAATATCTTTGTTTCCTTCCACCTTCCTTTTATTTCTTTATGAGATAATATAAGATATATTGATCATATTACTTGAACATTTTTTATTTTATGTCTAAGTATTTAAATTACAGAATGCAAAGATAATAGATCGCGTAAGGATTTTGACTCCTATACTAGGGAAAGCAAGTTTCCAGTTGTATGCAAGATATTTGTATCTTGTTGTAGTTATGGTTCATTACAGTCTTTATCTGAAGATTAAATACATTTAAGGAAACATATATAGATACATATTTACCTATCTGTCTCTCTCTCTCTCTCTCTCTCTCTCTCTCTATATATATATATATATATATATACATACACACACATATATTTGACAAGCATTGGACTAGTGATGTTTATTTTTATATGTCAAATTGACATTCTACAGCATGCCCAGAAATTTTGTGAAATATTATTGTGGGCATGTCTGTGAAGGTATTTCTAGATAAGAAACTTCTGAATTTGCAGGTTCAGGAGAGATTGCTTCCTTACCTAATTCACTGAAGAACAGAATAGAATAGAACAAAAGGTGGAATAAGTGAGAATTCACTGTCACCCTGACTTCAAGCTGGGGAATTTTTCCCCCACTGCCCCTGGACTTGCGCTGCAGATGTAACACCCACTCTTCTTGTCTTCAGCTGTGGCCTGCGAACCCTGAGACTTCCTGGCCTCTGTAGCCTTGGAAGCCAAGTCCTTATAACAAATGCATCCCTCTGTCTCTCTCACACAGGTACCTTCTCATTTAAACCACTGCTGAACCTAGGAAGTCAAGGTACTGGTTGAAATATTTCATCTTAAATGGCAGGCCTGACAATGTGCTGATTCAGTCTTGCCCGGGACACTGGGCTTGGCCCGGCTTCCATTTAGCTGTGTGGCCCTGATTAGCTCACTTTCACTAAGGGGCTCTCTAGACTTTCCACTTATGAAATCTGAATTAATGAATAATTTTGAAAGTCTATTTTACATGTTAAATTTGTATCCATTCTGCTTTTAATTTCTGCTTTTCAATTTTATCTCCATTTTTTCTTTCCGTTCCTCAAAAAATTATACAGCATATTCAAAGATGTCTTTGCAGTTAGAAATAAAATCAGTGTATATATACTTTTAAAACTGCAAACTAACCTTTCTATATTATTCATTATAAGGGTGCCTTCAAAAGTGAGAGCAGAATATACTGTCTTTTACATTTGTTCGATACAAAGTTGAAGCCTACATTAAATGCACTTAATAGCATTAATGCAGGCACAGCATTTCTCCAATGTGTCACATATAATTTTTGTGGAGTGGATGATATATGTGGGACTAAAAATATAAGCCACCTGTTGTTCAGATTTCCACAGCTGAGAGTACTGCATTGTTTAGCTATTTCTACAGTGTTCTGTGTGTGTCAATATTGATTTTAGAGAAAGTAATAAAGGATCCTGTCAAAATAGAATTAAAACCTAAGGCAATTTACTTTGCTGAAGGGGGTCAGCTTTAATAACCATCACCATCTTACTAGAACCGCTGTGAAATTTCATTAACAATGTACTGCAGTTGCATATCAGCCAGGTTTACAATTACTACTTGATTATATGTCTGTATAGATCGTTAGGCACAAGCCTCTTTTTGTGCCCTGTATTGTTCAGTGCATGAGGTCTCTTTTCAACTGAGTGGGAATTCTATTCAAAAAGGAAAATGATAATAAAATTGGTGGATGTTGGAACTGTTCCTCACTTCTGCACAAAATTACCAGACATGTTGCAATTTCTGGACATGTAGAGTTTTAATCTATTCACTTCTTAGGTTTGATGTATACTTGAGATCAAAGCCACAGTGATTTCAGATGTAGACACAAGAGAGACATAAGCAAGAGTTAGGTGGTGGAGGGCTATGAAGTGGGCAAACCTGACACTGCCTTTATTCTTACAGCTGGAAAGAAAAGTGTTCTCTATTGTGCCGATTGCTTACCAAGATCAGTTGACCCATCTAATGCGTGGATAATGATTGGGAATGGAATTAGGAATCACAGAGGCACTGAAATGGTGAAAAATATGTGTGAATATTTTCTCCAATAGGTTGATATTTCTGAGGAATTCTTTACAGTGATAGACTAGCCTTTTGTAATGTTAAATTTTGAAAAGTTTTCTAGAACTTTCTGATTTTCTGTTTCAACAATATTGTTGTGTGTGGTGTTCAAAAATATATTAGTCAATGTATTGAATCTTCTCAGTTTCATATATTAAGGTGAGACTCTTGACCACTTGTCTGTATGTGTATTTGAAAGGTAAAATATTAGTCTTTTAATTAATGATAAGATTCACAGTTCCATGGGCTACAATGAAACTGAGATAAAATTCAATGGTAAAAGTAGACATTTATTAATAGTCCCAACCTATCACTCATAGATCTTTACAAAGTCCAGTGTCAAATCAACCCTGATCACATAGTCGTAACTTAGCAGGCCTTGTTTTTTAGTAGGTTATTTCTAGATAACCATCTAGGATTTACCTCAAAACCTAGAGTCTGTCAGACCTCACAAAATCACTAAGGAACAATTTTCCACTGCTTATTCATACCCCAGGTTTTTTTCAAGACTTTGATTATACTTTGAACTGTTGTGCTCAAAAGAAAACCCTTTTCAGCCTTTCAGGATGATGAACCCTGGTCATATGTAATCTCTTGGGCTTGAGCAGTAAGTCTATGGCAGTTGGTTGAATCACCTTTCTTCTTCAAACAGTGCATCTCTCTGTCCTATAATGACTGTGACCACTCACCATGATATGTTAACTTGAACTAACTCAAAAACACCTACCAGACTGATAAGGCATGGTGTATCTGTGGTGTGCCTGTAGGTGAATGGCATGGAGATCCACAAACTGAGATGGGAAGACCCATTCCAGGTATGGGAGACAACAATTAATAGACTTGTAGCCTGGACAGAATAAAATGGGAAAGGAGGCATGTTCTTGTTTTTAACAGTTCTAATCTTCCTGAGCCGCTGTGTGCTTTGTTGTACTGCAGACATCTGTAGACACTGATTTCCAAATCTCCACTTTCTTCAGGCACAGCATACCAACACCAGTGATGCGCCAGCCTTTGAATCCAAAGGTTCTTTCTCCTTGCCTGAACAGGTACTTGATCTCCTGGCTCTTGAGCAAGAAAAGCCCATCATGGACTCTCTCACCTAAGTCTATCTACTATTTGGCTTTGCATAATTATAGATATTATAGGTACAGTTTCTGTTGATTCTGTTCCCCTAGAGAACCCTAAAACAATGACCCATACTGCTACTTTGAGATTATTATTTTAATTCACTGATTAAAAGCTGCCCACTTTTCTCTCAATATCCTGTCTTCTACTGCTCTGTCCCCTCAATGTTCCAAATAGAATAACTAATTTAGTCCTCATTCCTTTTGAGACTCTTGTGCTCTGTACTATGAATGTTTGTCATTAGTTGAATATCCTACTAAACTGGGATTCCAAATCCCAAACTTACCACTGAACATTGCACAGACTTCTTACAGTTTATTATAGCAAGTGAAAACATTAATTTGAACTTTCATGACTTCTTCAAAGAGGCTGCTTGTTTCTTATTTTCTCATGAGAGTAGCTTTCAGATATATTTTGCATTCTGCTTCTTCAACTACCACTTTGGATAATCCAAGGTGGACTCTAAGACTTTAGTTCATTCTCAGAGATGAAAAGTCTTCAAGTCACATTAAACCCAAAACAGGTCAAAGTGGTCAGGCACGTGGAATGACAATTTTTAGAAACCCTCATTTTTTTTTTAAAGTTAAACTTGTCCATCCCTTTGGATTGGGGAGTATATTGCCTTAATATTGTAGTTGTTGGCTTCTTTTATTCTCCTGGTATATTCCTTTCTGCCACACATTCCTCTGGTTGTGCCACAAATACCTCCAAAATTTAAAAAAGAGGGAAACCAGAGTTTTATGAGGATAGGAGAAGTGTTTCCTTAGATTCTTTCATGAGGTGGTGTCAGGGATCGCTGGGCTGAAGAACTGTGAAAACTGACTTTTGCTGTCATGTTGACTTTCTTAGATAGACTCTTTGGAAACCCAGTTCAGCATGTGTTATTTGGAGCCTCCTTGAGTCAAGAGTACCTCGCTGCTAGATATTCTCAGCTTCTCTGAGCACTGCGCATTTGAGACAGATAACACTGGATACTTTCTTGGTGAGAGCTTCCTATCCCTGTTAGTGTCCTCAGTTTAGGATGGAATTTTAAAACAAGTTCTGCTTTCAAGGTTTATGTTCCATCTTATTAGAGAAAACAGAGCCTTTGACTTTGTAAGAATCCATCCACAATCACATGCAGTCTTTCTGGTTGATATAGGCTGTTCTTCAGATTTTCTGGGCCCAAGTTTGTGTTCCGTTAAGTGTAATAGTGAGAAATCCAGAGGTAGAAATCTTCGCACATCAAAAGCTCTCTTGCAAAATATTTCCCTAATTTGTAACTGACCTCTTCAACTTTGTCCTTGTAGGTTTTTCATAAGAGGGACTATAAGTCTTATCCTTACACCAATAGCTCAGCAGCTCACTTGGAACTGAAACTGGCTGGTCTGTTGGTTTTAAAATACAGAAGACATTAAAAATAGAAATTATTTTTTAACATCTGTTGCCTGGCTTTATGTCACAAATCTCAATCTAACCTAGAATCTCTTCACCTCCCCTTTTAACATCTGTTAGCCGGTCTTTTGTCACAAACCCCTATATATTCTAGTTTCTCTGGTGAGGAAAAACTATAATAGTACATAAGATCCTAATGATATAATTGACAATATGCAATAGGAAGAAAAGGGCTAAAGGTGTAGGGGAAGTGGGAAGGGTAGGGGAAAGGCAATAAGGGAAAAGAAAAAAATATGAGAAAATGAAAAAATGGAAATAAAGTGTTTGTAAATGGGGAGGGGAGGAAGGGGTAAAGGGAGGGCAGGGACAAGGGGAAAAAATGAGAACCAAGACCTGTCATGTAAAGGTACAAGATCCCAATGATGAATGTAAATGTACTGTATACCTAAAATGTACCAATAAACTCAATGAGAGAAAAAAAATTTTAATCCTCTATATATTCTAGCTTTGTCACAAATCTGTACATGTCCTAAAATTTTAGAAGACTAGTATGTAGATCAGAAGTACATTAGCCTTAAAGTGCCATGACTCCCTTATTTTGAAAACAAACAAAGAGGGAGTTTAGCAATGGGGTTTTTACCTCACAACCATACAGTACTTTGGATTCTAACTGACTTTTTAAAAAGGCAGCTTATCTCTCTTCTAGTTTTATCACTTTCAGGAATGAAGAGGAGGATGAGGATATTCAACACACATGAATCACTTCCAAGAAAGCTGACGCTATTTATTCCAGCCCTACCATACCAAACAATTCCATGAACACAGTAAGTGCTCTCACTTACTCCAGCCTTTGTTTACACTGCTCCAGAAATTTTTGGCCTTACTTTTTTGGTTATTTTTCGCATAATCTAATTAATCTCTCAGGACTCAGAAAAAGAGTTATGTATTTTTAATACTCATTATTTTGCTTTACAGGAAAAGTTTTCCTCCGAAAATGTATTCCCATAGTAATTTATACATATTTAGTTTATCATGATCATTTTACTCGAGTACAATTATCTGTTTAGTCACTTCCCCTCTAGCAGATTACTGGGCTCTTAAGGGTGCAGACTATATCTAACATTAACCTGTTTTCCTATTGCGATCACATTGTCCAGCATGGCCCAAACTTCTATTGGGAAATTTGGACAGTTAAGTCATTTAATTCCTTAAAAGACATACATAACAATTTTAAGTTATTTTTATTGTATTTCCAAGACATAATGATAATTAAATATAGTGCGAGAAGAACATTTTGGACAAATGAATAAAGTTTGACTTATTCTGTAGAGTAATAGACTCTTCTGAATTTTACTAATATTTTTATTGATTTTTTTTCAACAGATGCCTACTGGCCTACCATTCATAACCCTTGGGATGAGCGAGTCATTAGTTCATTTTTTTAAATTCCACTGCTTTCTATTGTTGCTTAACCAGAGAAATGTTATTTTGTTAAAGGAGAGAGACAATGACTAAAGCAGGGTATCAGCCTAAAAAATTCCATAATGCACTAATTTATTATTGCAGGAGAAATAAGCTGCAGGTAAGGTAGTTGTAAATGACTACAGTTTACAAAAGAACATCTGTGACCATTAGTGAGCCTCTTTTATCAAAACAATCACGTTTAAAAAGAAATTCTATTTAAGAAAGCTTAAGATAAAGCTCAGATATCAAGTTTGCTAAAGTCTTTTTAGAAGTCATATAAAAGATGAAGTTAGAAAACATAACCTGTTTATGTTTATAATTTATAAAATCATATATTTCTTTTTTAAAAATTTTATTGAGTTTATTGGTACATTTTAGGGATACAGTACAGTTACATTCATTGTTGGGATCTTGTACCTCTACATGACAAGTCTTGATTCTCATTTTTTCCCCTTACCTTTGCCCTCCCTTCACCCCCTCCTCGCCTCCCCATCTACAAACACTTTATTTTCATCTTTTCATTCTCTCACATTTTTTTCTTTTCCCTTTTTGTTCTTCCCCTACCCATCACACCTTCCCTACACCTTTAGCTCCTTTCTTTCCATTTCTAAATGTCAGTAATCTTATTAGGTTCTTATGTATTATTGCAGATTATTCACACCAGAGAAACTATTCGGTATTTACACATGTGTGCCTTATTTATTTCACTTAATAGTATATCTTCAATATGTATCCATTTTCCTATGAATGAATCTATTCTCTCGCTCTTTATGGCTGAGTAATATTCCACTTTATAGAAAAACCACAACTTCTTTATCCAGTTTCCTACAGATGGGCAAATAGGCTGTTTCCAAGATTTAGCTATTACAAACTGTGCTGCTATAAACATGGGTGCACATACTTCTCTGTGATATGATTCTTTTAGTTCTCGTGGAAAGATACCCAGCAGAGGGATGGCTGGGTCAAATGGAACCTCCAGTCCAAGCTCTTTGAGGTATCTCCATATTGATTTCCATAGTGGTTGCACTAGTCTGCACTCTCACCAACAATGGGGAAGGGTTCCTTTCTCCCCACAACCCCGCCAACGTTTGTTATTGTGTAATTTCTTGATAGCAGCCATTCTTTGTGGGGTGAGGTGGAATCTCAGTGTTGTTTTCATCTGCATCTCTAAAATCACATATTTCTTTTAAAATTTTTTCTTTTTATTGAGTTTATTGGTACATTCTAGGTATACAATACAGTTACATTCATTACTGGGATCTTGTACCTTTACACGACAGGTCTTGATTCTCATTTTTTCCCCTTGTCCCTGCCCTCCCTTCACCCCCTCCTCCCGTCCCCATTTACAAACACTTTATCTCCATTGTTTTCATTTTTCTCATTTTTTTTCTTTTCCCTTATTTCCTTTCCCCTACTCTTCCCACTTTCCCTACACCTTTAGCCATTTTCTTCCTATTTCACATAAAATCATATATTTCTTGAGGCAATAAAAATTAATTTAATTTTCTGCCTCAAATAATTTCTTTAAAAATTTGTAGTTCCTGACTTTTTATCCCAGACTCAATAAGATAGTATTTTTGTACTCCTACTATATGAAAAAATTACAGTGTATTATAGAAACAATGAGAGTACAAGAGAAAAATCTTTGCCCCTGAGAATTCCTGGCTGTAGAAAACTGTATGAACACACACAAAAAAGAGTTAAAGTAAAATGAAATAGGTGATTCAGTGCCTGATAAATGATAAATTTATAGATATGAAGACAGAGTTAATATATAGACTAGTGAAAGAAATATAATTAGGTAAAAATTGAGATGGAAAGAATAACTCAGCAAATAATACTAGATTGAAGGTATCTTAAATCTAGTCATAAAGTAATATTTTGATAATCTTCTATAAAGTTATTCTAAGGAAATCTCATTAATCTTGCCATCAGAGAGGTGGGATACTTTACAATATAGGCAACTAATAGAATTTTAACATTTAGCAAGGCTTTATTCATACTCATTTTGTTGCTTTCAACAAAGCTCATATGATCTACACACCGTAGTACTTAGCTACGGGCTTATCATCGAAGCTCTGGTGCTCACACCTCACCCATCAGGCCCACAGCCTGCATGAGGGGAGGTGCTCTCCTCACAGGCCCGGTGTAGGCTCAAGGTTCCTGCATCCAGGCTCTCAGTGTCTTTTCTATTTCTCCTACTTCTCTCTAATCACTGTTCATGTGATCAACAGACACTACCTGGTCCAAGGGCAGCTGACACAATTAATAATGTGGACGGATTGCCTTGCAAATCTCCATCTGAAGTTCTGGTTATTACTGAAACCAATCATTTCTTCTCTTGAATGATGCATAAAGAAGATAATTAAACAGAGAGAGGACACTGGGGAGCATGTTTGCATTACGTTGTTGCAGAGCATCCAATGGAGTCTTTGCCTATTTCTGCCTCTGGGGCTCTGGGACTGAGCTGGGCTAGGAATGCTGACCCCAGTTCCCCCATCAGTGAGATCTGGGCACCTGAGTGTTCCTACACCTGGAACCCCATGAATTTTCTTTTCTCTTGCTGCATTTTCCTATATACTCTGACTTCTCTATTTAAGCTGGTTCTATGATATGTTTATTGCCATCAAACTGTTAAATAAAGCATATAGCAAAAGTACTTGAAGGGCCTTCTGGGTGGCTCTCTCTGCCTGAAATATTTTCTGCACTCCTAACTTACCTTCATATTAGTAGCTCAAATGTATTTATTTATGCCCTAGGACTTGATACACATTCCCTAATTTATGTATTTATTCTCTTAGTTCAAATGCACATTCCTGGTGAAGCATTTCTAACCATGCCAAAGATGCTTAATACGGTTCCCTTAAGAATCCTATTACAGTTTTGCTCATTTCATTCTGTCCTATTTATCATATTTGTATGATCCAAAAGATATTGATTTTCTACCAGATAGTAAACTTTTTGAGAGTTTACAGCAAGTACACCGTTGGACTCGTGTTTATGTCTCTGTGCCTTAAGGCATACTGCGTAGCTTGGTGTAGGACTGAAAAGTTACCGAGTGAATAAAACAGCAATGCCTTTAAAGCATTCAAATATTTGAAAGCTGGCAAGATATAAGGCATGACAAATATTTTTTATGACCCCGGGAGAGAGTACTTACCCTGGTCTATGAAGTTTGACAATGAATTGAGTAATGAACATAAATAAAAATGATTAAAATTATTCATCTTAAATTTATCAAGTGAATACTAATTTAGGAAGGAATGTAGAAGTTGTTGAAATACCACAAATAAATTCAGTAATGCAGAGTTAATGTGAGGATAATACATAATGAAGAAGATATTTTGGGTTGGATTTTAAAGAACAGAATGTGAACTAAATTGTCATTACTAATTTATGTTTTGATAAAACTTAAGAAAATGTAAACAAGGTTTATGACAAGAATAAAATAAATAGATTCATTTGGTCTCTTGGATGACATAGATATTTTTCCCTCGTCAAATAGCCCACAAAATCAAATATTTCTAAGCTACAGTCTTAAATTATATGAAGAACCTTATGAAAATATCGATGGGATTTAAACTGTAACTAAATATTCATTTTATGTAGTAAAAAGAATTGTTTTCAAATTTTATTAAGAATTGTATTTAATGGCAGTGGTCAGTTATATTCTTTACAACATGTAGATAATTTTGTAGTCTCTAGAGGTTACTTTTCTGAATCCTAAGAAACCAAAATGCAGAGCAGTGAAGTTAATATGTGCCTAAAATTCCTTAGCTGCTCAGCCCCTTCCAGGGCTCTCAAACGCCTTCTCCACATAATCCTGTGTCGCGTTACACAGCTGCACTTGCCTGATCGGTTACAGTCCCCTGCCCTGTGTCACGTTCGCCCCATTGGATGGCTGTCATGGGAGCTGCCCAATGGTGCGCTGCTAATGAGGCAGCTTAAAGAGCAGCTGGGGATGTGCAGTTGCTGGATTAGGGTCAAGGCCAAGAGAGAAAATGGATGAGAGAGATAGAGGCTGAATGACTGCCAATAAACAGGGGTTCTATTATCCTGCTAAAGCAGGACATTCATTACCATCTATTGCAACATAATTTGGGTTCAGTCAAGCTGTCTCTTTCTCTTTGGATTTACAATTCATAAACCACAAATGGTCCAAAGGGTGCATTGTCCCTTGTAGCTGTGTAACCCTGGGCTCAGGCGAGGGGTGGCAGAAATGAATGAACTATGAAGTTGCTAGTGTGAATACCATCAGTGCTGACACCTTGTTCCTCGTTGCTGTGACATAAGTTGTAGGCATCACGCCAAAAATAGTTTGCATGTCTCTGGAGCCCATGTGCTCATTAAGCAAAGATGAAATAAAAAAGTCCCTGTGTAAAAATCAAATCAGACTGCTAACAGCCAGTTTCTCCATGATAATTTCCTGTAGTCACTGTGAGATTACTGCATAGGAACAAGGGTGAAGTTTGTCTTTCCTTGAGGTTATGAACCCTGCTTTTTTATAGATCAAGTTTTTCTAAGAATCAGAAAGTAACGTGTTCTACTGTTTTGAGAAGATTTATGTTATTTCCACACAAAAAATGTAGGAAATTATCTTACATGCCTTTCTTTTTTCAAAAAGATTGCTTTAAATAGAATCAATGTGTCTCTCCTCCCTCTTCCTCTGCTACACTTCTGCTGATTTTTTTTTTCAGTTCTCTTCCCTACTATGCTGCATGCAGAGTTTGTGCTAAAATCCACCTTCCATTTGAACGAAGAGGACTCTAGTGTCTTTGTCGATGTCTCATAACCAGAAAGGCAAATGAATGTGGTGAAAAGATAACAGGTACAGTAATTCATAGCAAGTAAGTCAAGGCAAGTAAAAATAATCCATCACGTAGTACACTGAAAGAAAATATATGCATCACATGTTTCCATTTTACTGTTAATGGTGTAAATGGTAACTTAGTCCATGTGGTAAGTTGACCTTGCAGGGCATCCTCATAGTTTTACTTGAAGGTCACTTATATGTTTCAAACAAAATTACTTTAAGTACATCCATAGTCCTTATATGTTTAATTACTATGGCTTTAACACACATTTTAGATTTGCAACATCCTTGGGCTTGATTAAATCAATCCACATGGATTTCTTTCTGTCTTCAGATGCCATGGTTACACCTTCTCTGTGTATGCCATTATTTGGTGTATATTTGCTACATTTGTCTTCCAATTATTTCTATGTATGTCTTACAGAATGTTATTAAAATTATGGTGCTACCTTTTGACTCCAGACACCCACCAACATAGGTACTAATGCAAAACTTAGTAAGTAACATATTAGCAGAATCTACTTCTGATTCTTCCAATGACTTTATAAATGTGCCTAGGAAGTTAAACATACGCATTTCCCTATTTAAGTTTTAGGTGCAAACACAATTACCTCTTAATGAATTTAGATGATTTAATATTATGAGTTAATATATTTTAATAATGACTTTGATACCTATCAGTAAAAAATCACTTTCTCATTAACAAATTCTGAAAACACTTAACAAAGCCATCTTTATTGAATACATAATTTTTTCATGTGTAGAAATGTATTAACGTTCTTTCTAGTTTAAGATAGGTGATTGTTTTTATTTAAGATAATATGAAGGTTAAGCCAGATTGTCAACTTCATTGGCTTCTGGCCTGGCCAGGGTATTAGAAAAATGCTTTTCTGGGTACGTGTGGGTGAGTCATAGAGCTGTGTTCCTGGCTGGACTCTTCTGCTCTGGCACTGTTCCCCTGTTTTGCTTCCCAGCCATTATGAATTAAGCAGCTTTGCTTTAACATGAAATTCTGCCTTAATGTTTCTGCTTGGAACCAGCCAGCCACGGACTCAATCCCCTGAAACCATAAGCCAAATTAAACAGCTCCTCCTTTAACTTGTAGCTGTTGTGTATTGTGTCTCAGCAGCAAAATAGTTGATAAACATAGAAATTTATACTTGAGAAGTAAAGCCATTGCTGTTATTATCTATGACCCTTTGGGTCAGAACCTTTGGATCTAATTTGCAGGAGGTATTGGAAAAGTTTTGGAAATGTAGGCTAGAGAATGCTATAAGAAGAGCCTGATGGTTCATTTTTGTTAGAGTTTAGAACACCAGAATGCTGGTAGGAATGTAGATAGCAAAAGTCATGCTCAGGAAGTCTCAGCTGGAAAAAAAATGCCACTGACAGGTGGACTAAAGAGCTGTTCATATTACACTCTGGCAAAATTTTTGTCTGGGTCTTGAGACACAAGAGGAGGCTGAGTTTAAGGATGGTAGACTAATTGTTCTGATAGTGAAATTTCAAGGAATTCCAACATCCATGTTGTGGCATAAGTACTGCTATCTACTGTTAGCCAGATTTGTAGTGAGAATCAAGAGGAGAAAGCAGAGCAGAAGAAATTATAAACCTTAGATTTTGTCTTGAAAAAAAGACATGTGAAGTTAGGGAAAAAAGTACTATAGTTTCGTGGAGAAATTTGTGTCCGGCCATCCAGGTACTCAGTGACTGCTGCAGCCATGGTCTACTGATACCAAATCTTGGCCTCACCCAATTTATGTTATGCTGGTTTATAGGCTTGCGGAGTGCAAATGTTGTAGAGTCATGGAAGGTTCTGCCTAAATTTCAAAGAAAGGCCTGCAAGACCAGGCAAAATCATAAAAATAAATCTAAGTTCTAGTGGAGAACTTCAGAAGCCAGGAACATGGCACTATCTGCCTTAGAAAGCTGTAGGTCATAGGTAGAACCAGCCCAAAAAGGGCATGCATGTGGGCTGCAGCCAGGAAGATCATTGGAGGTGGGGTCACCCAAACCCTCTGGAACTTATTATCTTACGACCTTGTACCCATAGAGGTATAGGAGTTTAGGTCTTCTTGGTTGTTGACTGATTGTTTCGATCCTACTTTGTATCCCCATTCCTCTCCCGTGGCATGGGGATGTTGACTCTGTGTCACTTTATGTTGAAATTAAGTATTTTGTATTTTGAATTTTTCAAGGATTCATAAATTTACCTGGTATTCTTGCTCTGACTTAGAAGAGACCTTAGCCTTGGACTATATAGCCTTGTTGAGACACTGGGAGAAGGGATTACTGTGTTTTGATTGTATGAAGGTAGTTGTGTATTTTAGGCAAAATTATGATCCTCTATTTACCTGGAGATCAAGTATGGCTTAAGGCTACGCATTTAGGTATCAAGAGGACAGCAGGTGGAATGTGTACTGTTGAGCTGGACTATCAACTTGCTTGGCCTCTACACCACCCAGAACAAAGATACCAGTGACAATGGCTGTTACCAGAAGCAGAAATTGCAAATGGGACTTAGACAAGATGATGCAAACAGAATTTTAAAACATGATTTCTACACAGTATTTTAAATATCCTTAATAAAACTACTGTCATATACTTAGCAAAATTCTAAAAACTGGATTCCTCATAAAATAAAAAATAAAATGAGCTTCTAGGAGAGAAGATAAATGGATTATGATCATAACTCTCAGGTATAGTAAGAGATTCTAAATAGTCACTATCTTCAGTCACAACCAAGATACTCGAAACACACTTGGCTTCTACACATAGGTTGCTAGTTTGCCAGTGACCACTATATTTTCACAACAACAGTAATAATAACAGTAATAATAATTATTGCTCATATTTATGGAGTTTTTATTATGGATCAGGTAGTAAGCTAGCTTGTTGCCTACATTCTCACATTTAATTTCGGCACCTTCTTCTATGGGGAGATTATTTCCCCATTTTTTTTCCCAGCAAAAAATAACTCTTCAAAGAAATTTGCCCTACATCTCCCAGCTAGTAAGTTGCGGAGTTGAATTAAGTCCAGGCAGTCACTCTAGTTCTTGCACTCTAACTGCTGAACTAGACCAGTGAGGAAGGAAATGTTGCTGTGCTCATGCTTCTTTAAGCAAGGCACTCATGCCGGGGAACAGCTTTAATACCAAGAGAGAGGAAACAAAAATTGCCCAGCCTCTAAATAGCTATTTATTTAATACCTCTTCATTTGAGACTTACACGCAGATACTGAAATGAACCAAATATTTTCTCACAAAATTCTGTTTTAAGGTTATGCTTTAGACAACCTTCATGGATAAAGAAAGACAAAGTGCATGTACCTACCTCTACCACCCCCCCATTCCCCACACACGCATCAAATGATCATTATTGTGTTCCTGAAATTGATAGAGACAAACAGAAACAGGCAATTTTGTGAGTGACTTTTGTTTTGTAATGTTAGCAATCTTTTCCTTCTTGGCTAGTTCTTCCAGACCCGTTTTACATGTGTCACCCCTCGCTCTCTCAAGTTTTCACTGCGGTGGCACTGGCCGTCAGAGCTGGAAAGAAGAATGTGTATGAGAAGAGCTCTGTCCACCTGTCTGGGTGATTGTTCTGTCGCTTTTCTCTGTCTGCTGAGCTGTGCTCCTTGCTGCAGGAGCTCATCCTGCCACATAAAAGCCACAAAGAATGTGCAGACTGGGAATGCTGCCCGAGGAATGCCTGAACGGAGACGAGGGAGGCAACTGCAGATTATGCACTTGCACAAGTGCAAAACTCAAAGTCGCATGCCTGATGCTGTGCATGTTTCTGCTGTGGTGACCGACAGGTCTACACCGCATGTCGGAGATAAAATCCATTTATCTCCTTGATCGGCTTAGCCTGAAGATCCCTTTGTTTACAGTGCTTGGCTATGATCGCTTATCTTTTCCCTCGTATTCTTGGAAAGCTTTTCAAGAAAGATAGTATGTGAACATTACCAGATTCAGGAACAGAAACGCATTTTGTAATATTGGCTAATTGAGAGTATAATTTCCAGGTTTCTAAAAACATCCTCCCATGTTAGCAAGGGCATTATTCTGCTGTAGATATTAGAAGGCTTCTGAGTGGTTATATTTTAGTTTTTTACAGGAATTTTTCTTAGGCTATTAATCTATTTTTCTTTGTAGAATACAGAAATAAGTACAACACATATATTTTTCTCTGCCAATAATTTTGAACATGGGAAAATAAATACAATGTTATTTATTTCTTGTTTCATATATAACAAAATTTTCTAAATTTACATGTTGTATCCTGCTAAGTAAATATTGTGTCCTGATAAATAAGTAGCCCACTAGTGTTTATCTATAATTTTTTGGAGCATAGAAAACTCTTAAAATAGATATCCTTGAAGAAAAATACTATTATTCCTGCTTTTTTATATGCTGGACCAAGACTTAAGGAGGTTTGGAAAACTGCCTACATTTCTACAATAATTTGAGATACAGTTGCCTAAATGTAGAGTTTTATTTTTCCCCACCCTGATAAAATAACATCAAATATATAAAACTGCACAAATTAGAATAGCTACAAAAATAGTGAATAAAAAGGACAATGATGACAACTGCTTTACATACTTTTTACACAGAATTAGCCCAAAAATTGAAACTTATTAGCCTCATAGCTCCATGTACTGACATAATTGATTATTGTTCCTTTCAGAATCAGTTAAATAAAGAATGAAATACAAACCAAAAGAAAATAAAATTGAGAACATACAAGCATTTATAATTTTTGTAATTTTTGTATCTGGTGTTTTAAATGTGAGATTTTTTTGGTATTTTTTATATTTATTTTTTAAATATTTATTTAAAAATGTTTTTTCAGTATATATTTGCAATACATAATAATTAACTTTGTTTTGGGGATTGGCATACACACACGTATGTAACATCTCCATTATTTTCAGAGTCTCTTCCTCTTCCCTACCCTCCCCTTTCCTCCCTTCCCTGTTCCCCTTCCCACCTCCAAAATGTCTCCCTCCCTGTTTTCTACCATATGTCTTTATTTTACTCTAATTTGTTTATAGTTTGGGTTTCTCATATAAGAGAGATCACATGATATTTAACCTGTGTCTGATTTCTTTCACTTAACAGGATGGTCTCAAGACATGTCCTTTTTCCTACAAATCATCTGAATTCCTCTTTCTTTATGGCTGAACAATATTCCATCATGTATATATACACCACATTTCCTTTACCTGTTCATCTGTGAACAGAGACCCTGAAAATGACTCTGTAGTTAGCCATCCTGAAATTCATGGTTATAAATGTGGGTATGCATGTACCACTGTAGATGGTGGCTTTAACTCTTTTGGAAGGAAACCCAGGAAAAGTGTAGCTGGGTCAGTGGAATTTTTTCTCCTTTTATTGAGTTTATTGGTACATTTTAGGTATATGGTACAATTACATTCATTATTGGGATCTTGTACCTTTACATGACAAGTCTTGGTTCTCATTTTTTTCCCTTGTCCCTGCCCTCCCTTCACCCACTCCTCCCCTCCCCGTTTACAAACAATTTATTTACAGTTTTTCATTTTGTAATATTTTTTCTTTACCCTTATTACCTTTCCCCTACCCTTCACATTTTCCCTACATCTTTAGCCCTTTTCTTCCTATTTCTCATAGTCAATTATCTCATTAGGATCTTGTGTACATTATAGCTTTTCACACCAGAGAAAGTATTTGGTATTTACACATGTGTGACTTATTTATTTCACTTAGGAGTATATCCTCAATATGTATCCATTTACCTATGAATGATTCTAATTTCTCATTCTTTATGGCTGAGTAGCATTCCATTTTATAGAAAAACTTTGTGGGGAGAAAGGGACACTTCTCCATTGTTGGTGAGGGTGCAGACTGGTGTGAACACTATGGAAATCAATATGGAGATACCTCAAAGACCTGGGACTAGAGGTTCCATTTGACCCAGCCATCCCTCTGCTGGGTATCTTCCCAAAAGAATTAATGGAATCATACCATAGTGATACATGCACACCCATGTTCATAGCGGCACAGTTTGTAATAGCTATATTTTGGAAACAGCCCATTTGCCCATCAGTTGGAAGTTGGATAAATGTGAGATTGTTTATGAAAATTGGGGGAATTTTTTGGTAATCAATCTATTTAAAAATATTTGTTGTATACCTATTGTATGGTTAGCAACAGACACAAATAGGGGAATATTAAAATATTAAGGAATTGAAACTCCTTCAATTTCTAAATCTTTTGAATAAAAGATACAAAAGCTTAGACATGGCATGGTATCACATGCAGGCTCAAATAGGTCTTGGTAAGCTAGCTTTTATCAAAGTATCACTGGTGAACTACAAGAGTGAGGGTGGAAAATCTAGGAGCCATTACACCATCGTGGAAATTGGAGCCTGATGAAATAAAGGACCTGACACAGTATAAGGGCAGAATGTGCTGCTTTTCCTTGACTCGAGTCTGTTCTATATTTTTTGCTTTTATTATTATTTTTTTAATTGTAGGCCTCATTAATTCTTCATTCACTTTTGTACCAATTTTAGTGGAAAGAAAAACATAAATTTTGGTTATAGATAATTATCCAGTCTAATTTTAACCAAATCGTTGGTACTAAATGGTGTGTCTTTAAGAGAAGCATTGTCTGTCCTTAGTCATTTGGGTCCCTTCTCTCAACTTCCCAATGAAGGTCAATACCAGGCCCTTATACAACCCAAAACCTCTTTAGACAAAAACTTCAAATGAAAGTGTGTATTAATTCTTATTTTTACCACCCTGCTCTTCCAAAATTAGTAAAAGAAAATAAGTCTACATAGTATCTGTCTGTTAATTACTTGTTTACATTATTAAAAACTTCTATAATAATTCACAAGTTTTTTTCCATGAAGCTCTTTACAAAATCTTCAGGATCACACTAGGTGAACTTGTTTACCTCGTGTTCTAGATAAATCCTAATTCCCTCATCTGTTAAGGTTTGCTGTTCCCTTACACTTTCTGAAACTGTGGGTCTAGTGTGGGACACACTTACTACTTAACACACCTGCGCCAGAACTCGAACACTCATGCAGACCGGAATCTGGAGTGTTGGGAAAATTGATGGCATTGCCAAGATGAGACGAATCACAGGAAAAAGACAGAACTGCACACCTGGGAAAAGTAACACGAGAACGCTTCGGCAATCGCACGATAAGAATACTTGCCTTTAACGTCTTCCTTTTATTCATTGCACTTACCTGTTCAGTCACATTTCCTATGTATCTCTTTCCTGTCATCTCCTTTTTCCTCTGTTCATAATGACGTTATCATGGTAAGTTGAAATCTGCCAAGAAAAGGAATATTTACACTAAGAAAAGGATGCTCCTTAAGTCTTTATTTCTTCTGTCATCCTATGGTGCATTTCCCCTCATTTTAATAAGGTAAGAAGCACGATTTTTTTTCTTTTTTTTTATTTTGGTACCGGGGATTGAACTCGGGTCCTCGCTCTTGCAAGGCAGGCCACTGAACCGCTGAGCTAAATCCCTGCCCCCGAAGCACGATTCTTAATGGAATGTTAATCTTTGGTAGGTTTTAGTTATACTGTTTTTTTGTTTGTTTGTTTGTTTGTTTATTTTTTTGTTTTAGCGTGCATGCCTTAAATCTCTAAGAAAGTAAAAATCATATCTATTTTTCCAGGCCAACTTTCAATGCCATAGACTCCCAATGTGTGCCTCATTTTCTCACAGCTAAATAGATTTCCTCTGTGCTTCCCTCAAATTTTTACTTATATTTCATTTATAACATTTACCATCTCACTTAGCAATATTTTCTTTATCCATGCTACTAGACTATCAGTCTTATAAGGGTGAAGTTTGCATCTTATTCATATTTATTTCCACACTGCCATGTTTTATGTGTGGCAAACTAATGTGGCTTAGTGATTAACGTTACGTGAATGAATGGACACCATTGACCATTTCACTGGATTTCTAATTCCACAGTGCTTCCATTTCTCTCCATTCAGTCTGCTAACTCTTATCAAAGAGTATTTTTAAAAAAGGACTTTGTAAAAGAAATAAAAACCTGTATTATTGACACTGCATGATTGAATATGTTATCTAAATGCCAAGTGAGTCATAGGCCCTACTTGTAAATGACACCTAAGAAGGCAACAAATTGAGAACAAAAAGCAAGAATAGCTACTGAATCTTAGATATTTTTCTAAGGAATATAATGCAAACCAACATGGTTTTTACAGCAAATGCCCCTAAAGGTCAGCAAGAGAGAAAACACCACTTGGAAAAACACGTTCTGTAGAAATGTTTACTTAAATTTTACTTTGGGGGGAAAAAGTATTTGCATGATAAAATTGCTTTACTAACAGCATACGGGACCTCACATTTTCAGTGTGAAAACAGAGCCAAGAATTCCCAGTATTACATTCATCTTGCTTTGTTTTGTTTTCTCAACAGCATGAACACAGGCTACTTAAGAATTTAATGAAAAATCTCACCTCTTCCTTAACTATGAGACATATTTCCTCAGATTCAGGGATCTACCCAAGTCAACTCAAATTCAGTAATTTTAAAGACAAAATATATTTCACTTGCTATTCTTATCCAAGAAAATACTATCACTTCCAATGTCTTAATTTCCTGAAATGACTCCATAAACACCTTCAATCTACAACCAATTGAAAGAAGCAACTCACTGGGCAAGAGAGCAGGTGTCACTGACCTCCTATTTAGAAGCAGCTGGCAATTTTTATTAAAGATCATCTTCATTAGCTCCATTGCTGGGGAAATGTGCCATGGGTACAGTGGTCAGGGCTTTCATGCGTCTCTGCTTTACCTTGTTCTCTGGCCACACATTACCTTTAGCTTCCATAAATTGAGCGTTACAGGAGCCCTTGCTGACAATGGAAATGAACTAGGGGATTCTTGACAGATTAGCCCAAAGTCACCCACACAAGTGGAAAAAAATCATCTGAAAACTATGCACACCCTGTGAATTGTAGTCTGTAATACTGTTAACACTGAAGATTTTTTTCATAATAACATTAAGATGAAGAAACTCCTATTGGTTTTGGTAAGGGGAGAGAAAGAGAAACATTTGAATTTAAGCTAAGGGGGTTGATGATATCTTGTCAATGCATTTATACATGGAAAAAAATATCTACAAATCTGCTCTTTTGCCAAAAGAACAATCTCCTTTATACTGTCCCACATTGTAAGAGTCAGCAGATGCTAGTTCGGTGCTGTGGGTCCCATCCGGGGAAAGGTGATTCCCTTCAACAATGCAAAGCAGGGCAGAATGTGTGGAATTTCACAGATAAAGGTTTGTTTCCACTGACATTCCACATTCTGACCTGTAGCTACATGCTGATAATTTCAAACATGTGATTCAGCTTCAAAATACACATATAGAAGAAGTTATATAAAATCTATACGTGTAATAGGAAATGACAGTCATGAAATTATCATTAAATACTTAAAAGACTGATTATTATAATAATTATGAATCAATAGGAATATTAGAAGTTGAATATTTGGACCAGCTTTTGTTTTAGGCACTTTCCAGTAACCTCCTTAACCTTCAGAACAACTACAAAGAAGTACGTATCACTTCTCTAGTTATACAATTGAAGATATCAAGGCAGAGAGACAGTACTTTGTTCAAATTCCCCAGTAGCAGGTGTCAACAGCACCTAACCCAGGATTTCCACACCCAGAGCTTTCTTTCTGCACTACTGCATTAATTCAAATATGGCTGGGTATTGATACATTTAAATTTTTGATTATATTCAGAAATTTACAAAATTATTTAAAATTGTAAAATTATATCCTAAAATTTATACAGTATGGACATTTACTTTTTTGTATTTTATCCAGACATTTGAATATATAGAACTGAAATTTTCAAAATAAGTTTCTTTTTTTTTTGGGGGGGTTTTTTTTTTGTTTTTTTTTT
>NW_022900947.1:51630966-51689394 GCF_012274545.1 Fukomys damarensis
TTTTTTTTTTTTTTTGGGGGGGTTTTTTTTTTTTTTTTTTTTTTTTTTTTTGAGACAGGGTCTCACTATGTAGTTGAGACTGACCTGGCACTCACTATGTAACCCAGGCTGGTCTCAAACACACAGCGATCCTCCTGCCTCAGCCTCCCGAGTGCTGGGAATACAGGCATGTGCCACCATGCTCATCCAAAATGTTTCTTTAGATAATAACTATACACATTATTAATAAAGACTGCAGAAAAATTTGAGACACTGTCAAATGAGTATGGCTTTAGAAAATTGGGCTATCTTTTTGCAGGATTCACATGTCACATCACAATATGCATTTTTATGCTCCAAGGAGGAAAATAAAATTATGGCAGTTTACCAACTTTTGCTGCCTGCTTATCATGTGTAAAACACTAACATTATTTCATTAAACTGAAGGCTTATGAGTTCCATTTATTGTTATCATTTAACAAATGAGAATGTTGATGAATACAGATGTGAAATAGTCTAAGGACACAAAATGCTATGGGAACTGAAGTCAGTCTATTCCTAGACACTTGCTGTCTTATCTGTTGAGAGCTCTTAATTTTTCAGAATCTAGAATACCTATAAGATTACTATTACAATACTTAAAATACAGCCTTTCGAATCTTGACCTCCTGTGTGTATTTAGTCAATGTCTTCTCCTCCTGCTCCTGCTCCTCCTCCTCCTCCTCCTCCTCCTCCTCCCCCTTTTCCCATGGGTCTGTGAGACCTTTGACAACAGGATTCATCATACTTGTGCCCTCGTTTTTGTTTTGTTTTATTTTTCAGTACCAAACTCAGGACCTTGTGCTTGTGAGGCAGGCACGCACAGCTGAGCTACATCTCCAGCCCCTTGTATCCTCAGTTTCTAAGTGTGTCTGACAGATAATACTCAAACATACTTGTTCAATGACCTGATATTGCCTAAGGATTGGCCTTCTCTTCCTGAATCACTCATTCACATTGTCATGGTTATTGTTAATTCTTTGAGCCTACTGTTGGAAACAAGGAAACAAGTGAAAGAATCACACCTCCACAACATTAAGAATATGGTTAGTAGGATATAATAATTGTAAACTATGTGGGAAAAACTGCAGAACCAAAAGTATGCAGTGTCTTCCCTACTAGTAATTATTAATTTGAATTTATGTTCAAGGTCAAAATGGAAAAATCAATATTTATTGGAAAACTGCGACCATGTGTGGAGGTAACATTAGCATGGGATTAGGCATAATAAACCCAAACATCCATGGTGTTAAGCTTCATTTTCTTGACTTCTAAATAGTTCTGTTACTTTTCTTGCAAGAAGTGGTAGAAATTAAATACCATAAACTACCCAGGATAGTGTCTGGAATATAAGAACCCTCAAATAAGTAATAAAAATTCCCTTTTACTCCAGTTGACTTTAAATCAACTCAGCTTGTGATTTCTGAAGAACTAATTTACTTGTAAGGGAACTGGATCCATGTAAATAGTCTTGGTCATAATCAGATATCTACCCATTTTGAACTGACCCATTTCTAGGAGATTCATTTCTCATTTTTAAAGCTCTATGATGTTAGAAGAAAAAGGTAAGTAGATGCATTTCACAGTAAGTCTATGGTTGCCCAACCATTCATCAGGCCACTCAGTAACTTCTCAAACAATGTCAACATTGGCTTCGGAAGTTTCCTTCATCTAGATATAAACTTCAGCATGCTGAGACATATTAGATTGTCATAAATGGATGAGAGTGACTAGCAGGACTGCATAAACCACATGAGTGCAGGAATAAATCTCTGCTATTTCTAATGGAATATAGGACTTTCTGACACATCATTGCTAAATGCTCTACTTTGCAAGATTGAAACTGTCCAAAGTCACTCACTCTTCTAAACAGGATCGATACCAAAAGGGATTTAGTACTCATCCCAGTGCATGAATCTGCTGTGATTAAAGCTTCTTCTACAGAATGCTGCCCCAACAATGGAAATGTTCTTATTATTGTTTAGAGGAAGTAATGAAATGCATTTTGTTTGTTCACTGCAGTATCTCTTTCATTCACTTATTCATAGATTTTTTTTTCCCAAATATGTGTTGCATTCACACTAGACAAAGCACTCTGCAGGTCTAATGGGTTACATGACACATAGATCCTTCCCTTGAGGAACTTATCTTCTATTAGAAGAAAATAAATATGAACGTAAGTAGAATAACTTCACTACTGAGACTACTATCTGTCATAAGAACTATGATACAGCCTTATGATAATTCACATTTTGATTGGAAATCATAAAATGCCACAGAGACGTTTTAGCAGTTGAATGGAATTTTAAAGAATGACAAGAATTTGGAAATATGCATAAGGGGCAACAATTGCATATTTTAAAGCCTATAATAGACTTTAAGGTTTTAAAATAGAATATGTCATATCAGACATCCAACAGGAGCATTAAGCCATTTATTTTCTAACAAAGCTATTGGAATATTATGTACAATATTGGTAAATACATCCCAAAGTTTTCAATAACTTCCTAGTTTTAGTATGTTGAATAAATTGATCCTTCTGGTCTTCAAGGAGATGTTTTATGCATAGACTCCTTAAAGACCTAAAACTATAAATTTGATTTGACCCAACTCTTCCCCTTCTAGGTATCTTCCCAAAGGAGTAAAAGACATCACATTACAGTTACACATGTATACCCTTGCTTAGAGCAGCACAATTTATAATATCTAAGTCTTGGAAGAAGCCTATATGTCCGTCAATAGATGAATAAATAAAGAAAATGTGGTATTTATACACAATGAGATACTACTCTGCCATAAAAAAGTAAACTTGAGTCAATCATATGGAATGGGTGCACAATGAGACCATGATTTTAATGAAATAACGGGACCAAGGAATGGAGCGGGGGAGTAGGTAGGGGAGGATAAAGGGATGAAAAAGGAACTGGGTTGTGTTATATACCGATACCAGCTCCACACGAGGAATGTAAACATACACTGCAAATGCATACTCAAAAAGTAGAAATTAAAAATGATAAACGAACTGATGCAAACACCTAGAAGAGAGCAGCCCGTGGGCTCAAGAGATTAGAGTGTTGTAGCTATTTTTTTCCTTAATTTAGCTCTTTTACTTATTAACTGTGGATAAATATTAAAGTTCTAGTAGCTTCTCTGTGACACTGGATTTGAGGATGAAAACGCCATTATTGAGAGAATAGAATCAATATTTGTACACTTAGAAGCAAATACATAAATAGCCTATAGAATCGGGAAGTGGGCATTTAATGAATATGAAACAATAACATATATGATAACAATGTGAGAATTACTTTCATCTTGTTAATTTTAACATTTGTTTTGTGTTCCGGAAAGCTTTACTTCTGAAAAGGATGTGAAGAGGTTTTATTGTCTTCTCCCTAAAGATTATCTGATCAGATAAGTTTGTGTTAAAAGAAAGCTAAGCAAGCTTCTTTGAGGGCTGAGATTAGCTCTCAGAGTCAGATCACATTTACACACAGGCATCTATAAATAAAGTACAACATGAATTTCTCACATTGCTACCTGGAATACAATACTCATGAACTATATACAAATAAAGCCCTCGTTAGAATCTTATTGGATCATCATTCCCCTGAACATTATTCCAAGACCTGAAATAGATGATTCAACTAAACTTACTGAATTCTTGGAAATGATTTGTGTATTTGCTTAGTTAGATTTTGAAAAAGAAACTGTGTCCCGGAGAAAGGCCTGAATTCCAGATAGGCTGCCCTGCACAGTATGTAAGAAGAGATATGAATCACGCTGCTGAAATTCAATTACAGGGACAGGGATCGCCAGTGTCACATCTGGGGATGAGCATTGCTTCTGTACAGTCCCAGAAGTCCACTGGGATCATAACTCAGCCACAGAAAAACAATGAAGGGATAACGTTTAATGCAATGGAAAGAGGAAAAGAAAGTGAGAGGAGAGGGGAAGATAGCCACCCTGACTAGAAAGAATGGGAGGGTGGGCTTTGGGGAGACAGAAGACCCCTGAGTCTTTGTTGTCAGCTGCTTTTATCAGGGGTCAGAAACCCCCTGTCTCCTATATCTTGCCCTACCGGATTGGCTTCCCTGCACCTCTGACTAAAGTCAGGTCTGCGATGGTCTGTGTGCAACTTCTTTCTTTCTGTTATCCTTGACCTACTTTTCAGAGTCTTGTCTTTGGGGTGGGTGGCAGGCTGACAAGGAGGTGCTTTCTTCTTGGTTAGTTTAGAGATAGCAAGGAAAGAGCACATAGTATCTTAAAGTTATCAACACCCCACTCCACCCCACTGCCCCTAGATATGGACGTGAGGGCAGTTTACCATTTGGGGACTTGGTTTTCTCCCTGGGTCTACCAGTCAGCTCTTTTTCTGGCCGCTTGGTGTGACTCCCAAGGCTATTTGGTGCCTTTATCTGATTTTTCTCCCTTTCTCTAACCCATCCCCCATGACTTATTTCCCAGAAGAACTTGTGTAGTAAGTTTATTTTTAACTCCGTCTAATCACGATTTGCTAAAAGACCTAAGGAGGCCCCTATTCTATTGTTTTTTCCTCTACAGACCCCTGGCCCCTACACTAGGCAGGGCTGAACAGGAAAGCAGACCTCCAGTGGAAAGTATAACTTCCTTAAAATAACCTTAGGGAGGAACTGTGGAGACCAAGTCTAAAATAGCTCTGTTGAATGACCAAGAGCTAAGTTCCCACCATGGATACTGTGGTAGCCCAATCGCAGTGCCCTTCTGTGCTTCTGCACAAAAGCAGGGGCTCAATCACAACCAAATTCCAAGGCAAGAGTAAACTGTGTCTCCCAGGGGAGGGCACTGCCCAAGGGACCATAAAATGAGCGCTGATCTGGGGGAGCAGCAGATTCCCAGCTCTGGGGCCTCTCCTCCTCCAGAGGAGTCTGTGCATCTTGCAATAAACCCTACTTTGGTTCTGCAACTTCTCTGGACTCCCTCTTTCATATCTCAACTTGATGGAGAGTCACCAGCTGAAAAGGGGTCCATGTGAACGTGGTTGCACCTACACAAAGTGTGTTGTATTTTTTTGAGCCAGGTTTAAATTACTAATTGTGAAGCAAAATTTCATATTTTTTGCATATTAGAAAATGTTTTTTAGACTCATTGTAATCCTTATTTGCATTAGTGTTCGATAACTGTTATAACAAATTTTCATACACTGATGACATAGAAAAACACATACATATGTTTTTACAATTCTGGAACCTAGTGTAAGGCCACATTCCCTTCAGGGGCTTGAGAAGAAAGCACTTGGTGGCTACCAGCATCCCTTAGCTTTTTGCAGCATCACTCTGGACTCTGTCCCCATGGCTGCATGTAACTATCTACATGGTTATAAATCAATATGTAGTATTCTGTACACAGAAGCATGTGTGCTATTTTTTAAGCTTTACTGGTAATAATAAAGCATTTTGTATTCCTATAATCTACTTTCCTTACTCCCAAAAAATCTCTTACTAGGTCAACTAAAAATAACTGCCTATGGAAGTTATTATAAACCTTTGTGAAAAAGAGATATTCATAATCATTTCAGGAAACATCACTGCATATCTACTTTGTGCTAACCACTGTAGTCAGTACTGTTGACCTATAGCTCCCTGGCAAACTAATGTTCAATGGAGTCATTCATTTTAAAGAGAAATTAATTTTTCCAGTACATGTTAATATAAATGGCATGTTTTTATGAAAGAGGATTATATTTTCCAGAACATCATAACATACGGAGAGCATAATAACAGTATCATTTTAGTTTTGACAAATCTTTTTCATGTATAATTCAATACACCTGAATTCTCATGTTTGTTTCTGCATAGATTCTCCTGTTATTTTTCATTGAAACCTATGAAAAAAAATCTATCCCCCAAATATTCAGTTTAAAAATACATTTGAAATATTATTTTTGAGATAGTTGAGATATCATTGGTAGTACATGTGATAAGTATTACTATTTTAAAGATTAGCTACAGGGCTAGTTGACTGGTCTGGCTTGCAAACTCCACATCATGCCTGTCCTACTTGATTATGCATAACAGTAGAAAGATTCCTAAACTTTTCCATGACTAAAGTAAGCATTTTACTCAATACCCACAGACACTCAGCAATATCCCGTGGAATGAACGATATACTCCACATACTGTGAATCAATAAATGCCTGCTGAATGTATGAAAGAGGGAATCAACTAAAATGCCAAGAATTACAATGGAGAAATTAGCTGCTAATGGAGGCAACTGACAAATGTGTGAAATGATGATATATCTACAAGGAAAGAAAAATAATGAAAATTGTCAGAAGTTAGCAGTCTGTGAGGTATAGTAGTACCTAATAACAACATAGAACATGATTTATTGTAACAGAAGACTTCTTATTTTTCTGGATCCCTCTTTGCCAAAAAATACTGAACATTATTCATTGTACAGAGAATATTTTTATTCAAAATGGTTACATCTGAAGGAATCATAAAGATTAGTGTACTAAGAAATGTGTTCACTGAATAGAAAACTCATTTTGAGGATTCCAAGTAATTTCAGGTCTCACTCTGTTTATTGGTCATAACTTGATAAAGAATTCTTTTGAAATATGAACAGTTAGCTGCTGAAACTCTTTCTCTTGTCCAGTAAGTCTTTGAGAAAGAGTGATTTTCGTAGCTAATTTGTTTGGATTGGTTTGAATTCAAGTGTATGGATCATAGAATTGTCGAATGCCATGCAGGAGAAGGAAATGAGACTTTCTACACCTTTGTTATAGAGGTGTTTTATTTAGTACTTTGAAATAAATAAAAAATGCACATCAAAATGTAAAATATAAAAACATGTATAAAAGCAATTATAAGTGCTTCATAACAACTTGGCTTAACATACCACATCCTTTCTCAAATCAATTTAATAAAAATAGTTGAAAGCCGATGTTAGATTAAGAATGTGAGTATTGATAATATAAAGAAAACTTGATAAAATTACCCACCAGTAAAAGTTAATATTAGAAATCATATTAAATTTTGAAACACAACAAAGTGTTTCTGTTTGATTTAGAGCTTAATGGTCTCTCTATATTATCTTAATTGAATCTACCTTCTCTGAGTTATCACAATATTTTTATATTTCCCTCCTCAATTTCTACAAGTGAAATGTATCAAAATGTCCATTCAGGGTACATATAATTTAAATTCACACAAAATGCATAGTGTTAAGATTTAGGTTGTCAATACAAATCACAATTAAATATTCAATTCAATGTCCATATGAAATAGTAAATATCACAAATATTAAATTAATGACTTCCTGTAAAGAAACATACTGTTTTATAAGTATTTAATAGTATTGAATCATTCCTATAACTCAGATTAAGTTGAAATGTTTGCAAAGGTAAGAGCCTGAGCTCAAAAGGACATTTTTGAGGGGTGAATGGAGAATGCTATAAATTATATATACTTTAGACAATAGAAAATTAGGTTGGACTGCAAAATTTGCTTCCTGAATATTTTCTTTATTATTTCACATTTTTATAAGATTTCCTTCTATTTACATTTAAATGATTGAATACTTTTCACAAATCTTCCTTTAAAACTCTACTTTATCATAAATCATCTCATAATGCTACAATGACAGCGGCACAACAACTTTTCTTTCTCACATGATGGAGATTTAATCTTTTATGTGTTCAAAAGTAGCAAAATCATACATTAAAAATTAAAATCAGTATTAAAATTTAGCCTCGCAAACGGTTCCATGCAACCATGCTCAGTCACTCTTTTCAGAGGACACTGAGATGGGATCAGCTTCACGGTAACCGTGCCAATCACAAAAGTTCTCATCAGCACAATCTGATTTTGACGCCTTCTGTGCAGTTTTCCTCATGCAGCAATTTGCAGGTGTCGGTGAGAAGACACAAGGTGACTTTCTCGGAAGAGCTCTTTGGAACTTGAGGAGAGGCACTAGAGTACCAGCAATAGTTGCAGAGTGAAGTAATTAATCCTTCAAAGCTTTTTGGAATAGAATCCGCAAAGGGTATTTTACTGAAGCTTTTCACTTCCTTTCGGGTGCTCCAGCGCATTTGGGGATAATCTATGGTCACATAGAACTGTGATCTGTAGTGATGAAGAACTGAATAATTAATTTTGAGACCAGTTTAAAGGATGTAATCTTAAATATTAACAATCAAAATTAAGAATGAAATTGAATTTCTTTCTAAAAAGCTACTGTTGGTGATATCTGGCATCCACTGAGAATTTTGTGTTTTTATACAAATTTCCTTATCTCATCCCTAAGCTAGATGGTGATAGAAGTAAAATTATGACTACCTTAATAACAAAAAATAATCTGAAGCTTAGAATTTAAGCCACATGTAAATCACCTCATAACTAACAAAATTTTCTAAAGCCTAAGAATTTATGCTAAATCTGTACATTGCATGATGGGCCAGTGTGAATTGGCCCAGTATGAATTCAGTGATACAGTACATTATGAAAAAGATAAGGATATGTTATAGAAGTGACAAATCAACATTAAACATGTTGCAGCAATTCCATAAAAAATGAATAAATTATAGACTGGGATTTAACACAACAAGAAAATATGTATTTTGTGCCAGCCATTGCTACTTGCTGAGATTATCCTGCTAAGAAAATTATGGAGGATCTTTGAACTCATGGAATTTGCTATCTAGAGCAGTCCTCAGAAACACATAAATTGTGATTTAAAAGAATGAAGAACAAGTAGGAGCCTGTGGATTAGAGAAAAGCAAGTTAAAATATTGTCCAGTTTGATAGTTTCTTAGAGATGCATGTATTTGTTTCCATGCTTATTTTGATCACTAAGTGCCCAGGTTGCAATGAATTCCCTTGGATTGCAGGACCCATTTCTCAATCTTTATATCATGAGGACCAATTTATTCTTCACTCCGCAACTATCTATCCATAGGCTAATTTTCTGATAATACTTAAGCTATAACAAAAATGAAATCAAGAAAGTGTTAGTCAACAAGACTCTGAAAAAAACAAGAGGGCTCAGAAAAGCATCAGCTCATATTACATGACCATGTGGTGTCAGGAGGATCAAAAAGCTACGTTTTAGCTCATTCAACAAAATTCTGCTTCTAGGAACCAATAAGAGTTTAGATGGGCTGCAGAATAATCTGATAACTACATACGGGTTGAAGAAGCAAATCAAACAAACCAGCAAGATCTTCACATGTACCTAAATGATTACACTGTAGTCCTGACTAAGAAGGTAAAAGTTGCCAAGTGAGACACAGAGGCCCTTGCTTCTGCAATTTCCACCTGTGGGATTGCACCAGAGAGGCTATGGTCAGCGATATGCTGCTGACCCGTGTTGTTTGCACACCTCCTGCATTTCACTGAAGTTTCTTTTGTAGCAGCTGTAATTCTGAATACACTGAGTGCTATTAAAGTGGCAAGGGAACTGTGCTTGGATACACACACTTTTCTAAAATGATGCCTGATTTTTTCACCTTTACCATTTTCAAGTGTTAAAGGGCACACCAGCATTTATGAAACGACAGAAATGAGTGAGATGCCTGAATTCCTGTAGAAAACGGTCCTAATCTAAAATCTAATATATGTCAAGCAGTCTTCCCACCACACTTTTCTGAGCAACCACAAAAAGTCTTCAAGGATTCTGAGGATCAGCATGTACCACCACCGTGGAAAGACAAAGGCGAAAGTCAGGCAGGCATTATGAAAGCACTTGGATTCTGAGGCAAAAACATACAAGCTCCAAGTAGATATTCCTTAACTAGTAACAATAAGTTGGCATTCACCAGTACGTTCCGTATTTTGTTTTTCAGTAGATATAAAATTTTACATATACATTTAATGCTACTAAAAAGTTAACATTATTCAGTAAAAATATACTAATAAACAATCAATCAGTGCTTCCAAGGCATTCTGGATTCTTCTCTGTCTCTGATACCTTACAATCAGTCCATCAAATCCTATCTACTTTATCTCCAAGTGAGTCACAAAACCATTTATTTTTCCACAATTTTAATACTGCTGCTCAGGTCTAAGCCATCATCATCAACCCAGAAACCTGGGTAACCTCATTTGCCATCCTCACTCTTACTCCATCCTGTCGAGGAACAAGAGGAAAGATTTAATATAGAAAATAATATTGTGCACACTTGATGAAAGTATTTTATTTTTCCCTTCTAACTAAAATAAATATGCACTTTTATAACATGCACCTTTTTTCATGGTGTAGGAAAACTGCCACAATTCTCTCATTTAATGTATTGCAAAATAATGGCTTCTGAAATGTGTTAGTACTAAAGGACCTATCTCAAATTAAGAAATCTGCCCTCTTTGTTTCAGAACTTTAACCATTAATATAAGATTTTAATTAGCAATTTAAATTGGCAATTTTTCAAGAATTTTGTTTCTGAATAAAATAATCTTATGCTCTGATTGGATAGGTGCCATGCAGCATATCAGAACTGAATTAAAATAATCTTTTGGTATTTGAAATTGCATTTACTAATGCACTTATTTATCTGTTGGTAGCATAGAAATCTTCACAGAAGCAAGGGTCGTGTCTGTGTTCTAGTGGTTGTGAAACTGTCTAGCATAGCCTAGATGCTCCATTCAATAAAAAATGTGCAAACCAACTATGTATGACATCCAAGCACTAGGTATTTTTTATTTTTCAAAAACAGAGTAACCGGCCATTATTAACATGACAAAGACATCTAGGGGAAAACATATTATCTCATATTAATATTCACTTTCAGTGCAAATTGATTAAATTCAGTCAAAAAACCGAGTGACTGAATGAATTCTAAAAAAGCAAGACTCGGTCCTCTAAATGGCTCCTCCTAAATGTAAGATGAAGGTAAAGAAATGAAAAAATATTTTCTATATAAATGTTAACCAAAGTAAATCAGAAATAACTGTTCATATCAGGTAAGACTGATTTTAAGTAAAGACCAACAGAAGAGACAAGACGATGAAATACTATTTTTTAAATAATCCTTACATGGTTAAATACCTGGAGAAAATATATGTCGATCGTTAATATAGTTCTGTTGTCTTTCCATATCACTATTTTATTTTACAAATCAAAAGAAAACAAAATATAAAATTTCTATTAGAAAATTATAGTGGTTGTCATCCTTCACATTTTGCAGCCCAAAAAAGTGAGGGCCCCCAAATACCCCATAACTTGCCAGAAATCATAGGGCCAGAAAGTGGTAGAATCAGTCTCTAAGCCCAGGTGGTCTAGAGGGAAGCTGCGTCCTCACACTGTGGGAATTTCCCATATATTATACTCTGGGTCCCAGGAATACGCTGGGTAGACAGGAGAGGAAAAATTACACATTTTCAGATTTGTTTCTGTTGTCAACAGTACTCTGTGCATCTTTGTCCCTAATATTAATAATGCCAACATTATAGAATAGGTTAAGAAGATAATTCTGATTTTATTGTGAAATTTATATACTGTACTAGTTTTACACAAAATCAATGCATTATGTAGCAATAGGATCAATTTCATCAAACTCACTGAAGTATCAGTACCAATTTTTAAAAGTTTTTTTTCCTCAATAGACATAACATACCTTTATGTGCATGATACGTATTAATAGAATTTTTTCCTGGAAGGCATTTTAACAATATTGTTTCATAGTTTGAGTGTATGATCCACAACTAATATGATAAAATTACCTACAAACCATTAAATCTGCCCATCCTAAATGACAACACACACTGTATATATCTACTTTACAGGTTATAGAGGCCTTTGGGGAAATTTATGTCAGTTTTTCTGTGAAAGACTACTCTGGCATATTGCATTCTTTTCAGTAAAATATAACAAGATAGTAATTAGTTGTGCAAAACTCAGGTGGTAATATTACTTGTTTGTATAGAGGGTAACAGACTAAAGTCTTTTGAAATGTTCCTTCAGTTTTTAATACCACAAATCAATAATAAGTTCCCTTCATTTAATCACAGCTCTAAAATTAATTTTTGGCTCTTTAAGGAAAAAAACGTTAATGGGGTTGAATTCATGTCTTCATTTTTAAACCCAATCTAACATTTCAACCACTTGTTTCTCACCCCCAACCGGCAAGCAATCAACCTGCCAGCCTGTGGTGAGGAGGTTAAAAGGGGACTTCCTTAGAAGTATCTATCTATCATTGTTGGGAAAGCAGCTCTGGCTTTGTCAATAAAGAGAATCAATTATCTACCTCATCTCCTACCGGTGTGGATGGAGCTGGTGCATGCACGTAGTCCACCAGTGGCTTGTCTCACAGTAGAAGGGGACTCAGTGCTTTTGTGAAGAGGAAGTAAGGAAATCGCAGCTAGTACTTTAAAAATCTGAACTTTTAAAGTCCGAAATCGAACTCTAGGCAGAACTCATGAGGAGACTCTGTGTTAGAATATTTCTTACTTCCTTATTGATACTCAATTTATTCTAGATGTTGTGGAAGTTGAACTATTCCCTCATGTAGGGTAAATAAAACCTCACTGTGAAACATTTCTTGCAAAGTCCATGGGATGCATTTACCTCATATTAGGTTATTTCAATAATTGCTTTGTTATATCAAGTCAATTCTTGTTCAAGGGGAATGAAAAATCTCAACTCTGCATTCTTTTGTGCTTTGGGGATATGCTGTATAAATTAGTAGACACTAATAAGATTTTTTTCATTGTGACTTCTTTTGAAATAAAAAGCAGAGTTAAGCTGATTCACTCAGCAGTTTATAAATATCTGAAAGGATCTGATGCAGAGAACTCTCACCTGAAAAACAAATCTAGTCATAGTAGGTTGACCAAATATGGGAGTTTATTGAAAATTTCAGGAAGGATAGGAGCCAGGACAGGAACATGAGTGGAAATCTGGATAATGCTGCTTTGCCAATATTTATTTTTATGCCATATGGTATAGGTTTGCGGTCTTCCTCTCTTGTCCTGCTTTATTTTTTCCTTTTCTAATTCAACTTCAAATTACTCATGATTTCTCTTAAAATGTGGTTTTCACACCTACGTACTATGTTAAAAGTTCAGCTATTGTGTGTAATTTGTTCCATGTCCTACTCATTTGAAAAAGTGAATTTAATGGTCTAAGTCGAAGCAATGGCTCCTCCAAGGAATAAAGAGCAAAAAACAAACAAACAAAAACCATACCTCCATCAGCTGACATCAACCTCCCAATGTGTTGCAGGCACAGTACAGACACAGGGTATAAAAACACTCACAAAAATTTTCAACACAGATAAGTTCACTACTCCATATAGCATTGGGCATTATGTTCCAGGAGAGGTGAGGTATAAAATGTGAACCCATCCAGTAAGACTATTACAAGACAGATATAAGAAATACAGATTTCAAGTTAAAACTGCAACATCCAACAGTACTTACGAGTATTTTGTCAGTCTTACAGTTTATAATAAGGGACATTTGTCTGTATACAAGAAAATTGTCTTTTTTAGGGAAACAAAATAATGTTAGAACTTTTATTAGATGTATAAAATTGTATCTCACATACTGATTTAAATATGTCAGTCTACAAAGCTTTTACATGACTGGATTTCTTTAAAATTTCCAGTGTGTTGCTTTACAAAGAGATATTATGCTTACCAAAATTTAATCAATGTTAATAATGTGCCTACTTGGAAATATTGTCAGTGGATATAACATACAAAAAGGAATCAATTCACTTTAAATTGATCAAATAACCTTAACAGAAACATATCTTAAAATAATTATAGCAAATATATTAAACATGATGTGAGGTTTACAAACAAAATGTATTCTTTAAAATCCTTTACAAGCATAAAGAGCTTGACTCTGATGTTTTTGTAACCAATAAAATGAATAAAGTTTCTGAATTTAGACTGAACATAAATTTACAAATACAGTAGCTACTCAAGTGAAGTATGACTATTCCCAGATTTTAGTACTCAAGAAATTGCTCCCTTGAATTCTCAGGACATACGAATATAATAAAAATGAGTATAATCAATAGCCTAAAAAGATTCCCATAGTGACTCTATTACAGTTATTTCTTTTATCACATCTCAGTATACACTTATGTACTATGTTAAAGTTCATTAAAAGAAATTGCATTCTGAGGAAGGCAGATCTGCAAAGATTCTTAAGACAAAGTTATGGTTCAGTTTTGTAGTATGAGACATTCAAATTAGAACCAGGCATAGTGCATGATCAAGTATGAGAGGACAGAAAACACACATCCCAGCAAGACAATTTGTTATAATTCATTGATTATTAGCTTGTACACTTGAAGCCTGATATCAGTACCTTAGTCCATGTTGGTGTGACAACCTGAAATGGGTAATTTTTGTTTGTCTGTTTTTGAGTCACAGTCTCCTTATGTAACCCAGGTGGCACGGACTACATGATCCTCCTGGCTCCCCCTCTCTTGGACGGGGCTGTATCACCAGGACACAGAGCTGAGATTGAGTAATTTATAAAGAACTGAAATATACTTTCTTGCAGATCAAAAGCCAGCTCAGTTGTGTGGGGAGAGCTTCCATCTGGGAGCAGAAGACAACTCCTTGTTCTCACATCGTAGAAACTGGAAGGGTAAACCAGCAAACACTGCATGAAGCTCCTTGGTGAAGGACTAGCTGCACTCATGGGGGAGGAGGCATCAAGATCTAACTTTCTCCTTAACCCCTCCCCCAGAATACGTATCACACTGGCAGTACCAAGATTTTGGAGAGTGTAGTGGGTTGGCTAATGGTTACCCCCAGCTGAGCTGAATCAGCATGGTCTGGGTGTGGAGGATCCACCTGAAGATTGTTACAAATGGCCGGAAACACAGAACTGGAGAGGAAAATCTTGGCCTGTTGATTTTCTAGGAGAAGCTTGCTGTGGGATGGTTTCCCTGGTGTGAACCAGGCTGTTCTTGTCAGAGGAGGAGCTCAAGACCTCGCTGTCGCTGGGAATGGCTGCTGCTTTCATCAGGGGAGCTCTGATCTTCACCATGAGCGTCACTTTCTTACTCCAATGTGGATCCCGCAGTTTGGCAGCCCAAATCCTCATCTCACCAGTGTAGATTTTCTGGCTTCCACCACTGGCCTTTGGGCCTTCCAGGTGTAGATCCTCAATACGGACAATCATGAGGCATTGTCATGAGCTCTAGGCCACTGGCTGGACTTGAGGAGGACACTGCCTTGGACTCTAAGCCTTTAGCTGGGCTTGTGTGGGAAACTGCTGGGATCTAGGCCCTCAGTTCAATGCTTTGGGCTTCTAGTGTGTGGTTAATCTCTTGAACTCCTTTGCATTTGGATAATTATCATAAAATAACCTTATAAGTTATGTGTCCTGTATTTAATGTATTCCCTTGCCAAATCCTGCTGACTACAACAAAGAGGACAACTCCAAACAATAGCAAGCACAGTTTAGTACAAATCATAAGTAAATTTAAGTTTTTATTCTAAAAAAAATACCTTGTAAGATGATATTTTATCTTATTTATCAAATACGGGGCTCTGTGGCTGACATGCTTTTATGAAAGACCATACGTCTGATGACTGCACATGTCTGCGGAGAGATTTCCCGGGGTAGAGATTGCTCCAGATTAAAATCATGTTCTTCCCTAATATGGTTAAAGGGATACTGGTCAAATTGCTGCTGGCTTTTCCCAAGGAAAGATACATTTTTTTTTGATTTGCTTTCCTAAGTATTTGTAACATATTAATACACACGATGTAATTATATTTTTTACTATTGTGTGATATATTTCTCTCAGGCCTCTTCTCCTACATGATTATTAATCTTTTTTTTTAAGAAAACTAGTATTTATTGAGCATCTACTAGTTGAGAAGCACTTCTATATTCAGGACTAAAAATTTCCCAATGATTATTAATCTTTTAAACTTCTACCTAATTGTTAGGTGATAGACATGGTGTCATGAGTTCTGATTCGTCGATGTTTGTCCATTTTATTAAAACTGCCTTTTGCCATTCAGAAGATTTTCAGCTTCACTATATTACCTCATTTAAAACATCTGCTGCTGTGCTCCATTGTAGCTTACTCATTCTTTTAGATCTGATGTTTAGAATGAATACATATCTGAAATGTACTATAATTAATATTAAATGAGTATATCATTGTATTTTTCATATGCATAGCTAATTGTATGGAAATAATTTATTGAATAACTAATTATAGTTCCCCAGCTTTGAAGCACAAGTTCTGATATGTCAAATACTCATATATACAATCTATATGCAGATAATTTGCTTATCAGCATCTATTTCTGAATTACATACCATGCTATATTAGTCATTGTAGTTACTGTAATTTCATATCACAATATCATGTGGTCTCTAGAGTTTTATTAACTACTTTTTAAAAACTCTTATATCATGGGAAATACTGAAATAATTTGCTTATGTATTACCTTTAAATATTAATCAAAAAATTTAGTGGAAAACAGTGTATTTATTTTTTTCATTTGAGCTTTGTGCTATACTCCTCAATGATAGCTTTCAATTATTTTTATGTAAGTTATTTCTTTTCATGTGTTTAGTAGTTTTCTTAATACAGATCACTAAAATTTTATATTTCAATTGGTTATTACTGTGTTTGAGAAAAGATATTGGCCATTTGTTTATGGTGTATTTATTACATAGGTCAATAATTAAAATTATCAGTTATCAAAATTTATTTTTTTTCAGCTTTAATTAAGTTTATTGGTACATTTTAGGTATATAGTACAGTTGCATTCATTGTTGGGATCTTGTACCTCTACATGACAGGTCTTTGTTCTCATTTTTTCCTTGTCCCTGCCCTCCCTTCACCCCCTCTCCCCTCCCCAGCTACAACCACTTTATTTCCATCTTTTCATTATCTCACATTTTTTTCTTTTCCCGAAGTTGTCACTGCTTTCATATATTGTTATGATAATATATTGTCACAATTTAATGAAAATATTTTCTTAGAAGTTTTATAAAGCTTCTTTCTTAATTTATCCTACTTCTGATCCACATCACAATCATCACGCATTTTTTGCAAAAGTAAAGATAGATTGTGATTGAAACACTGCTGTCTATTAGAGTGCCAACTAATATCATTTTACACCAGCAAATAAAATGTCTCTTCTTGACCAGTCGTTGAAATTAGATCTCCAGCATCAATTTTGAAATTTTTATTACTTGCTTCTTCTAATAGCCCATTTATATCGAAAATATTTTTAAAGCAAATTGAAGCAGAGCTCGGAAGAGGGCTCATCAGTCAGGAGGATGGCACAGCCTGTGAGGATGAGACGATTCCAATCTGTGCAGTGTGATGAGAATGCGGTTGGTTATGTTCATACCAATTTTCATTACAGTCTTTGTCACTGCAATGGATTCACAGTGCATCATTTTCCATCCTTGTTGTAGTATTTGTCAGAAAAATGAGACATCATTCATGCCACCTGCCTTTCTTTCTCACACCCCTCCCCTACACTTTATTGTATTTTTCACAGATTGCATTAGAGGAATAAATTGAATAGCTCATACAAAGTCCATGGAAAACTCTTGATAAATCTCAGAACCAAGTCCCAAATCATGAGTCCACAGGCCATATAATGGAAATGCTAAACAAAATAAGATAATTGTAGATAGATGTGCTGCTCTAAAATGAAAGTGTATGCAAATGCATCCCTGGTGTAAACGACATAAGTAAGCAAAATTTCTATAAGATATTTAGTAGCTGGAAAGAGGAGTATTGCGAATTAACAAATTATCCAGTTTCTTCTTTCAACAGCGCATCCTTTCCCGGTGGGTCAAACAATTAAGATGATAAAGAAATACACATATGTACACATGTATATTTGCTTTCTGTTTTTTTTTTTCTTTTTCTTGCTGTCGTATTTAAAGATGATTTTGTATTTTTAGCAGTTTCCAAGTCACAGCAAAATTGAGAACCGGGCACAAAGAACTACCACGCCCAATGAGTATCACCATCCTCTGAGTGCATTCGCGACAATTGAAGGGCCGCAGTGGTCCAACGTCCTTGACTTCCATTAAGGTTTTATTTGTTTTACACTCTGTGCATTTGCCTGAGTGTAAGACATGCATTAATCATTATACTATAATGCCAGTTATTGTTACTTACTTAAAATCGTCGGTGATCTACCCACTCAGGTAACTACTGAATCCGCCGTAAAATACTGATCTTTTTACTGCCTTCATACATTTACTTTTGCAAAATGTCAAATCATTGAAACCCTAAAATATGTAGCCCATTCAGTTATTTCCGTGTCTTCTCATGGTTTCACAGCTCATTTCTTTCAGCACTGAACGATATCCTATCATCTACGTACTCCAGAGTTTCTGCATCCACGGAAGAACATCTTCACTCTTTCCAGGTTTTGGCAATTATGAATATAGCTGCTATAAATGTTGTGTGCACATATGTTTTTGTTTGCTTTAAATAGCAAGGAGTGTGGTGTGATTAATTATGATTAATTTATGAGAAAAAGCCAAACTGTCTTCCAAACTGACTGTACCATTTGCATTCCCATGAGCACTGAATCTCAGGTCCTGCTGCCCAACATCTTCACCGGCAGTTAGTGCTATCAGTCTTCTGGATTTTGTCCATTCTCACAGGTGTGTAAAGGTGTTTTATTTCAATTTGTATCTCCCTAATAAAATTTAACTGCAGGATGTCTTCATATTTTTGTTTTCTGTTTGTATGTATTCCTTTGTCTATTAAGATATCTAATCCATTTTAATTGTTCTTTCCTTGTTGAGTTTTAACAGGATTTTTATCTAACAGTTCTTTATAGATGTGTACTTTTCAAATATTTTCTTACCCTCTGTAGTTTGTTAATTCATGCTGTTGACACAGCCGTCACAGTAAAGAAATTTTAAATTTTAATGAAGTCCAACTTATCAATTATTTTTTCATGTGTCATCCCTTTGGTGCTATATCTAAAAAGTCAGTGTCATACCTAATTACCACCTGGGCTCTCTCTTTGTCTCTCTGTGTCTCTCTTTTTCTTTTTTTAAATCAAAGACTTAAATCTAATTAGAGTGGGGCCTTGTAGAAGAGAAAAAAACTACCTCTCCTATCTTATGGTCTCTAACTGGGCCTGAGAATTAAGCATAAAAGAGATTAATAGGAGAGAAACACAAATTTTTAAATGTTTGGGGAATCCCCCCAGAAATGAATATGAAAAGAACTGGGAAAACCCTAAGTGCTTTTTTGCTAAACTGAACAAAGATGAAATTCTGGGAAAGTAAAATAAGTAGGAGAGTAGAAGAAGAATTATTTTTAACAAGTTCTCTTTGGACATAGTTCTCTAGGTCTCAACTTTCTGTCCTTTATAAGAATATTTTCTTTTTCCAAATATAAGAAGGGCAACTTTCATATAAGAATTTCATCTTGTATGTTTAAGATAAAGAGGAACCAATTAGAGTGATTTTTTAAACTTGCTGTTTTTCATAATAGTTAATATGCCACTGTGATATATTTGGGATGGCATGTTCTAAAATTCTTCAAAATCCTGCAGTTATCTCTGAAATTTTGATATATCACACTATTATAGATAGATGAGCTAGGTAAATATTTTAGGCAGTCAGACAGGGCTAAGTCCTCAAGAGGCCAGGACAAAGATAAAACACACCACAGCTGCACATCAGCTGAAAAACAGAGACAAGAGGACCAGACCCACATGCTTCTTCAAACAACTGGACTTAGTATAGATAGGCATAGATCACCCTGGGGGTGACCAGAGACCTCTGGGCCCACTGCCTCCTAGGAGAACCCTTGTTCTTTCCATCCATGCTTGCTACATGACTTGCTTCCCAATTGGAACACCATTACCTAGGTGACTATACTGGTAAACTTATTGGATGTTCATGGTTGTGGATCACATAATACCTAAGTGGGTTTCACCCTATAAAACTCCTCTGTAAAGTGGGGTCCTTGGGCTCCCCACTCGGGACCCTTCCTGTCCCTGGGGAGCTTTCCTACCAATAAATATTCTCCTACTTTTAAACTCCGTCATTCCTCGGGCTCATCTTTGATTTCTAGAGAACAAGAACTCAGCATATCATACAGTTAACAGTTTGGGAGATATAATATTTCATATTTCCCACAACAACAAAATAACTCATAGTAAATTAATCTTGCATCTGAAATTTTTAACAAAATGTGTTCAAGTAGAACATGCAACATTCTCTTAAGTCTACTTTCTTCTGAAGCCCTGAAATACTTCTCCTAAGAAAATTTATATTTGCAGTAGTTTCATTTTTGCATATTATCCTACATAACTATATCTACTCTCTTCTCAACTTTCAAGAATACAATATATTGTTATATTGTCATCATGATGTACGATTCATCTTTTAAACTTAGCTTCCAGTATAATTGAAATATTGCACAATTTTGCATGTGTAAGGAGTCTCAAAAAGTTGAAGTTATAGTGACAGGGAGCAGAATAATTCCTATCTCTCTAGTCTCCTCTCTCACCAGCCTTTGGAAATCACTGTTCAGTTCTTTATTTTTGTAAATTAAGCCTTTTGCGTTTCATGTGTGACATTGTATAACATTTGCCTTTTTGTTTCTGGCTTGTCTCACTTAAAGCAATGTACTGCATGTTCATCCATGTGGTTCCAAATGACAGAGCTTATTTTTTAAGACTGTTATGTATATTAACCTTATTTTTAAATATTCATTCATCCACTGATGAACACTTAGGCAAGTTCAATATCTTGGCTACTATAAATAATAATGCAGTGAACATGGAATTGCAGGAATCTCTTTGAGATACTAATTTCCTTTCCTTAGCATATATACCAGAAGTAGGATTGCTAGATCATATAGTAGTTTCATTTTTAATTTGAAGAAACTTCATACTGTTTTCCACATGGCAGTACTAATTAACATTATCATCAATAATGTTGTGGGGGGCCAGGGATATAGTTCAGTGGCACCGTGCCTGCCTGGCAAGCACGAGGTCCTGAGTTCAATCCCCGGTACCGGGGGAAAAAAATGACTGGAAGAATGTTCAGGGATTCCCCTGTTTCCAGATTCTCTTGAATATTTATTATCTATCATCTTTTTGATAAGGGATTTATAATCAGAAGGATCTGAAACGACTCAATAGTAAAAAATAAATAGTGGATAAAATTTCTGAATAACCATTTTTCAAAAGAAAACATGTAAGTGGCCAAGGGGCATTTGGAAAAATATTTTAAACACCAATTACCAGAGAAGTGCAAACTAAAACAATAAGATATCACCTTACACCTGCTGTAATGAGTTTTGTCAAAGACAATGACATATTAAGTGTCCTTTTCACTTTCATAAATGTCCTTGTTATCAATTATATAGTCAGTCCTTTATAAGCCCTCATAAGCCCTTCCCGACTAAAAACATTTGCCCTCTTTCATTGTAGTAGGGTCCACCTGTCTCGGGCTCATCTTTACCACTAAAGAATGGAAATCCAGTTTCTCTTTTGGACAATCCAGACATTGTGAAAAACTTTTAATAATACTAATTTGCAATGATAGTACTAAGTAAATTATTTTGGTCATGACAGTTATTTACATTTAAACATTCTAAGGAGATATTTATATCCATTGCATTTACTATACACTTGTAACTATTTAACTATTTGTGTATTTCCTCCTCCTCCTCCTCACATCCGTCATTCTGTTGGAAGCTAGTGGACGAGAAGCCAGCTGCTGAGATACATATATTTTTTTTTTTTCTCATTGCTGGGACAAGATACTACACTCACAATTTAAAGGAAGAAAGATTTATTTGAGCTCACAGTTCATAAAGATTCCCAACTCTAGTTAGCTGGTTCCAACACACGGAAGCATGGCAGAGGGGCATGGACGGAAGCAAGGCAGAAGGACGGATATGTGCATCATTCCAGGCCACACCTCGTGACCCACCTCTTCCCCTCAGGCCTCGTCTCCCAACATTACACCTATTTATAAACCCAACAACAAACTAATCCAGTATCACAACCCGTGATCCATTCACTTCCCAAAAGCCCATCTAGGAGCCCATGAGGCTTTGGCAGGAAAACAGGCGTAGCAATAACAACATTCTTGGTCAAATAAGTTCAAATGTATTGTTCATTAGACTTTTAGAATCAGTATTAAAATGTTATATATAATTATCATATAGATGTATGATAATTAACTTTATAAATTCTTATAAATAAATGAATTTGGTACTGGAAAAATAAAGGACGGGTGAAGGGAGAAGGCGAAAAAAGAAGGAAATTGAAATGTACTATGTACATGTACCGGTCTTCTAGAGTGAATGCAATCAGTGTGCACTGCCAACAATGTTATACTCAAAGTAAATTCATATCGTAAAGAAACCATTTATTTTCTTTTTAATTCAGTATTTCCTCACATTATCATGAAAATTGTTTTACATAAAATCTGTTGTCAGCCCATGCATTAAAATTCTGAAGTAGCTGGTCATGGTGGCTCATGCTTGTAATCCCAGCATTCGGGAGGCTGAGGCAGGAGGATCGCTGTGAGTTCAAGACTGGCCTGGGCTACATAGTGAGTTCCAGGTCAGTCGCAACTACATAGTGAGACCCTATCTCAAAAAAAAAAAGCAAAACAAAGCTCCAAAGCATACTTTGAAAAAAGCTGAATTGTGAAATAGTTCTTGTTCTGATATTTAAATAGGAAATTGAAGCTATTGTTAAATGAAATATAATACATAAAGGAAACCATCCTTAGCATTTGCATTCTCCTTGTTATCAAGAGGTAATGTCTGCCCTTGGCCATGAGGTCTCAGAGGTAATGTTCAACTCAAGGAGGTCTACACAAGGTAATTAACTTTCAAATCAGTCTCAGTTTGAAATACCCTTTAGGGGTAGTCAGCTGCAGAGCTGTTCCAAACAACTGGGTAAACCAAATAAAATTCCTGCATAAAAATGATTTGTGATGCTTAAGCCTGAATGAAGAAACTTCATAGCTCTTAAAATCAAAACAAAATTGTTGAAATGAATGTGAAAATCTTTGTTGACACTGTTTACTTTTAATATCCTGTTGTTAGCAAGGAGTTCATTCATAACAAGTTGATTATTGGTAAATGTATGTATCACACTGAAGGCTTTCACTCTAGTTAGCACACTGAGAGTGGCTTTGAAGGAAGTCACTATGTTTAAGGAAATTATCAGTGTCTATTGGAACCATGGACCTGAGGGTATGTATAATTTCTTATAGTACAAATAGGTCTGATAAAAAAGTTTAAATTGTATTATTATAGTGATTGCATATTAATAAGTGAAGTTTGTTAAAAATCTTTAACTGGCAATAATTAGGTAACATGAACATCTAGAAAAACATTTTAGCTAGTTTTTAAATACATACTTCTGATCTAGAACAAAGGAAAGTCTGCTCTAAAACAAAGGATAAAATGAAAGCGGAAAGACCATAGAGACATAGGAAAGTGCAAGTGCCCACTTTCATCTTGCATGTGACAAATGCATCTCAAAATAACAGAGTGTTCTGTGGTGATGGATAAAAGGGTGTAGGACAGAGAGAAAACACAAGATCAGCCAGGGTAAGAAGGGTCGTGCCAGAAATCAATTTGGGAAGGAAAAGAGAGAAAGGAAAAAGAGGTACTTGTCTCACTCTTAGCTTCAAATATACTGTGAACATTTATTTGGAGCATCTATAAGTACTTTAATATGAAATACATGTATCAATTTAAAACTGTAATTCCATACCCAGCATTGACATAAAAGGCTATAAGGAGAATTTAACAATAGACAAAGAATAAAAAGGCCACATTGTAAAATGTGGATATTTCTAAGGTGATAGAAAATTTGTAGACTCATATACTACTTTGGAAAATAAAGATCTAAAATGAATCTAGATCTATAAGATGGCTAAAATACGATATGTGCAATAATATATATATACTAGAAATTTATTTCACTATAGAAGCCAGAATTAAAGAGTAAGAGTAAAATAGAAAATAACAATAAGACACATGAGGTTTGGGGGAAACTTGATAAAACTTAGTAAAGCCTTGCCAAAATTAAGAAAAAGAAAAAAAAAACTCATACAAAGATTGAAGTAAGAAATATAACTCCATATATAAAAGAATAAAAAGGAAACATGTAAAATAACCTTAGATAATTTAAAATGCAAGGAATTACATAATGCTTTAGAAACTATAATTTCTCAAAAATGCTGTAATAAATAGAACACCTGAGTGGTCATAGAACATTTAGAGTAATTTAATCAGTTTTCAAAGTGTTCTGGCAGAGAAAATACTAGGCTGAGACAGATTTATAGAGAAATTTTATCAAATGTTTAAGCCATGCTAATTGAGAAATTTTATACAATTTTCTAGAGAAGGGCCAAAAATGCACATTTTATTAGTCTAACATAATCTCTTTGTATCAGTCTTTTTCATCATTATCATTGCCCTAAAAAGGAAATTAAATTGTCTACTTCCTTAACAAGAGAAATTAAATAATAAAGATTTTTGGGAGGGGACAAGGGGAAAACATGAGAACCAAGACCTGGCATGTAAAGGTACAAGATCCCAGTAATGAATGTAACTGTACTGTATACCTAGAATGTACTAATAAATTAAATTTAAAAAATAAAAAATAAAGATTTTAATGTATACAGTTAAGTTTTGGAATCCCCAAATCACTGCATTATCTCATATTTTTATAACTCAAAAGAACCGCTTTTTGTGTCCATTTAAAGTAAGCCCCCATGTTGATCATGCATGATTAAATATATATCTCAAAGAAAATCAGAGCTAAGGCTACACGCAGAGCAAAGATGTTGTAGAACATAAATCCAATAAAGAATATGCATAAATAACTCCTATAAATGAATAAAAATAAGTAACAGAGCAGAAAAAATATAAAAGAATTGGAAAATGTATTATGCAAAAGAAGCACAAGATTGCTGACTATTTGAAAATGCTCCTACCTTTATCAGTAATTGGAGAAATGCATATTAAAACCAGTGAGAAATTTCACTTCATACCCAATAGTTTGCTATAAATCAATGATAGAAGTGTATATCCAGATGGAATGTGTCTGAGTACACGTACATGTAAGGAACATATGTACACATAACATAAATCCACATACACACATATATGTATGTGCACTAAATCTATAGATCAAAACGAATGCACAATTACCCACTGTCATGGTGGATACCACAGAACCTATGTGCAAAAATAATGGTTCTCAAACAATTTTCATTAATAGTCACTAGGTGAAGAATAACAGCTGGGTGGATGGATGAAGGCAGTGGGGAGAGTGTCTTTCCACCCAGGAATTTGCAAAATCAGAGCCAAGTAACACAACCCCTCTGTCATCTAGGTAGGTGATAGCAAAGCCTTCAGAACCCAGGCCCCAACTTGCAATCCCAACCCCACTTATATACCATAAAGCGCCAACACAGCAATTAAATCCGAATACTGAGGTTTTAGTTTAGAAAAAAACAAGTAAAACATTAAGAGAAGTACGCAGTAACAGACCTTTCTGTGAGGCGCACAGCTCACTGCAGCATGCACGCCGCACTTCACCACTGCGTAGTGTACATGAAGTGCTGCCTTCACCCTGAGATCCTTTCCTAATCATTCCTCAAGCCTAAGGGGGTCTTATTTTAGGAATTGTCGGACTAATATGTTTTGTGTGGTAGACAAATAGAATGAAGTAAAGTCATAGAGATCCAAATAACCTGTCATCAGACATTTTAAAGTTCAGGTTCACAGATATTTTTGTGTGTGCACTATAGACATGAACAAAAATTCAAACTAGGCTCAGCATGAAGGCTAACTCTATTTTGTAACATTTCTCAGGCTGTGTGCATATGTCTAGCCCCATGTTTATGAACTTCACATACATAATTTATATATGTATATATTAAACATCATAATCACCACAATGTTCTGATTGCTAAGCTATTTCTAAGGGTGACACTCTGGCCGTGGTCATATACTAATAAGGCAGTAAACTGAACTTCAACTCAGTTCTGTGTTCTCTACTTTCCACAAACAAGTATTTAACTATCACATTATAATTCTCCCCAGGAAAGAGAAGGATATATTCCAGTTAGTGTCCATCTCATGGATCTATGCAATGAGTAGTTACCATGTATTACCACCTTTGTAAAATGTACTAAATATAATTAAAATGAATATTTGAGATAATTAAAACCAAAATAGCAACCTAGATTTCTTTATTGCATCAATGAAATAATTTAACTTATTTCTCTATAATTACACTAACAAAAAATAAAATTATGAACTCAGGCGAAAAAGATGGAGCTATGTCCTTTAAAAGAAGTATGCGTATTCCGGGGGAATATATTAAATTTTCTTATTGCTTTGACTCATATTAAATTACTAACTAGGCAGTTAAATTACTTGTTAATTTATGTTTTTCTATAAATGCATATAATTGTGTCTGCATCACTAGCTCAGCTATCTTTTCTTATAAATTTCCAGCCTTCAGAAGATACTTTTCTGCCAAGTGTAGCATCTTACTTGTTTTTGTTTGTTTGTTTGGTACTGGGGATCAAACTTGGGACCTTGCACTTGCGAGGCAGGCAGCGGAACCACTGAGCTAAATCCCTGGCCCGCATCTCACTTGTTTTTACATCTATTAATGGGAAGAATGACATGGTAGACATGCACTATGTGCATGAGACTTATTTTTTTCTTTGGAAAATTGTATTTTGACAAACCTCAAATTTATCAAAGACTGTATTTCTCCACCTAAGTTTTTATCTCCATTTAGCTCTCAAGATATTTGGATAAATTTTTTAATTTAAAATCTGAAGAGAAGGAAAGTATTTAAAGCATAGTTTCTTGTCTTTGGGTAACATGACATTTTGATATGGCACATAGCATTTTTAGATAATTTGAAATTAGGGAAACACAACACTGGGAACTTTCCCCGAGGGACAAAGCATTAGGTGCCCCAGTGGCTCCAACACCGCATCCTATGATGTGTGCTTTCCTCTAGTAACCGATCTGGGCCACAGGCAGCGCAGGGCATTTTGGACAGGAATTCCCCAACAGGCAACTGTGGTTCATGGACTTCATAGCCACTGAACCAAAGTTTTCCTGGAAGGCACCCAGTATAGGACTTCCTACACGTTTCTTCTTCTCTGTTCCTACTTTCTGTTTACGTGCATCAGACCTTAGACAGACTGATACCCATCTGTCTTTCACAGCCATCCCCTCTATAAGTCTTCTCTACAACTAATCCTGTCTTGACTCAGCTTTATGGAGTACCCAAACTGGACAAAATAATGAACACTGACTTAAATCTAAATATGTTAGACCATCATCAAAAATAATAACATTTTCACCTATTCAAAAATTAAGTACTGATGAATGGTGTTAATGACATGATTATGATCTTCATGTATAAGTATTGATTCTCACAATAACCTTAGTAGCAATGTTCCATTTAGAGTTGTGAAAACAATTATAGAAAAAGTTATATTCTTGGCAGAGAAGAGATGTCAAGTTCATAAAGGAGAAATGAAGATAGGCAATTTACAGATGTGTTGGCAGGACAGAGGAAAACCAAAAAAGGATACTGAAGGACCTTGAAACTGTAGACAACAGAAAGTTTGACCACTTAAAGCTAGCTGTAAGTGATTTCCATGGCAGTGGTGGGGAAGTGGTGGTATTCAAACACCTTGGGAACTGCAAATAAAAGAAGGAAAAGATTGTCATGGGACAGGAGCTTTGGCCTTATGCAGAGGAACATAGGCTCATTATGGAGAAAATTGGGAAGTGAGGAGCCTTCCTTCCTCCCTTGCCCCTCCCTCCCTCTCTTCCTCCCACTCTTCCCTTCCTCCCTCTCCTTCCCTCTCTCCCCTGCCTTCCTATCTTATCTCTCATTGACTCTTCTCTTTAACCACAAGCCAGAGGGCTAGAAAGCCCATCTGTGCAAATACAGGCCACCTGCCAGAAGTGCACAGCAGGCATGCAATTGATCTGAGTGTGGAAAAACAGCATATTAAGGATGGGAAGGTAATTAAAAGCCATCACCAGAATATTTTATCAAAACAGAATTGAAAACTGAACTCAAATTTTCTGACTTTAAAGGCTTTGTTACTACTATGATATAATCATACCTTTGAAGAGAGTTAATGTTGCAATAGGATCTCATTAAATATTTCTGAAGAAAAGACTGTTATTAAAAAGGAATAATGATAATTTTACATTAGCTTCATCTGGTCAAGGTTAATGCAGTCAATATCATGAAAAGTTTCTGCACTGGACATTTGCCCACCATTGGGTGAAGACCACCTCAAATCTTTCTCTAATATAAAAACAAATGGAGGCTTAGAAGCAGTGCTATCAAACTATAAAATGAGCTGCTATAGTCAGAACACTGGTGTCCCTCCAATTTCATGTTGAATCGCAATCTCCACTTTAATTTCTCTAATATAAAAACAAATGGAGGCTTAGAAGCAGTGCTATCAAACTATAAAATGAGCTGCTTGCTATAGTCAGAACATTGGTGTCCCTCCAATTTCATGTTGAATCGCAATCTCCACTTTAATAGCATTAAGAGATGGGGTGATAGGAGATAAATGGAAATAGCACGCTTTTTACAAAGTCTCAGTAAGTGTCCTTGCCCAAGAGGCACTGTCTTTGAGCAAAGGCAAGCCCTTCCCAGACACCTTATGCTCTGGTGCTCTGACCTAGGATTTCCCAGCCTCCACAAGTAGTAGCAGTAACGTCTGTTGTTTATAAATTACCAAGTCTAAGGTGTTGTTCTAGCATCTGGGTGGGACTATGTATTCTTTCATGCATTTAATGAAGGTTCTAGAAGTTGTCTTCTTGTTACCCTTTCATGTACTCTACATTCAACAGCCATCCCACAACTTAAGCAGTGCTTTCAGTTGATTGCAGAAAAGAGAAGTGGTGTCACTGACAAAGAATTATAAAGACCAAGTCAAGTCACAGAGAGGATGAAGGATGCAGAAAATGTTCACATCTCTGCAAGTTCCAGTTACTGAAAATATATGGGCAGGGCAAGATTACTTAAGATCCTTAACTGGAAATGGCCTAACCTAACATATCCTTTAGGAAAGGGACTAGTACTACACTAATGTGGCCATTTCCATTTATTTTCAGGTCTCAAAGGAAAAAGTAATGGGAAGTCAAAGTGCAAATGTATTTCACAATAAAATTAAAATTTGTTTCCTGAATATATTTATTTAATTCTCCTAAACTAGCCACTTGAAAATTCTCTTTGAAATCCTCTCTCTGTATTATTAGTATTAAGGGTTTAGTTAATGGGAAATCTATATCGATCAAAAATACAGAGTATAGCTGTTTCTCCAAATAGAGTTTATCCCTAGAGTAAAATCTGTATTATTATTTTTTAAATCAACAAGGCAAATTGTATAAAAATAAGCACACTGGAAACAAGAAAGCTATAACTTCACTTCTGGGACAGGAGCATAATTATAGCAAGGAGCCCTGCAGAGACTGCATGGTAACATTTTTAAAAATGAAATAGAGCCAGAAGACTAAAATGTACTTTTAAGATTCTAGCCTGGAAATAGCCCCACGTGTCCCCTTTAGTGATTTGTCAAACACCCACACACAATTCTGAGGAAAAGAGTAACAGTAGTTTGTATTTCATGAGTGCTTAAAACATAGGTTTTGTTAGTGTGTAGAGAAACGCTGAACTTCCTGGATAGGCTTTGTATTGCATACAGATGTTTCTGAAGGGACTTAGCCGCCATCTGGCTGAGAAGAGGTTGGGAATCTGGATCCCGGTGTTTGACGTTCAAGCCATTAATGGGCTGGTGAGGCCCAAGGTTCTGACTGCTGGCTGAGAATCTGAGAAGGGATAAAACAGACCTGGAGGAGGTGTACACCATGTGTAAATGTAAACAGTGATAACACTTTGGAGGAGCAGAGTTAGACAAATCTGTGTTAAAACAGTGACTCTGACATCCAGCAAAGATTTAGGGCTGGCGGTGAAAGGTGAGGTGTCAAGGCCCTAGAAACCAGGGAGCTCCAGGCATCTTCCTGCTTCACAGTGGGACGGGAAAATTCCCCCCAGACAGAAACACTGGGGTGGACAGACAATGTGCACAAGGACGTCCCTACCTACACATGGTCTCACCAGGCAGAGAAGAGCAGCAACAATACAAGAAAGTCCCAAAAGACTACCCAACATTCTTCATCGGTAAAACTGCAGAAACTAAAGACATTCAGAAAGTGATGAATTATGCACGACATTTTGAAATACAAGCATGAAAAGCACGATTCCAAAACACATTTGTCCAAAGTCATAATTCCTGCTCATCCCCTTCATCTGCCATAGTGTCTTACTCAGGATGGATATTATCTTCCTGAATAATGTGAACATCTATATTTCACATACACGCTCTTTTCGACAGGGAACTGTCTCATTTTATCCATTTGCCATTTTTTACCTTTGTCTACCACTACTACAAAAAATAATCTTTGTGGTAAAAAGTGAATGTTATTTCAGGATACTGAAATCAGAGGTTTCTTATAGAACCTAGTACGTGTATACAACTGTGAGTATGCAGTACTTCAGCTGCCATTCTTTACTTAATACAGCAAACACTAGATTTTTCTAGATTCTATGTTTAGTATATCGATCATTCGCCCTCTAAAATAATAGAAACATTTCCCATTTCCATTTTTCATCCTCATAGGTATGTTTTTAGAACTAATGAGATAACATTTATAATCCTAGGGAGTAGATGGCTTTCTTTCTCAAGACATTAGTGTGCAATTTAGTGCTTATGAAGAAGCAATTTACTGAATGGCACCCTAGTGGTATAAGAAATATTTCAAGGACTATTCCATTTCGAGAGTGAAAAATTGGTGGAATCTGCACAGCAGAGCTTGATAATACTTGTAGTTTAAACAGTTTTATGTGACAAAAACCTTAAAATTAATCAGTGTATTTTCTATCATTTATTTATTTTATACTTTTCTAATTACGTTTTCAGGTTTCTTCTTCTAAAGGCACTTTTTATACTTTATTCATACTTCTCTTTATCCTCTTAAACCTTCCCAAATATTTTCTTTAATGACTAACATTAAATATTAAAAGTTTGGTATTTAAATTTATATTTAACCCCTTCTTATCATTGTAAGATCTTATCCATTTACCATTTCCTGCAAATGCCTACTATTACTAGGAGTAGACGCACAAGATTAAATGTTTAAAATATCCAGTGTGCACAGAGTTTTGCGCAGAAGCCTGACTCAATAATCTTTGTGTTCCCTCATCACTGAGCCACAGTATGTGACATCTGTACAACGTTGGCTCTTGTTCAGTCCACAGTCTGCCCGCTGCAAAGAAGAAAAGTTAGAATAAAAGCCGCTAGAGTGAGGGCAGCCACGAAGGAGAGTACAGGGAGAAGCCGAGGAGGGAGACGCTCCAGGTCATGCCTGCAGTGTCCCACCTGGAACTACCAGGTCCACTCCTAGTAGCATAGTTAGTTGTAAATTTATCAGTGGACTAACCCACAGATGGGTACAGCAACGCCAGGATCTCATCAGCTCTCAAAATCTCCACCTAAGATCTCATGAGACTTCCGGGGCACATCTAGGTGTAGATCATAAGAATCCTATATTACAACTGATAATTTCTCAAAATCAGGAATGCATTTTCTCAATGAGAAGGAGCACAATGACAGATTTTTGTTTGCCCGGGCCATACATGCCCTGGGATATTTAGTGTTTATATTGTAAGTGTTTTATTTAATACCAATCTCCTTAAAGTTAGATTTTATTAAAAAATCATTTGTGCATATATTCCGCACAGTTTTAAAACTCAATTTTGAAGAGCAAAAACTAGGAAGGAAGAAACACACATTTTCATAAACTGAATACTTGTAATACAGAAAAGTACTAAACTAGCGCAACTGTGTAACACAGGATTAGGCTGAATGAAGTTTTATAGTTCTGATGCCATTTTTAATGACTAAGATGCACTGTAAAAGTTACTAGATGGAATGCTATTGGTATTCCATGAAATCTGAAGACAAAGAAATATATTTTTTCTTTGAGAAAATGCAAAAATGAAGTGCTTATACCATAAATGAAAAATAATCATTGATATTACCGATATATTCAGAAATATCAACATAATGAAATACTTGGATAGTAGATTAAAATTAGATAAATTCAGAATGTTTAGAAAGTCAAAATTTGGGAATGAAACACTAAAATGAGACCCAGCTCTCCTGATCTACCAGCACCTGTAAGTATGTGTGGTGTTTGTGCTATTTTTCTCCAAACTAACGGTTAACTCTCAACAGGAGAAATAAAAGTGGAGAATACCAAGTTACAGATAAAGAAGAGACTACTCAATTTCTGTAGGGCTAGAATTCTTCATAAGAATTCTGCCTCCTTCTTCCTGTAGGCCACATGAATACCTTCAAAAGGAGGCACTTAGAAAGTATTGGGTACATGCATAGATGAATACATAAAGTCACCACTGCCTCCTGTAGCCCCAATAACTTCCTGTGAAAGACCTCACTCCTGCCCTAAAATCACAGGACTATCATGAGTGTATATGTTGCCTTGCTGGGAATTATGTTGCACGCTTCTTAGATTGAAATTGAACTCGTTTATTGTTTTTAAAACAAAGCAAAATAATTTTACACCTATAAATGCTTCAATCCTCCCATACTCTTAAAAGTAACCTGTATAATATTTCCATGCAGATTTTACTATTTTTAAACTTTTACTGTGTTGGATACCAGACTCAGGGCCTTACAAATGCTGGCTCAGTACTCTAGACTGAGGGACTTATCTGGCCCCAGACTTACACTAGAAAAGTAAGAAAGGAATTAGCAACCATGATTGAATGTGCAACTTCCATGCCCAGGTTTGGGCAAAGATGCCTTCGGGTTCATTATTATTCTCTTTCATGGACACTCTCTATCCAGGGAAAACAGTAAATAACAGGAAGGAAAATTATAGTCTCTGAAAGTAACGCTTAGGTTTGTGTCTCAGCTCCACCATGAAATTAACCTCTAAAGTCTCAACTTATTCATGTATATATGATATACATTTGTAAATGTGTATGATGATAGCTCTGATTTTATAAATGGATTGTGAGAACTGAGATAATAAAAAAAGCATTTTGCCAACACGTGGCTAGTACTGTAAAAAGTTGATTATGACTACTCTATTTTGAACAACAGAATTGAAGTACACATGATTTAATAAACAAAAAGTAAAGTTTGCTTATTTTAGAATAAAATACCACAACAGAAAGCATGTAGATCTGTTTCACTTTCTCTGTCGTTGGTATCCTTTCAGAATGTTAAGTCTCTTCCTTAAGATGTTTTGTTATCATTCTTTAATTCTTTGGGGACAGAAATGCATTCATTATATTCACTTATTCATTTATTCATTATTGTAACCAATTTTACCCAAAATAGACTTATTTTATAAGTAAAACACAATTACAACAAAAAATGTCCATATATAAAATTATCTTTTTTTAAGAAAATATATGGAAATCAGAACAGCATTGGTTAAGACGTTTTATTGAATCAGGTTGACTTGGCATTTACTTTCAGGTTCATTCCTCACTGGGAACTTTTTTTTCTGCTATGCACCTCCGCCCTGATGTGCAGAGCCCAGGTGTTGTGGTCCAAGATAAAGGCCAGGAACAGGTCCCCCAGAGAGAGCACCCTACCTACAGCAACAACTGTGCTGCACTTCTAGAACCAGGGCACGTGTCTGAGGCATTAAAACAATTAAAAAGTGTGTTTTATGAGTTTCCATTTTATATTCTACATGATTTTCAGGAAGGAGTGACTCTACTTGATTTCTTTTTTGAAAATTTAATTTAAGAGAACAAAAGACTTTGTCAAGATTGCTTTACTACGATAACTAGTGACTGATGGCTTTGTTCAGTTAACTAAATTAAATGTTGGTTTTGGCAGTACAGTTGTAGCTTTTATCTTTTTGACTTGTGCCGGTTTTGTCTCTGTTCTCACTCCCCTATAACTGCAAACACTATTGCCTGTGCTCTGTAGTTGTAAAAGGAATAGTATCTGTTGCCCTCTAGTGATTCACAAGAACACAGGAGAGTCGTGTAGACTCTGGCACTCAGCTCTGTAGATATAGTCTTTTCATAGGCAGAATCTACATCTTATATTCCATTCTTTCATTATTTAAATCCTTTAATAGATAAACTTTTTACTTTTTATTATATTGTTGCTCAAGTACAAGACAAACTCGTCTCCATTCTTTGTAAAAGATAAATTAAGAAAACACAAGCAAAAGTAAAGCAAGAAAACATTGCGAAAATATTTGAAATGAAAAACATATGTGAATGTATTTCTGTGCAGTGCTTTTACACAGAGAAATCATTAACACAAATGCATGACCTATTAAAAATAAATCAGTTTTTACTGTGGGATTGCCTGAATATGAGAAGGGATGAAGATGATTCAACACTTCAGCATAGAAATACAGAAATAGTGTATAGTGATAGGCTGCAGTACAACCTGTGGCAGAGGCACCAGCGAAGTGTGTTTGCTATGTGGGTTCTTTGTCTTGGAATGTGAATCAGCAAAGCAGAGACCGGTACCAAGGAAGCTATACTTGTAATTTGTTCCCAAATAAATCTTTATCCTTTCAAACGAAGAAATTGTCTGAGCCCTTCTACATTTTTCTTCACCAATCCACAATCTCTTTGCTGGATTAATCTTTCCTATCCATATACCAAGTGTTGAAAATATATCTAACATATAATTTTTATCTCTTTTCACTATTTTTTCTTAGCAATATGTTCTCTTATGGTTTTCCCTTAACTTGATTTTATGTACCAGATAGTACTACACTAGGAACATTCTCTTTAAAACAATCAGATTTCTAAAGAAGATTAAAATCCTAATTTACAATACATTGCAATGTCCCTTTTCTTTTGCAATTTTAAAATTTTATTATTACAATTTTTTAAATTTAATAAAATATTTTTATTTTAAAATTTTTATTAATATACTTGTAGGACATAATGTTTACATTCATTTAGGGAACTGGTACTTGTACACAACACATCTCGATTCTTATTTTCCCCTTCCCTACACCCCCTTTTATTCTGCTACTTGTCAGGTTCATTCTTTTACTTTTTAAGCATATTAAATATTAGTAAGCATATTTCAACTTCTTAACATTTAAAATGTCTTGTCTATTTTTATTTACAAATATGTTCACATTGATTATTTCATTAAATGGCTTCAACAGTATTGTTAGCTATTGCTACCTACCTACTTATATAAACTTAAATATTCACTGCTTTCAAGTTTGGGAGATTAGACCTAGGAATTCAAGATGTTGCTAGTAAAGTAGAATTTCAATCAAGAAAATTGTATATTATATTGTCACTGGGCAAACTAGAAAGACAAAATATATCAGGGTAGGATTTCATTTTTTAAATTATACTTGTTTCAATAGTATCTATTTTTATTGTTAAGCAGTTATTTTGAAATTATCATTGATGGCATTGCTGACCCAGAAAAATTAGAGCTAAAGATTTGCTTAATTTTTGTTCTGGTACTTGGTATTTTAAAAAATTTCTATTGTTTTTTTCTCTCTCTCTCTCTCTCTCTCTCTCTCTCTCTCTCTCTCTCTCTCTTTTTTTTTTTTTTTTTTTTTTTTGGTACCAGGGATTGAACTCGGGTCTTTGCACTTGCAATGCAGGCCACCAAACCACTGAGCTAAATCCCTGGCCCTCTCATTTATTTTGAGTTGGTGTTTTGCTCAGTCTTTCAGTTGTCTAGGCTAGCCTTGAATTAGAAATCCAAAGACAAAACTTTTGAGAGTGTTCTCAGGATACACAAGTGTAACTGCAGTTAGAAATATGTGGGTAGGATCAAGGAAACAATAAGAGTTCTGGCTTGCCCCTATTCTTAGTGTATTTTTCCTCTAATATCTAGGCCATGTGTGGTTCCATAACTGAATGCTTGAGACTGGGTAATTTATAAGTAACAGAAAAATATTTCTAACAGTTCTGAAGACTGAGACGTCTAAGGTCAAGGTCCTTGCTGGTTGCATGTCCGTGAGGCTTGCCACCTGCGTCCATAGTGGCCCCTCGAATGCCAAATCTCTTTTATTATCCATTAATCCATAAACTCTTCCCCCAGCTCCATGTTTCAACACTGTCCCATTACGGATTAAGTGTCTAACACATTAATCCTGAAACGCACACTAAGACCACAGCATCTGGCACCTGAGACTTGTGGTTCCCTGGTCAACTCCCTTCCCTGGTTTCTTCTTATTTTTGTCCTTTCTTCCTTTGTTCCTAAATGTTGGGCTTCCCAGAGCTCTCTATTTTTTTTTGTCTTTTTCTCTATTCTGTCTCCATCCATAATTTCAACCTGTAGTTTCATTACTATCTCCATATACACATATGACCTTTTTAGCCACATGGGAATCTCTGAATATTAACAATGCACCACCAGTAGATGCTACAATGTTCCATTGAGATTTCTCTTGGAGGACAGAGATACCCATTCTCCCAGCCTCATGATGTGTTCTAGGCCTTAGCTGAATTACATTCCAGGAGGAGCCTACATCCAATAACTGTTAAATACAAGTAAACAAAGGTGTGTTCTCATTTGTCTCAATGTTGAACAATCTGAAAGGCTGTGCCAGATCCAGAGCTATCCTGAGATGGGTTAATATGATCTTGGATATTCATCTAGATGCAAAATTTGACTTCCTTTAACTCTCCCTCCTGAAGGTACTGATATGAAAGGCATTCCCCAATAACCCTTCAGGCAAAGTTTAATTTCAGTCTATTTTGGAGAGAACCTGTCCTTGGAAGCACTATCCATCTGTTCAAGAATTTTTTCACTTTGGTAATATGAAACATTTTTCAAAGTCAACAAACTAAAAATTGAGTTTATAGTTTTCTTGCCAATATTCTTGTCCATTTAAATTTCTTTGGGAATACTATGGACTGTGTATCTCCTTGATGCCTTCCTCATCTATACCCTTCTTCTTAAAAGCCTACTTTATCCACAAGTTAAAAGGGGCAGCCTCAGCACTGCAGGAAGTACCACTAACATACTGGGAGTGGTCAACAGATTCTATCAATCAGAAATTCGAAAAAAGACACAGGGCAGGGACACTGAGTGAATCAGAGTTTGGCTGTAGAGTGTAAATAAAATTGAGGCCTGATATTATTTCACACCAAGCCCAGAATGTAATTTTAAACAGAATAGGGAGAGAAAAACAACAACAGACAAATAAAACCATGAACCTTGCTGAAAAAAGCCAGACTACAGAGGGAACAGAAAAATGTAAAGGGAATATAAACGAGAACTCCTTTAGCCTGAGGAACAAAACAGTGATGGACACAATCAATGCTTGATTACTTCCCAGTTTCCTCGTATTCATCTGCTTCATTTTAGAACTTGGTTTTCTAAGAGTATCCTGAACACTATAATAAATAATATATTTGCCACCAAATGAAACAAAAGATGCCTACCCTGCTCTAGTTTAGAGCACCACAGACTTTATTCTTTCGTTTAAATGAGAGAACTGAGAAGAATTGAAGCCTTTCTGTTGTCCTTCAGAACTGATTAGCTAAAAGATCCATTTCTATTTCCTCCTTTCTGTCTCCTTCCTGACTGTTGTACTGATGCTCAGGACGCCGTATTCTTTGTCCAGGGATAGAAAAACATGGCCCAAACCCCTGAGCTTAGCCTCCCACTAGTGCAGTTTATGAGCCTTCTCAATAACAGACTAATCTGATGGTGTCACTCTCTTGTTAAAAACGTCTCCAAGATTTGTGATTCCACTCTAAAATCTATGAAATAAATACAAATTATTGTAGCATCCACAGTATTTTCTTCTATTGCACAATCTTATCTGTGTAGCTACACTTTTCATCACAAGCACATCTTGATTTTTATGATCCTCTCAACCTTCCTAGAGTTTCACAAGCTGGTGATGATTTAAGTTTTTTTTTTTTTTTTTTTTTTTTTTTTTCTTCAGACCATCCTGCCAGAGCTCAGAATATCAGCCATTCTTTTTAGAAAACTCCCATTGATTCTTGCTCTGTTGGGTTAAAAGTCATTTTAGCCTTTTAGCTAACTAGCTTCTAAACTTCATAAAAAGTGGGTCATGCGGACCTTTGTAACCACTGCTCCTCACATAGCACCCCACCCTGCAGGTGGCAGATCTGTATCCTGTTCTGGGAACTAACTGTAGTCTCTCTGTCTCCAGCTGAGACAGCAGGGCAGTAAGTAGGCAGACAGACATTCTTTTTATTTTGCAGCTTTTTGTGCATAATTCTCTCACCATAATTAATTTATTGTAATCTCATTTTTTGTGTATATGCACAACTCTCTTCAGGAGAACAAAAGTGTTTGGGGGCATAGTCCATAAAATTTCATGTTGAAAAATGTTCCTGTGAAACTAACAAAGTACACGGCATATTTTACTCAGAAATATTTGCTATATAAATGAGTAAATGCTCAGAAGTTGGAAATAAAATATAAGGCTCCAGATTTAGCCAAAGCTTTCCGCTCTCAATACAAAGACAAACACTCGGAGGTGTAAAATCCAGAATTTCCTCCTTTAAAACAATAGAAGCAATACTCATGGAATGAAGATGAACATTTCCCTGAAAACCTGAAAGTAGAGCGTACGGAGAAGTGTAGAACACAGTACACAAACTGAATCCACAGAAAATAATCTGTTGGTTCAGGAGGAGAGCATGAGAACCCCCACTTTATTAGCAGCTCTGCAAAGGTGAACCCCCCCTACAAAACACATGTTCAAGAGGAAATAAAGGATGAGCAAGGGTTAAAAAGGAAGTGACAAAGAATCTATGCAAAAAAAATCCAAAAATGAATGAAGGATCAGGAAAAAGAAAGTGAATTTATGGACTAAAACATATTTAAAGACTTTGAGATGACATCAAAAATTTTAGTGAAACAATTAACATTGTAAGAAATAAAAAAGGAAATAGAAAATCTCAAAGAAGCTATCATAAGGAAATGAAATCAGGCGTAATGTGAGCTTTGAGAAACTAGGAAAAGGAGAGAAAGAGTCACGAAAGGCATCTGTTGAAACAAACAGGAGAGAAGATACAGCACAAAACAGTGAGTGATACAGGATCAAACCTAAAAGCAAACACCACAAATGTAATTTAATAATATGCATTACTAATTGCAACAAAAATAGGAGCTGTGTCTAAGAATACAGCTAATGAGAGATATCCACATACATGGTCATGACTTGGGTTAGCCAGCTTTCCATTCCTGTAATGCATACCTAAAGGGACAGAATTATACAAAGCAGCATTTATTTTGCTGCAGAATCTTGGAGGTTGGAGGCTGTGGTCAGTTGGTCCCAGTGCTGAGTGGCAGCACATGGTGGTGGGGAGCACAGTGCAGGCAAAGCTGTTTACCTCGTGGACAGGAAGTGAGAAACAGGAAGAGAAGAGGCCAAGTCCGGGGCAATATCCCCAACCTCCCACCAGGGCCCACTCCCAATAACTCCAAGCTGGGGGCCCAGCCACTCATGTGTGGGAGCACAGCAGTCACTCCAGTTCCAAACCATAGCCCCCCACAAAGTCAGTGGGCAGAGACTAAGTCTCTGGATAGAAAGCCCAGCAACAAGGAGGCAAATTCTCCTAAAACAGCAAAAACATTATATTCAATTCAGGTAAAAACTAAAAGTAGTTTTCAAGGAATCCATTAATATCATTCTCGAATTTGGCTAAGAATAGCCAAACCAGTAATGAAAAAAAAAAAAAAGATAGGAAGACTTGACAAAATGTCAACACTGGTTTACTGTAGCTAAAATTGTGTGGTACTGTTATAGAGACAAAAACATTGATGATAATGATATCATTTACATATGTGCTTTTATGAAGAATCCACTGTAGCCTCTGGACAAAGATTATTATTATTATTACAGCATGAGAAACTGGAGTCATTCATAGGAAAATGGGTGCATATTAAGGCCATACTCTTAAGTGAAATAAATAGGACACACGTGTAAATACCGAATAGTTTCTCTGCTGTGAAAAACTAAAAGTGTAAATTGTATAACTGTATAACTGACAATATGAAATAGGAACAAAGGGGCTAAAGGTGTAGGGGAAGTGGGAAGAATAGCGGAGAGGAAATAAGGGACAAGAAAAAATACAAGAAAAGGAAAAAATGGAAACAAAGTCTTTGTAAATAGGGAAGGGAGGAGGGGGTGAAGGAAGGGCAGGGACAAGGGGAAAAATGAGAAGCAAGACCTGTCATGTAAAGGTACAAGATCCCAACGATGAATGTATACTTAAAAAGTACCAATAAACTCAGTAAGATTAAAAAAAGAATATATATCAACTATCTTACAACACTGACATATGGAAGGTTTCCCTCATTAAAAGATACAAGAAAAGTTGAAAACATAATAAAGGATTTTGTATTAAAAATAAGAATTTCTGCTCAACAAAAGATATTACACAAAGAAATTATAAGTCATAAACTGGAGAAATTTAAAAATATAAAACCAAATAAAGAACCCTTACAAATCAACATAAAAAGATCCATGAGTAGGTGCTTCCCAGCCAAAATAGTGTGGAAAAAGTTTAAAATTTTAAGAAGCCAAATAAATGCACATTAAATAATAAATTATTAAAACCACCCACCCAGCAAATTTTAAGTGAGGGATAACACTGAGCAATGTTAAGGAGGTAGAGCTTGTTGGAGTCTAATAAATTATAAACAGAAAACCATGTACCCTTGGGTGGTAAGCTAGAAAATATGCATAGACTACAACCTAGCATTTTTATGATAAAAGTTCCTAATGTTGGGGAGCTCTATTCTAAGCAGTGTTCTTATACCCTCTTGCAAGTACATTTCTGACAGGTCTTTGTTGACTTTAGGATGCATGATGCCCTATAATTGTCTCATTTGTTTTGAGAGTTTTTTGGGGTTTTTTTGTTTGTTTTTTTGATTGTTTTTGTTTTTGTTTTTTTGTTTTTCGTTTTTGTACTAGGGATCAAACTCAGGACCTTGTGCTTGTGAAGCAGGCAGTGAAACCACTGAGCTAAGCACTCAGCCCAGTCTCATTTGTTTTCATGGTACACAGAAATGTTAAGTGATCTCTCCCAACCAAATTGACTTTTACACTTAAGACAAACAGACTGCCCTACCTCTCATAATTCCTTTATAGATTCTGGAACACCGGCTTAAGTCTTTGGCCCACAACGTTCACTTCCCACAAGTGTGATTAGTTCCCACACACCTAAAGGCTCAGGATCTCCTGGAGATACAGACTAAATGTGGCTTCTAGCAAAAAGAATGCATCCTGGTCCACCTGATCGCTATTAGATTGAAAACAGTCTATTAATCTGGTTCAAATCTGTAACTCATTCCAAACTGTTTTCTGAACACATTGTTGGCCTACAAAGAGCTTTGACTATAAGAAAATATGCATTGACAAAATAAGAACTTTGGACACTGGGTTCTATGAGATGTTATGTGGTCTTGGGGTTTAGGAGAGCACTTTCTACTGACATAATATAGTGACAATGGACTTTCCAGAAAACACAAACAGTATGTGCATAAGTAAGCCCACAGGTGGAATAAAAATGTACTTATATGTCCTAAATGACAAAATTCATAGTATATTAAGGTAAAGATAAAGAGAGTATGGTAGAGTTATAAAAATAAAATGAGGGTAGACATACGTGGTTGCAGATCAAGGACAACATATCATCATGACTCTCTGCAAAAAATAGATTAATGTTAATGAAGGAAAGAGAAGAGGAAGAAGGTTAATCTTACTAGAAAACTAACACTATAAATGAAGGCAATTTGTTGGGATCAGGAGATATCCAGAAGGTAGAATTGGTGATCTTATTATTAAGTGACAGGAGGTGACAACAATGAGTCAAGTGCTGCTCCCAGGTTTCTGTGTGAGTAACTAACAAGATAGTGAGAATAGAAATGTGGAAGAAAGAGAAAACTCAGACATATCACAACTAAGATGCCTGGAAAAGATCCAGTGTGGGGGTCTGGAGACATTAGACCCCTAATTCTGTCAGGGAAGGACAATAATTAGAGCAGCTAATGTGCAATCAACCCTTTCAACTGCTATTCCTAGTGCTCATGTGCAATAATTCATACTTTGCCATACTTTGGTACTCGACTTCTTTTCAAGTCCCAGAATTTGACACTCACGCACACTGATGTAAAATTTTTCTTGGAGTACTTGTCAAAGGAAATGATTAAATGCATTTTGGAAATCAGATTATAAATTAAATAAAAGTGAATGGTGTGCATTAAGACAATCTAATGTTTGAATGTAAGTGATGCTTCTTTCAATCACAGGCGATGCCCAGATAGGCTATTTTCTTTATTCCAAGGGGGACAAAAATGGTTCCTTCCTTAGGAGTCTTAAAATATATGAGTGAGGCTTGAATAATTTTAATATTCAACCACTCATAACTCTGCAGAGGGCAAAAATCTGAGGCAGCCATTGGACATGCTCTACCAGGCTGTGACAATGCATTGATAGGAAGTCAGCAGGCTTAGCAGAGTATCCAGCATTTAAAAAAAAAAAAAAAAAAAAAAAAAAAAAATGTTATCTCCAGTCTTCCGACTGTATTGGGAGAATACACGATTCCACCATGTGTCTGCACTTGTACTTGTATAGAGTAGGCCCCTTCTTCTTTATGCTCACGGGATAACTTCCAAAACTCCCAGCCAATACCTGAAACCACAGTGGTATTAAATCTTATATATATATTGTATTGTAGTACAAAGCTATCACTTTTTTTAAATTTTTGCAGCTTACTTGTAGATTTGTAATTTTTTTTTGTCTTATTGAGTTTTTGGTATTTTTTAGGTATACAGTACAGCTACATTCACCACGGAGATCTTGTGCCCTTACATGACAGGTCTTGGCTCGCATTTTTCCCCTTTGCCCCTGCCCTGCCTTCACCCCCTCCTCCCTCTCCTATTGGTACAAAGCTATCACAAAATTTGGTTTATAAATTAGATACATTAAGAAGTGAACAATAATAGCCTGCCATAGATCAAAGACATAGCATACAATCATTTTTCTTTCCTTATTCAGTCAAACATCTTCACTTTTTACTTGAAGGGAGCATTTCAGAGCTTCATTCAACATATGCAAATTGCCAACATCATGACTTGCGCACCGTGGGACCATTACTGATGAAATAAGGGCTACATAAACAAGCACGATGACACTAGCAGACAATACACTAACCCACAGATGAAGCATGAATACAGTAGACAAAGGAATATCTCATAATTTTCCATTTAGTATTTTCAGACTGTGGTTGATCAGAGTTGTTCCAATATAGTAAATCGATAAATGTTAGTGTGGTTATTAAGATAAATTGAAGTAGTTTTTAATGTATGTCTCATTTATCATGCTCAGTCTTTTGGTTACTTTGATGCTACATTCTCTGCAAATCATAGACATAAATATCTAGCAATGGATCATTTAGTGATTTAAAAAGGAGGCAAACTCAATTTTCTTATTTTTTGTGTCTGATGTTTAAGAGAATTGATTGACACATTTTATCATATTTTCTCAGAATATAGAACTGATACTGGAGCATAAACATTCTCTCACTCCAACAACAGTAAGAACAACAAAAACAAAAGCAGCACAATTCAATTAGAATTCTCACTGAGTTTTATTTTTGGCGTAGTGTGATAACCGTGTGCTTTGGGACTACAGAGACCTGAGATATTACATGGCTGTTATAATCACCAGCTGCGGTACTCTGGGCAATTATCTCACTCTCTTGATCTCAATTTCCTTGAAAGTAAAACGGCAATCATAAGACCCTGGAAATAATTAGAAGTAGACAATACATGCAGAGTAACTAGCTTTATGTCCTCCTGTATCAGATGCATTCAAATTCATTAGTTTCATGGACTACCATTAGAAGGTTTACTATCTTATGTTACCCGTAGTCTACTTCATGGACCTTGTTAAAATTGTTCCTGGTTACTGCAGAGAAATACAATGCATAGGAAAGTTGAGAATATTTAGAAACTATTTGCCAGAGTGCGAACCAAAGGATTAAACAGCAAATCACCTTGCCGAGTGGCAATGCCAAATCACGCATTCATGGACCTGGAAAGCATCTTCCAATGTCATCTAGAAATTCCACAGGTGATGACACAGAATGTAGAGTTTATGCAAATACAGATCTAGACAAACTGCTGAAGCCTTGATTTTCAAAAGTGCTATTTCCATACTTGCTCTTCAGATTTTCATTGTGAAGCACAGGAAAGTGTCAGATACAAATTGTTTCCTCCCTGAAGTTGTATATTCACTGTGCACGCGTTTTCTAAAGCTTCACTAAATTCCTAGTGCATGCTTGCAGAGAGATGGAAACAAAAGAGTGTAATTCTCAAATTCAACATCCAGTGGTTAATAAAACACAGCTAATCAAAAACAACACAAATTAAATTACATGAATACTGCAATACTGAGTGCTATAGCCTAGTATAAATTTCCTTTGTAATGTGCAGATACCTCTGACCGTTATAAAGAAATATGGGATTCAGGACACAGATGCAGACAGCTACTTAACTGGCATTATGAAATATTACTGTAAATACATAATAGTAAATACAGTTTTAGAAATAGTTTCTAGTTCAGTGACATCTTATAAAAGTTGTGAAAGCTTCATCAAGACACCTTAATTTTGCTCAGGTGTTTGTCTCTTGTAAAGTTTCATGACTTTCCATTCTGCTGCGTTTATTCTTCCTGTGCTAACCCATGTGCTGGGCGAGCACAGGCTTCAGGGGGTTACTTCTGTAATAGTTTTCTTTTGAATGACTATTACTAGTTTTAAAATTCCCCAATGGAGAAGAAGAGTGACAAATGTACACTTGTGCAAAATAAGATCTTTCTTCTAAACCACAAATTTACCTGGGATAATCATTGAACTTTTATTTTTCTTTAAATTTTGAGGAACAGAAAAATCAGTTCAGTTTTTTCACTGACCAAAAATAAAATGAAATGAAATAAAAATACATTTCTCAGACAATGCAGTTGATATATTACCAAAGATTATTGATGATAATAATGTTATTACATTCAAATTTGGATATCCTATGAGAAAGCTTAAGAAAATAAATTTCAGGCAAGAGAAGCAACAGTAGCCTATAAAATATTTGTTTGGTTATGTATATGTTGACCATATATTGCCTTAACATAAAAAAATTTAAAGTCAGTTTAATATTATAATAATTTACCATAATTCTAGGGACATTAGAACTTTTTAAAAATTTTTGTGGAAAGTTATTTACTGGTTGTATCTTCTAATATGAAATTTTCTATAATAATGGTACTATATTTACATTTATCTAATCCATACAAAATATTTTGGTGTCTGGTCATGATATATGTAACAATTAGATATTTTAAGATTTATAAAAAATGTAGAATACAAAGCTTGTGCTGAATACATTTTCTATAGGTTTCCATTTCTTCTTGATGTTAGGAAAACATCTCTGTTTTAATAAGAAGACTTATAATATTCACTTATTCAAACGGAAAGCTTTTAAAATTTAATACTTACATCAACAGCTTATCGGTGTATAAGTTCCAAAGTTTATATCCAATATACACACCTAGTAGATCACCTCTATTTCTTTTCACATCTACAGTGCTAACCTATTGACCTCTTTCTTCTTCAGAAGCTCTTTTCTTTCTTGGAGTCTGTAAAGTTCTCCACTTTCTTTCTCTTCTATAGGCATTTCCTTCAGAGCCCTTTTCTAGACAATCATCTTTCTACATCTGAAAATTTTGTCTTTTTGATTGCTCTTTACTGTTCATCTTCCTTCTTACTTATAAATCTGTAATTTCAAAAAACCTATTTTCCTGTAAAGCAACTCTAAGAAATGTTACTGTGGGTTATGGGAGCACATAAGAGTGTCTCATAACTCTGTGTGTGTTCACCCTTCCACGGTCTGGGTAGATGAAATCGCATCTGAAATAACATCTAAGGGAAAGCACTGCAAGATGAATGACTGTTGGTTAATTTTAAAAGGGAAATAACAATATCCAGAAGAAATGAAATACTATGTGTGAGCACACAAAGTTGAGAGAGAACCTAATATACTGGGTTAACAAAAAAATCAGAAAATAGAGTTCAGAAAGGCTAAAAGATTCTTATGTGATTATGCATTAAGGAAGGACTTGGGTCCAGAGTTCCAGCTGAAGTAAATATTGGTGAGAAATGAGTCAGGGGACTTAAGTAAGGACAGATCAATGCAAGGCACATAGAGGGACGTGGTTTTTGTCCAAAGAACAGTGAACATTTACCTCACTTTTAAATTCGAGAGGTACAGCAGGATGAGGTCCACATGTACAATGTAATTACTTCTGTTTCTCAGAACTCTCTCTGCACTGCAGAATCTCTCCTATGCCAGTCTCTGGAGTAACATGTGAAGTGGGGTCCAGTGTCTTTCTCATCCCTGAAAGCCCACTCTTCTATATTAACCAATGCCATAGCTCAGGAGGATTATCCACCTTCATTCAGTTGCCAATCAGAAAACAAAACAGCTCATCTGTCTCCTTCCCCTTATCCTCACCTCCAATCATTTGTTAAGTGCTTCTAACTTTGTTCTCCCAAAAGATTTGAAACTTGACCACTCTTTTCTATCTTAGTAGCAATTGCCATTAGATAAAACACAAATTTTTTCACATCGGTTATTGCGATAGCCTCTAATTTATGTCCATGTCTTTTTGCTTTTCCCGAATTAGTGCCTCAGTCACCCTGTCCCAGAATGAGTTTTCAAAACAATAAATCCATTTGGGCCAGACAGAACTGGAATTAAACTAGCTGCCTCCTGATTCATAGACCTGGCTCTATGTGAACTCTTTAAGACCTCTCTCTCTCTCTCTCTCTCTCTCTCTCTCTCTCTCTCTCTCTCTCTCTCCCTCTCTCTCTCTCTCTCTCTCTCTCTCTCTCTCTCTCTCTCTCTCTCTCTGCCTCTGTCTCCCTCTGTCTCTCTCCCTCTCTCCCATGATCCCTTCCTTCCTTCCTCCTTCCCTCCCCTCCCCTCTCATTCTCTTCTGTCCGTATATATGAAATGGAAAAATAGTACCTGCTTCATAAAATTGATGAAATATATGTGAAGTTATTTGCAGAAAGCCTGAAACATGTCAGTGTGATTGTCACCATGCCCACTTAAAATCCTCCATCTTCGTTGACTTTGTAACCTAAACTGCAAGTGCTCAACCAGAAATTCTGGCTTGCCTAGGATAAGGGTGAACAGGAATTATCTTAGAACATATGTAAAATAAATAAGCAGTATATCTAAACAAATAACAAAACTTCTTATATTTTTTAATTTTTTGTTACAACATTTCTAGTGTTGACAATGTTGTATATTCCTGATTAAAAAAAAAAAAAAACTATTAGAAAGCCGGGTGTGGTGGTGCACACCTGTAATCCCGGCACTCAGGAGGCTGAGGCAGGAGGATGGCTATGAGTTGGACACCAGCCTGGGCTACATAGTGAGTTCCAGGGCAGACTCAACTACATAGTGAGACCCTGTCTCAAAAATAAAAACTAAAAATAAAAACTATTAGATATATTTTATACTTCCTATACTACAGAGCTGCTAAAAACTGGTTAAATTTATTAAATTACTTTACAAAACAACCCAATAAATCCCACTTTAAATAAGAGTGCTTGCATGTCTGCTTAATTATTCTATGGTAATATACACTATCTTCACAGGCAGGGCTAAGTAAGTCCAAACACTAAGTAACCATCTTGATTTACTCGCTGGGCTGGGAAAGAGCAAGGAAGTCCCCAACGCAGGCCGACGTTCACGGGGCGAGTCAGGACCCAGGGCAGGGTGCACACTGCCCCACACCTCCCAGTGTCACAGGGCCCACAGCAAAATGCAGTTGCAAAAAAATCACAAGAAGTCGTGATCCAGTGTCACACGTTGACAGTCTCGCGGGACTCCTTGTTAGCTGTGCAGCGTGGGATGTGACCAGCCCATGCTGCAGTGAACGAGCCCCTACACTGGAGCCTTGCACCTAAGGTCCTTCCTGATTTGAACCATCCCGGCTTACTACGTCTGCATCCCAGCTCCCATTCTCCAGTTCGTGTTTCGGCACCACCTTCTCCGCCTGGCTAAGCCTTGTCACTAGCGGTACTGATCAGGCCCTACTGTCGTGTCCAGCAGCGAGGCCCTGCGGGGCCTCTTCCCAGGGCCGGGGCCCCGTGGCAGGGCCATCAGACTGCAGCTGCACATACACTAGGCTTCTACTCTGAGTCCTCGATACACAGCCGGACTTCTGACTTGGAAAAGTGTTCTAAAAACATTCACAAATGAAAGGCAGGAGAGAAGCAAATTTAATTTTGGCAGAGTAAATGGTAACTTCTTAGAAATTACACTATCTTGCTTTCATGTTATAGTTGGGGTGATTTGCCCACAGTATATGTGAACGTAAGTAACTTAAACACTCATGGTCTTAATTTCCTCCTGGTAGTAAGATTATAGTATTGCCAACTGTATTCTGTAGACATAAAAATTACATTAAATGACACATTTAAAATACTTAGCACGTGCTTCCTAGTATATCAAAAACCCTCGTTTTTAAAAAGTAGCTATAACTGCTATCAAAGGCTTGGAAGTCAAAGACTAGCATGAGGAATCTGAAAAAGTTCCCAAAATAAGAAAAAAAAAGTAGCTCTGATTAGACAAAGGATAATAAAATTGCTTTTTTCTTTATATTTGCCTAATGACAAGAAAGATCTTATTGAAGCTGTTTTCCTCAGAACTCTTAAACCAATAAAAGCAAATTTCCCTACTGATAATTCTACAGAGGATACATTGCACTAGAGCCATTTCCTACTTTTAAAAAATCAAAAGATTGGAGCAAGAAAATAAGCACAAAAGACAAGATCCACACCAACAATTTAGTTTACTTATGGGAAAAGCAGCAAATAATGAGTTGCCTCCCAAGAGTATATCTTGGAAATGGCCTTGGTATGTTATAGGATTTAATTTCACAAGCTCATGAGTTTATAACATGTGTGGGTTTTTTAACAGTATTTTAAGGGCTTTTTCTATTACCATCAAAATAAGACCACAGCATAGTAAAACCAACAAAATTACATTACTTATGGTCCTGTGGGACAGAAGTCTGACACACGTCTTACTACTGTAGATAAGTAACTTAATTAGATATCTTGTAGACAGTTAGACAGGGCCAGTCCAAGGAGAGCCAACATGGAGGACAGACAAGACACATTCACTGAAGGCCAGAATTGTAAAAGAAGAGAAACTACTACACCCTTATACTTCCCCTGAGGATAAATAGCAATGATTGATATTATAAATAGGCATCAATTAACTGGGGTTGGGGGTAAGATCTTCACCCAGCCTTTCCAGGAAATATCCCTGACCACATTTACTATTACCTGGTATTTATAAACTTATTGGTTGGTCATGGCTTTGCCACACCTCATGCTCACCTTATAATTTTCCATTGGTTCTTACAGTTCTGTCCCACCTTGAGCCCACCTCATCTCATGGCTTTGCTGTATAAAATATCTTTGAGAAGTTGGGTTGAACAGGCACTTTCCGGTTCCCCTTCTGTTTCTCTTGGACAGAAGCTATCTTTCTCTCAATACATTTTCCTACTCTTAACCTCCATTGTTTCTTTAGATTTTAGAGAAGGTGAACTCAAATTTCAGATACCTACAGGTTGGGAGTTACATCTCTTCCCCTACATCATTATTGCACTAAAATGGAGATGGCAACAGGGCTAGTTACTTTCTCTAGAGTACAGGGGAGAATCCATTTTTCTGCTTATTCATTTGTCCACAGTTCAGTTCTTTAAAGTGATAAAGCAGATGCCTTTGCTGGATGCCAGCTAAAATCTATTCTCCCTTCACATCCTCCAAACTTTCAATAACACCTTGAGCCTCTTTGTCTTTCAGCTTACCATCTCAGAATAAGTCTTCCACCCAATCCTTCCAAGGCCCGTTGGTCCTACTGGCCTAATCCTCAGGCTAATCTCTCCATTGTAAAGTCCCTAATATTAATTCCATACAAAAATTTTCTCTTGGCATGTAAGTAATATATTCACATGATTTCAAAGATCTTCAGTGCCATTTTCTCCCTATCACAATTTGAATATTAAACAATTAATGTTTTACCATAGGCTGATTTTTAACAATGAGGAGTTAGTTCAAATAATAAACTACAGTTTTTAAAATTTGTGATTCTAATCATAGCTACTTCAGATAAAGGATTCACCTTGAAAGATAAAAAAGAATCTTTTAGTTTTACGTATAAATTTTGAAATTCATCCAGATAGAAATAATTCTGTACACTGCTTGAAAAAATGGAATTACATTACTAAAGACCAATTGAGCAAAAATTTATGGACTATTTAATAAAAATTCCAATGTCCACTAGTAAAGTACATATTTACTGTGCATTTGGTATGATATTATTAAAATGATCTTGTATTTGTTAAGAGTTGATATGCGTATTATATAGACCTAGGTTTTGGGCACAAGAATTAATCAAAATTATAAATTGTAAAATGTATTTATAATCAAGACTAATGTATTTTAAAATAACTTGGATCAGTAACCTGGGAGGGTATTTTAGTTCCACAAAAATTTATGCTGCTGTTGTCAACATACAGCATAAATGGTGATTATTAAAATTCCAATTAGATTTTTTAAGCACAGGAATGGGGATCAAGGAAAATTATTTTCTATTTTTTTCATATTACCATTAACATCTGTGGCTCTTAGTGCCTTTACCCATAAAGGCATAAAACCTTCTATTTCTACTTTTCTGACTATAATAGCTTCCAAGTCTGTTTTACAGTGACTGCTTAGCTACAAGTAAAATGGAGAGATAAATACATTATCAAAAATTGATTTCACCACAAAGATTTCTAAAAAGAATGCACAAGAAAATATGCTCATAAACTTAATAAAATTGATTTCATCCGAATATAGTGTTTACAGTAGTTACTACCTACAGAGCAATTCTGAATCTTGCACTTTTCAGTCTGCTCAGTTTTACGGTTCATCTGAACTTGTTTGATGCATGCTCTTACCTTTCTTCTGTGATTTTTCCACACTTTACTGATAAGTCAAAAGAAAAAGGATCAAATAGCCAAAGCAACAAAGCAATAAGGTGCTCACTTCAGGGTTGTAGCCAATCTAATTAATTTTTCATTTGGTTCTCATGTATTAGAGATAAATCAATTTGAGATTATGTTCACGTAGTTATAAGGGGAGTGGAGTCTGGGCCCTCAATTTGTTGTCTTGGCTGTCCAAATTAATCAGTTAAATGATCCCCAGGGATATCATAAAGCATGTGAATAGGTTCCCCTAAGTACCTTTCTGTTTAATTACAGACCAAGTTATCAACATTTTTTACAGACCTTTACTCTGAGAAAAGGGTAAAGTTTTGAAATCAATCAAAGGAGCTTTATGTTTTTAGGAGTTTTCTTTGCCTTTTTTCATTGACATATTTTAGTTAAAATGTCTTTAGAGATCCATTTGCGCATGTCCAGGTAAGGACCACATAAATTGACTTTCACTTAAAGAAAGGAATTTCCAGTCAGATAAAGATGATATTAAGATTAATGGCCTTTACCAGATAAGACTGTCACTGCTTGGGAGAAACTCAACCACCTCGGAAAATGTAACTGTACGAAGGAATGGGGAAAAATGCTATATTTCATGAAAATAAAGAACTCAGAAAAAATGTTTTCTCAAATTGAGCTCCCAGAATATTAAGATAGAACAAAAGTGAAATTATATGCTTGGTGGCATGCCCGTGCATGATTAAAAATGTATCAAAATACTCCAAAGCCATTGGTTTAAAAAGAAAAAGTGCTGCTCTGAGCTCTGGCAGTTTAAGGCGATTGGCATGAATATATCTAACAGAACTTTTGATTCATCCTTAGATTTTCTAAGTATCTATTCAACTGGTCACCAAGTCTCTAGAGTTGTACTTTCACTAATCATGATTATCACTGTTCTCCTAGACTATCAGAACTGGAAGTTTTCCTAACTACTCCCACTAACTCCAAACCGGTGTCAACCTATCATCCATTCAGCTGTTCAAGTTATTTTCAGCAGCAGAATCGTACTCTTCTAACAATCTTGATGACTTTTATAACTTATCAATGAAACCATTATCTCAGGGAAAGTTTTTGGAAAGACTCCACTCACTACTTCCACTCAAGGAAGCAGGTGAAGTCGCTCCTACTTCATGTCACTTGCTGACCAGAGGTGTCAGCAGGAGTCTGATTTCTTCCCACACTCAGTCTCTGGATTAGGAGAGCTTCATAGATTTCCAGAAGACACTTCACTGAATTACTCTGTGCCAGAACATTTTCTGGTATAAAGAAAAAGACAATGAAGAAGAGGTGAAATCAGTATGTTGAAATATATTGATATGTTTTATGCAACATCTCAGGCTTTTTAAGAAAAAGGCACTAAACAGAATCTCTAGCTCTTCATAGAATACAAAGTCAATTTTAATAACTTAATGAGTGATAATTTTGTTTTACAGTAAATTATGTTTTACTAGAGATAAGATCCTTCTCCCTTTCAGCACAAGAACTTTTCTAGTAGTGAGAACTCTTGGGGAAGGAAATGAGCTGTCTCTTGCTACAAACCAGATGGATTTACTGCAGAAAAAAAAAAATTACTTCTGAGATTCCTTTACAGCTTTCTGGGATTTTTTTTTAAACTCATTTTTGGGAAGATTAGTTGGGACAGGATAGTCTTTATCGCTAAGCACAGGATGACCTGAAATTCATGGTTCTCTTAGGATGTAGTTTGAAAATTGGATCAGAGTTGAAACTTCTGTCGCATGACAGCATTATTTTCACTGGGATTTTCCAATTTAATTAGTGTTCAGTAGGGCTCCACATGAAATAATTCCAGCATTTCTTCTCAAATACATTAGCTCTGTTTCCTAAACTGTGTGATATAGTTGTAGTTACTTGACTTCAAAGTGCATTCTAGTTTAAAGTACTTTTGTGAAGTACTAAGACAAATTTTCCTCTATTTTAGTAATCCAGGCTTACTAAAGCATAATTTATATATAATGTAAACTTTACATGTAAAATTCAATGAATGTGGCCAAAAAACCACTGTCACAGTTCAGTAATGACACAACAGTCAGGTAACATGACACTGTAACTGTTTCCCAAGCTCCCCCTCACCACCCTTCATAAATAGCGCTTCTTTGAGCTCCCAGCCTCTCACAATCTTGATCCAATTTAGGACCCTTTTTCCTTTTGCCTTCTTTGTAGAATAGGCTGTAGGTGTAAACATGCCTCATGTTGCCTTTTGTGTCTACTCTCTTCAGCTTGGGGATGATTTTCTTTTCCCACATCTCACTACTTGTAATCAATAGTTCGTACCTTGCTGTTTTTGAGCAGTACTCAGTTGCATGTACAATTGATTTATGTAACAGATGATAGATGTCTGGGTTGTTTTAAAACGCTACTTTCCAGAACAACTATGCCATTTTGTATCTCCATCAGCATCGTTAGAAATTCTGAATCATACTTTCTGAAAATACTACCATGAATCCACATTTTAAAATAAAAAGGTTGCTTCTTCTGCACATAAAAGTATGGAGACCAAGACTTCTAACATCTGATATCATTTATCCTGTGTAACTATGGTATTATCATTATTGTGAATAAATATTTATAGAATTGGTGAGTTTACTGACTACTCAAAGATGATAGAGCCATGGCAAAAATAGACCATGTATTATTTTTCTATTGCACTATAATGTTACCCAAAAATGAATTGCTTAGAATGACCCAAAATTGCACCCCAGAGTGTTCTGGAAGACTGACGGGTTTCAAAGGATTAGAAGTAAGATGGCAGCAGGTTTCTAGTACGACCTGAATGCTCCAAAAGAGCCTGTTTCCTTCCATTTTAAATCTTCTAGAGAGTGCCCTTGGTTCCCAGTTCATGGTCCTACTCTCCCATTTCACATTCAGAGAGCTTGCAACTCTCTGACCATTTCCCAGTATCGTCATTTCCATTTCACTGGCTAAGAAACTGAGGTCCACAGAGGCTACATACTTACCCCAAGTGTCTGCATTCATAACTTACCCAGGATCGAAACCCGAATTTTTCAAATTCATGCTTCAATTATTATCCCCTTATTAAGAACTGATTTAAAAAAAGAACTGATAAGTGCATACAAAGTATTTCAAATTAAAGGAATGAAATTAATTTTGGTAATTCTGGTTCAAAACACTTTCAAATATTTGTTAATATTCACCAAAGCACTTAGGTAGTATATATGAAAAGTCTAAATAATTTGAGACAGGGGAAAAGTATAGCATATATAGTATTTATATTTTTTTATATTTTATGTATAATTGCAATGTATTCTATCTTAATATAAATGTTGATTTGCATTTAAGCAACAGGACCAGATGCAGGCCTGCTTTCTCTCCACTGCAGGATTCCAGCCCTGGTCCTTGACTGTGTTCCCCAACCCCCACTGACACTAGTCCACAGGAGAAAAAGACCTACAACAATAATCCTATAAATGTTTCTCTTCCTACTCTTCACACTCATCTGACAAACCAGGAAGCTTGTGATCCTGAATTTAATCCACATTATGAAAGTCATTTTGGAATTTATAAACACTTTGTTATAAACTTACCATAGTCAGGAGAGTGAACATTCCAAAAAATTAGATAATTTACTTCATATTAATGAAACAAAGAGTCCCGACTTGTAATAAGAAAGAAAAACACTGTCAATGTTTTTAATAATTGCATACAAATTTGTGGTTGAATAATGGCCTCAAAGATGTCTGCATTCTAATCCTTAGAACCTATGGATGTGTTCCCTTACATGGCAAAAAAGATTTTGCCAATAAGATTAAGATAAAGATCTTCAGAGGGGAAGTGAGCCCTGCTATGGTGTCCACTCTTACAGAGGGATAATTTTCCCAGCTGTGTTTAGAGTATAATGTGGATTGAATAAAAATAAGTACAAAACAATCACTGTCAAACCTAGAGTCACCATCATTACCATCATTTTTATAATATCTACCTCACTGGCTTCAGGGATCATATGTGAAATATTCATACATAAATCATTCAGGACTAAAACCAAAAAAGTGAAACTACCAATAAATGTCATCATCATCATTACCAACACAACTAAAAATTCTGCAGTTTCCTCTTTTACCCTAAATATTGGAGTACTGCTCAGCCATAAAGAATGAGACACTAGAGACATTTATAGCTAAGTGGATGCACATGGAGGACATACTCTTAAGTGAAATTAATAGGACAATTAATGATTAATAGATAAGGTATACATAATACATAGTTCAGTAATTTCACCCCTAGATATGCATCCCAGAGAAACCATGGAATTCCTGAGTAGACATGGGAGAATACTCTAAAATCATTATTTCTAATTATAACAATCAATAAACAGCTTTTATGTCCAATAGAAGACTTTATAACTTATGTGTGAAATGATCATGCAACGCAATATTATTCGCAACTGAAAATAAATTATCTAGAGCTGCATTGACAACATAGATGATTCCAGAACCTATTCCTAGATTAAACAATTTTCACAAATATACACACATATGCATTCTATGTATTAAGATATACCATAGTATTTATATAAACTTTTAAATCATTACATTTGTAGTGAAAAAATAAGAGTACACAAGAAGAAATTGAATTGCCAGATAAGTACAGCATACCAAGTGAAATTTGAATATCAGATAAATAAAAAATTTCCATACATGCCTAGCCCATGAAATATTTGAAACACTTAAAATATTATTGGTTGTTTATCCAAAATTTTAATTTTAGTAGTGGGTTCTATCATTATTCCCTAAGTCTGGCAATTTAGCAAAGAAGGGAGGGATCCACATAGGGCTTTAATTGTACTGGGGACATTTTATTTCTTAAACTGAATGATGGGTAAATAGGCATTGATCATATTTTTCTTTATGGCACTTTCAAATTTTAAATTTTTATAACATGTTAAAATATTAATAGGCAAAAACAAACTACTCATCACAAGAGAATCTTCATTTAAAGGATAAAACTTAAAAAGTAATTCCAATAATATAGAATCAGGTACAATGGCAAAGGATAAAGAAGTGAAAAAAACATATAAAGCTCTAAAATTATGAAATGTCAGGATAATAAAGAGGTGCAAAGCTCTATTTTTGTATTATTATCTTTCATTTACATGGCATACATTTCTTTCTAAATCATTTATCTGATATAGGATGCATAATTATTCAATTCATCTGCAATTATAAAATTTAGATCATGTTTCCAAAAATTTAATAATTTCAGTTATATGTCAATCAATTAAAATATTTTTGGCCACCAGTAATAATCACAAGCAATGCAATGTGTAAATCAATAAAACAAGTTGAAAAGTTAGCTATTGCTTTAATGCTCTAAGCCTGGAAGAGAAATAAAATGAAACAAAGTAAGATATACTGGTGCTTCTCTCATCAAAATTAGAGATAGAATTGTAAATGTACATAAAAACAACCTAGAAAACATAAAAACTTATTATGTGGGGTCTCACTACAAGAAAGTCTCATTTGAGTGATCCCGAGTAGGAACCAGTTATTGGTACTTTTTTTAAATGTGAGGAGCTTTTAATAAATGGCCAGGATTGGGATACCTTATCTTTAAAGTTGAAAAGACCACACCTCATGTGGGAGATACAATAAACACTAATCTTTGTCCTGGATGCAACACTGGTTTCTCAGAGACCAGATGTAAAACCGCTCAGCTCACTTGGCTGCGTGCGGATGGCTTCCTACAGGAGCCAGTACTTGGGTACTGTAAGAGGCCAAAGCCCTGCACATGGGCAATGCTGAACAGACAGGTTTTTACTGAAGGAGTGGAAATCTGTAAATATCCCAAAGCCTAAGGGTACTTGAAGCCTACACAGCCTTGAAGGCTATGGGTAAATACTGAGAAACTGCAAAAGGATTTCAAAACATGAAGAATTAATTTGTATTTATTATCTTGGAATGAAAATGCTTCAATGTCTCCTGCAATGGCCTGCCTTTACCGCAGTGAGAAAGATTTAAGAGGGTCAGCTTTTATTTCTACTTGAATAACAAGAGCTCTGGTTGATGGCCAGCTTTCACCTATCCCCATACCTAAGTGACGAAATCCCATCCACAGCCTTACCTACAGAGCACAACTGGAGAAAGATCAGCCATTGATAAGAAGGGACTGTGCTTACTTCTTTCGAGGCCCATAGCCACCGGCTCCCTTAGGAACCCTGTTATGGCTACACATTGTCATTATTGTACTGCAGCTTAGTTCACATGATACAAGCTGGCACTCCATTTGCAGCTAACCCACACTTTGAGGTCTCCTCTAATAACTTATTTATGTTTGTCTCACCTTGGAATAAGTTACATGCCTCAGTGTATCATCTCCATCCATTGCCAGTGATTTCTGAAGTTTCCCTTTGTGTCAAAATAAAACAACTTACCTTGATTAACTACAACCCAAACATCTGCTGCTTTACCTTTGGCTTTCATTGCAAATGTCATGACTCCTCATCATGATGACTCGGGCGATTTCTGATGTTTCAAACGTTACCATCAATTGAATGAACAGTAATAATACTACAGGCATTATGGGCCTTTCCCTAGTGACAGGTGTTGCTCAGGATGAATGTCATCAACCAGGATACACACACACACAGTGCCCAGATGAGTTACATATTAATTCATTTTTATAATTAGAAACAATGGGGTGTGTTTAGTGTCTTTAAATTCAACTTGTAGGAAAGCAAGGGCCAGCTCAAGCTTAGCAGGTGCCCATACATACTAGACAATGATAGTGCTCAATTAGCCATGAAACACATTTCTCAGGCAGAATAGTTTGAAGTGCTTGGTGAACCTTCATTTTCTTCCTCTCCATCATGCTTGCCTTGGTGAAAGATTTTTCCCTTTTCCCGTGTTTAAATTCATTTCCTTGACAACAGCGTTGCAAACTCCTCAATGATTTTGCTTTGCCAAATGAATTTCTGTCACAAGGCTTAAATGAAATCTGTCTCCTCCTGGTGACCGAATTGATCCAGCTGCAGCATGAGGGGAGGCAGATCATTCATCTACATTCGGCCATGGCAAAGGGGGGCTTCCAACTGCGCAGTGCAACTGCTGGAAAGTGGGCAACTGACCACCTCACAGTCAGGACTTGTGGCATGAGGGCTTCCATTGCCTGTGGACATCAGTGGTTTGGGCTGTGATCAACCATGCTGAAATCACTTCATTAATTTACTGGAGTTTCTCTCTCTCTCTCTCTCTCTCTCTCTCTCTCTCTCTCTCTCTCTCT
>NW_022900947.1:51689466-51743250 GCF_012274545.1 Fukomys damarensis
AAAAAAAAAAAAAAACCAAAACCAAAAGAAAAGAACACCATGTCTTCTCTGTGGATCTCTTCTTCTGCAGCAGCAAGGGAAATCTGGTGAAGATGAATTTTATGGACACCAAGGTCAAAGGCAATAGGGCTGCTGGTGCCTTGGTATGATGAGCAAAGTTTTCAAAGTGAGCTCCACAGAAGTCTTGTTCATCTTGGATTTTGGTAAGCTTATTTTTAGGAGAGGATAGAAAAGAAAAAATGTGTATCTTTATGCTAAAAATATGGCAAAATAAATGATCAGGGTGCCCTTCAGATCAGATCACTTCGCTCATGTTCTCTAATGGAAAGCCGGAGAATGTAGGCGGTTCTTTGAGCATATGTGCACATAGACAGAGGCTCTGTTTTATGAGGTAGAATTTGATTATCTGATTGAGAGTAATTCTAAGCCCTGGTCAAGCCTAGGTTCATAAGATTAGGCAGCAATTCAGCTTTTGTTACCCTTGAAGCAATGATTTTAAAACTCTAGAATATGTCAACATTTCCTGAATCACGGATTGGGGGAACCCATTCAGAGTTTCTGACTCAGAAAGGGTGGGGTGGGAGCTGGGAACATTCATTTCTCACATATTTCCAGTTGTTGCTGGCACTGCTATTCCAGGGACCAAACTTTGAGAACAATAGCTTTAAATTCATCGTGGAAGCCAGGTGCAGTGGCCACACCTGTAATCTCAGCATGAGGGAAGTTGAGGAAGGAAGATCATAGGTTTAGCCCTAGCCTGGGCAATGTAGTGAATTAGCAAGCTCTTGTCTCAAAATAAAAAATACAAAATAAAAAAGGCTGGGGCTATAGCTCAGTGCAGAGGCCCTGGGCTTAATCTCTAGAGAGAGAGAGAGAGAGAGAGAGAGAGAGAGAGAGAGAGGAGGGAGGGAAGGAGGCAGCGAGGCAGGGAAGGAAGGAGAAAGAGAGAAAGCAGGAAAGAAAGAAGGAGGGGGAGGAACGAAGGGAGGGAAGGAGAGAAACTCACTATGGTAAAATAACTGTGGAATGTTAAATTGAAGAAGCTAAACAAGTCTTCATGCTAAGGCTTCAGAAACCCTGCCACATGAAGGATTCCTACGGAAAGATACTGAATTTTTGTGAGACCGAAATGATAACCTTGTATTCTCCTTTGTCTTCCACCACACAGAACAAATCAGTTGTCATTAGTCAAGGAACACAATGGATACGTTTCAGCCATCGCATTGGGTGTCTTCCAAGAACTTCTTACTCTTGTGCACTGCCTTTTACCATTACTTCCAACATTAGAAAAACATGTATCCTTTATTGTTTTTCATAGGCATTTCGTTGTTTCACTGGAAAGTGGGATATTATAAAAATCAAAAGCCATAGATCTTGACGAAAAAGTCTTAGATTATTGCTCACAGTATGTGGTCTAAACCTCAGAGGAATATTGCAGGTTATATAGTGCAAGCAACTTCAAATTCTTCTTTACAGTGAGCAACTCTCCAGCCTTCATCAGAGGGCATCAATATACCCAGGCCACACAGATCCTTAAAGGCAAGGGCAGTACTGAAACCAGTCTCTTAACTTCCTTCCAGTGCTCTACTTGACTCAAAGAATCCACTCATGTATTTGTGCACAGGTTCCCTCACTGCTAGACAAATGAACATGTGACATACAAGTCAGAAGTACTAGACACAGGCTATGCAATGGATGGGAGAAAAGAGTGGAAGCGGAAATAATGTCTACTTAGTGGCCTCATTGTACCAAGCATGGTGCCAAGGGATAGGACATTACACAGTTCCTCAGATGACAGCTGTTTTTAGATGTACTACCATTCCTATCTTTACTAGTGAAAAAGATATATTGAATACAAACATTTCTACCAAAACTGTAGTATTCCTCATATCATAAGACCTAGCTTCTTTCGAGAAGAAGATCAAAACCTAAGGCTTATTGATTTAGATGGCATTGAATTAAACACACATAATTTTAATAAAAGCCAAAAGACATGATAGAATCTATCACAGACATAACAAAGGAAAAAGCAGAGCACTATGCTTTGAAAGAATATTAACAAAGTTAGCATTTATTAACTCTCTTCAATGTGCCGTACAAGGAAATTAACTTCCACCAACTGATCTGGCTTTTTCTAACCCTGTATAGAAAGTAACATTTTCTTTTTCCACAGGTAAAAAAAAATGGAAAAACAAATAGAAAAGACTGTGCCTTGTCTAGCAAGCTGACAAGTAATTTGAGGCACATATGCCAATTCCAAACCCATGCATCTCTTATAAATTCTTCTTCAAGCCTTTACCTCCTGGATGCTACATCAAAGTTCTAGCTCTCTCTTTTTTGCAAAGGTTTCCTAAAAACTCTTTCCACGCCCAGGAATGTAAATCGTTCTGCTTTTTATCTCTACATTGTCCCTACTCAGATATTCTTCTTCAAGGGACAATTCTGGACTTCCAAAACCTTGCTTCTGGACATGATGGAAGCTCATCCTGCTAGTGTCTGCTCAATAGAACTGGCCAATGACCCATGCTCAGTGCTTCGTCTCGTCCTAGCTTAGCTCATTTTTCTTTCTTTCCTCCTTTTTGACAATCATATCATTGTGAGCTTTACTCTTAATGGAGCAGAATAGGCAGAGAGATTGAACAGACTGTCCTTGGAGGGCCACAAACAAAATAGTGTTTCAAGAGCATTATTTTGATAAAGAAATGTATTCTGTTAGAAGATGAATAGAGTTGATAAGCACAGTGTCTCTAAAGACTTTCACAAACTTACCCTTTCAAAAAATTAATAATACAAAAGAGAGTGCTTTAGAAAATGAAGAGTGCAGTAACTACGTTCTATTTTATTAGAAAAGATAGGCTACCTTCCCAGGGTAACAAGGTTTTTCACAGCTATCAGCTTGCAGAATGATTAGATCCATTTAAACCTACCCTGTCTATGCAGAGTCTGTTGATTCCTGCACCATCATGGGGCTCTGGGGGCCAACAGCTCTGTGCACAGGAAAAGCATTATCCTGGGCACCCGAAGGAGGCCTGGCTGCTGACTGCGTTTGTTTGTGTCACTTGCTATTCTGGCAGTGCCGTTGGAGACTCTGAGCTTTAAGAACCTCCAGAGACTAATAATGCAAGTGTTAATCCTTAGCATCTCCCAGAATTCTTATAGTTCTCATGCCCTCCAGATTTTCCGGCTGCTGTTTGTGTAATTGAAGAAAACGACACAGCCAAAGGGAGGCAATTTATCTTTTGCGCCTCTCTCTAGCAGAGCAACCTCTCTGGGTTGCATAACAAAATCTAGGCAAAGGAAATAATTGATCACCAGAGCCTGTGGGTGTGGCCTTTCCTGTTGTAATAGGTCCAAGTTATAAAGTAAGAAAAAATTGTAAGAGCAATTTAAAAATCTTTGGGCCTCATAAAAATTGAAAGCATCTTCCTACTAAACAAAGTGATCTTAGCAGACAGAAGGGACTAAGATCTGCATTTTATTATTCAAAACCCAGTAAATATTGAGGAATGACGTCTTGGACTAAAGAGTCTATTTTGTGCTCACTGGGTTTGAATCAAGCTGAAAGAACACTGAGTGATTACTAGCCTCACGTAACCAGTCATCTTCAGACTCTGACATAGAATGCAGGTTTTAGCACTCTCTCAATATTTATTATTTTGACCATTGTGATACACTTATAATATACTACATCCAGAGCACAAAAAAAAAATCTCCAAATGCCAGACTGAAGAATTTCTGCTCACTTACATATAGCACATTCTCTTAGAAAACCCTCTGGTGATTCAAATGTAAGTGTGCATGATCCAGAAATACTTTTAGGATGTTCAGTGTACCTATCTGGTAGCTTAGGGCACCAGCAGATTAATAAAAGCAACAGGAAAAGAGCGGAACAAACAGCTACTTAGCAATGTCAGCAGGTTCAACCTCACCTGAAATGTTACTACGAAGCTCAGCCCAGATTCAGTGCCAAATCTACTAAATCACAATCTGCATTGTAACCCAAGAATGCAGATTATCTGGGGCTCATGCTAGTACTCCTTTAGTGCTTCACATTTCCTTTCAACATCCTTCAATTTTGTGAGCTGCACCAAAATATTTGGGGAGAAGTTTTAAAGAAAAAGAAAATTAAAACCACACAAAAAGAGAAAGGAAATTTTACAGGAAAGAAAAGATTACTGGGATCCAAACTATAGAACCGTATTAGAAAATCCCTTATTCAGCCAAAAAGTTGTTCTCAACCTTTCCTTCTTGAAATAATTCTTCATTCCAGATTCCTTTGAATCTCTCCGTTTTGCCCTCTGCGTCTGGATGGAGTTCTAGGATCAATGTCCCAAGTCCTCCCTTCTTGTATGGCAAAGAAGCAGTGATGCCACTAAGAGTGCAGGTGCGTGGAGCTTCTCAGCTTCCACTGCTTGAAGATACCCTTGACCACAAACCGCTCCGGTCTAGGCCTCCCTTGGCGCAATCCCCCTTTCTCTGGGAATACTGCAGACCCCTACTTCCTGGCACTTCTCCTGCTGTTGTTATTAGATCTGCCCAACAAAGAAGGTGATCCTCAGGATGAGTCTATGCCAGTGGGATCACACAGCTGAAGGGAAAACTAAACAAAAAGGGCTCTTAATAGGTTCCTCTAAGGGCAAATATGTTACCCAAACCACAAATGTGGTAAATATATTATCTCTGTCTTCAGAGACAAAGACTGAAAAACAACTGGTGATCCCAAAGTTCATTTTCAGCTAATTGTATTAATATACAAATATGTATACAATTTTTAAAGCATCTAATAAAAGCCAAAAGGTAAATGCCTTAGACCATTTTCTGTTGCTATCACCAGTTTTTAGTGCTATTTATTTTAATGTTTACATTCATGCAATATAAATAGATATGAATAAGGAAAATATAAAAACAATCTTCTATAAAAAAAAAATAAAACAAAAATTTATAACACAATACAGAATAACAAATATTAATACACTGTACATCATGACCTTAAATGAACAGCCAAAATATTACTTAGAGTTCAAATCATAGGCAGTTATTTGAGTCTGAGTACTTACAAAAAGAACAGGTGGATTTAGCTCATACATTTAGCGGGTGAATATTGGAAATCAGGCAGCCTCACAAGTTTGGTCTCTGTGGAGTGCCTGGGTATCAATGGCATTACACGAGAAAGGAGAGATTACATGGGAAAACAGAAAACCAGAGATATTCAAGGACCAATTTTGGCTTGTCTGTTTGTGTGTTTATAACAGCCCCTTCTCGCAGAAAATACTGAGCATCACGTGAGAACAGAGCCAAGCCTTTCTCAGGAGGTGCCCCAGTGACCACCTCACCTCCCATTGGGCAGTGCCATTGAAGTTCCCCCACCCCTCAGTGTCATAAAAACTTAGGGTGCATAAATATTTGGGGAACATATCCGAATCCTACTCAAACCATAGCACTAAGGTACTAAGCAATTCTTACACTACTCTTTATGGGAAGTGTTCTCTCAATAACTGCCAAAGCAAACAAGAAAAAAGTTAATGTTCGAAAAAATCAATTATAATCCAAATCCCTATAATCCAGATTTTAGTGGGCTATTTAGGCAAAAATGAGAAAGTATGAGTCTAAACCCTGTGAGACCAGTGAGTATGGAGAGGAGAGAGCCGGAATGGGATCCAAAGGATGAGGTTTCTTCTGGAGCCAGCTTGCTGCTCACAGGAAAAAAAAAAAAAATTGACAAAATTAACAAGAAATCAGAAATGAGTGGATTGTTGCCCATTTTTTATTTCCGACGTTAGTCTATAACAGTATTTGTCTGTGTTGCTGAACTTAGATATTTCAGAATGTTGAAACCAAGGTTTTAATTGAGCAAATGCATGTAATATGTTATTTTCTCATTTGCAGGCTATATACGTTGCAAACGAATGATTGTAGGAGCCAGTTAAACAACTTGATGATGAAGTTCAGCTGTGAAACACTGGTGTCTATATTTGGACTTGTAACATTTTAAGTGTTAAGCATAAAATTAATTTGGAATATACTCTTTCACCACAGATTCTGAAACAAAACTTGGTAACCAAATTTATTCAACTCTGTTAAAAAAATTTCTTAATTTAGAGAAAATGTCAGTCAAGTCAGGGCTCCTGGGCATTCTCATAGTTCCCTCTGCTTTCACTGTCAGCAAGTTTAGCCTACAAGGATATCTCACTCATGAGACAATGATTCACCCCACGACTCCACATTCAGAAACCTCCCTGTTTAATCACAATCAGCTGTGATGGCTCATTTGCTTGCTCCTGTGCTCCCCGCTCTGCTCTGGCCTCCCCGGTTAGAAACTCCTCTGGTTGCCTGTGTGGCCTGGAGCCTGCCAGCCTTTTGTTCCCACCTATGTGCCCCTAATGAGTCATGCTAAGGCCAGTCCTCAGCTGTGAATAAGTGCCCGTGCCTTCAGCAGCCAGTGCATACCAGCAGTAAGAGAGCAGAACCTTCTACTTTTCTTTGCACTTAGCCAGATCCTCCAAAACCTGAGATTATTGCATTCCCTACTTTGCTCATTCTCTAAGTCTTCCACCTTCTTTTCCCTTCGTCTTCACAGTTTATTCTCTTTCTTTCATCATGTCTATCTCACATGAGCTTCTTTGACCTTCACATTCTTCCTTCAAATATTGCTGATTGCAGAAGGGTCTGTTATTCTGTCGGGCAGAGATAATCCCTCTACTTGTTTCCTAAGCCCTAGTACCTCATCACTCTCTGAGACCCTCTTTTTTCTTTTACTGTCATTATTACACCTTCACACTGTTCCTTTGCTTTGGCTTTTGCTTTTCCTCTTAAAATGTGATGGGGAACCTTGTGCCCTGATAGAGTTACTTCCAGGTGTCCCCTCTAGGGGGCTTAGACTTATTCAGAGGCAATGAAGGCCATGCTAAACTGACCATTCCTTGGAGAAACCTCTGAAATAATTTAGGAGGATGGCAAAGACTTACAGCTGTGTCAAACTACTCTAAGAAGAAAGTGCAGCCACGTGGCACCAAACCAAGAGGATAAAACAAAATCCAGGAACTAGAGCTCAAGATGAGTATAGGGCCAGGGATTTTGTTCAGTGGCCCCACACCTACCTTGCAAGCTCACGGTCCTGAGTTTGATTCCTGATAACAAAAAAAATAAAAATAAAAAGGTGAGTATATAAGTGCTAGTTCCTGAACTTTTTAGTGCTAATTTATAAGAGGATACAAACTGTCTTACAAATGAAAGAGTGAGATATATTTTTAAAATATTGTCAGGACAAGACATTTCATGAAATTTCTGCCTTATACTTTTGACTACAGAAGTTCAAGCTAAATAATCATTTAATGCATTGATTACATTTAATTCATAAAACTGTAAGTGCTTACAGTGATTTCTAATAGAGAAAATTTAAATGTATGCTACATCAGCTTATTAACAACAATTGTAGGCATGAAACCCATAGGAAAAATGTTCTGTATATTTCCATATTTGTATATTTTCTTTTTAACTGAGCATGACAAACAAATATTGCTTGGAATAAAGTTGAAGTGTTTTTTTTTTTTTTGAGGGGAGTTCCATGATTTTCCTGGATATAGGAAGCCATTTGTATACTTTATTTTGTTCATTAAAAGAAATACTAAATGTCCAAAAAAGAAATTTTTAAAATAAAGTGCTAGACAAACTATAGAAAGGTTTTTGTTGTTCAGACTGTTTTTGACCAGTGTTAATGGTTGGAATGTTTCCCCATCACATAATTACAGTTTACTCTGACACCTTACCCAGTAACCAAATCTCTCTTAATGGGATTCAGTGCAGTGTGGATGGACAGTGTTTCCATCATCCTCCTGTTCTGGGAGTGATACAGACAGCACTCTCAGGTGTTTCTTTTCTTGTCTCATTCAGCACTATCCAAATCAGAGAATCTCTTTGTTTTCTGTGTGCAGTGATGCTATTTTCATCACATGCCTCACATAGGCATCTGCTTTTCCAAAAGATAGGGTGATGTGAGTATTCAGGGCTCCCTTCTTTGCTATGAGGAGAACCACAGAAATAGCTTCTACACAATCTTTGAATATTAGAGTTCTATAAAAGTAAGGCAGGGACACATGCTTTTTACACTGTCTTTTCTTATCCATCTGTCACCCTCCACAAAACTGCTAACCACAATACCTCTGTCTATTTTGGTTGCACATACACATAACTCTAAAACATTTTAAACTCGAGGTGATCTATGAGACAGATATGTAAATCTTTCATTTTTAGAAATTTAAATGTCAGTTTTAAATGAGAATGGCTGCATAAAAATCAACCAAGCTGAAATGCTTTTTGATGGTCCAGGCATCCATGTTCTACATAGAAAAAATAAGGCACAGACATGAACCTGGACAGAATAAGTATCTTCATTTTAGGAAAAAGTAGACTAATTGTGTTCCCAATAGTTCTTATGTAAAATAAAGTACCTGTGCTTTATTTAGTGGACTTCTAATTTCTTCAGTGGGCTCTAAGATGCATAACCTTGCAGTACTGAGTGCACATGGGTGTTAAAGTTGCTGCCAGATGATTGCTGTTCCAAGCATAACATAGGACACCCCCACAGCGCAGTACAGGACTAGGGTTGGAGAAAGAAAAACTGACAGTCCTGATAGGAGCAGATGGTGGCGAGTGCTCGCAAAACTCTTTAATACATAGCATTCCATCTTCCAAGCAATTGCATAGGGACTTCCTGCACATTAGAGATCTCAAAGCTAATTGCCTTCCTATCTGCTGCCATAGTTGTTTGTGGGAGAGGAAAGCTGGAGGTGGAGAGGCAGGACACAACATAGTATGGACTTTCTTGTGCTCTGCTACTTACTTATTCAACTGCCGATGTAATTTCACAGTTCAGAGATTGTAGAAGGTGCAATCAGGAATGCAGCAGATGCCCTTTCGGGCTAGAGAGAGAAAAGAATAAAGACACAGAGCAAAGGTAACGTTTGGATAGAGCTCTACTCAATTTTATGAGAAAGCCATAAAATCAAGCTCAGTGTTGTAGAATTTATTTGGATATTTATCAAAATCCTTACCAAAAGGAGATAGAATGAGTGAGCATTTCCCCTGCACTTGGACAGTCTCCTAAAGATTGTACCACCTGAACATTTTATGTGGGAGGGCTTCACCTCTTGGTTCACCCTTAAAACACTGCTGCCTGTCATTCATTTTTACTTGTTCAGTCCCCACTACATACTATTGGTGGCTATAAAGGATGATGAGGACACACTGTATTAGTCAGGGTTCTCCAGAACAATAGAACCAATAGTGTGTGTGTGTGTGTGTGTGTGTGTGTGTGTGTGCAAGCACACGTGCATGTGTTAGGAAGAGAGTTGAAGGAACTGGATCATGTAGTTGTGAAGGCTGGAAGGTCTAAAATCTGTAGAGTAGGCTGGTAGGCTGGAGACCCAGATGCAAGGGAAGATTTGATGTCTTACCTAGATTGGAGGTCACATACACATATACATAGTTCCCTCTTCCGTTTGAAAACCTCAATCTGTCTATTTCTCTTAAGAATGTCAGCCAACTGGATTATGTCTACTTAAATTCTGGAAGGTACCCTGCTTTATTCACTGTAGAACAATATCTTCCATGGCTTTTAACCAAATATGTGGGCATCACAGCTCAGCCAATGTTCAAAATTAGATAGCATACGCTCACCCTCCACAAATAACTTGAAATGACTCCCATAGAGAAGCTTTCACATTTATTCATGAAAATGCCTATTCCTAGTAAAATCCACTCCAGAAAATTAAACTATAAAAAAAACAATTCCCTAGGGAAAGTCCTTAAATATTTTTTTTTACTTAAGACAAAAATTTTTTTGAATATCAAAAGAAATGGCCAATATTTTCTCTTGTACTAAAATTACCTTTCCCAACACATTTGTATAGGAAAATAAATGAAAGCAACTTTTCAAAACTGGGAACAGCCCAAGATTTAAAGTTTTAGTTCTAGTATCCAAAAGGTCACTGGAAATTTTTCAGTGTGTGGAGAAGAGATGGGAGAGGAGAAAAAGAGACAGGTGGATTTCCTTGTATTTCCACTCACGTGTCAACTGAAGCTTACTTGGGAAGAGTACATGGAAATTTTCTTTGCTTATTTTTGGATATTCTGAATGAGCACAAAGAGAGGCTCATCCTTTCACTAAAAAAATGTGAATGTAAGTGTAAAATTACAATTATTTATGCGTTGTGTGTTTTCTCAAAGTGTTTTTTCATCTAGCTATGACTTTCTCTTTTAGTTTCACCGACCTTCTCTAGGCCATCCAGGGCAGCTTCACCCATGCTTCAGAATTCAGCAGCTGAGATTAGGGGAATTATTAAACTTGCTGGTAAAGAGAAAAACAGGAATTAAACCATTTCTATCTCGTTGTAAATCTGAGAAACTTAAAGGGTGGGCAGCTATACATTAAGCCCCAGATATGTGCATTCATCTATTGAATGGAAATAAAATAGCTCTGCCAAGAATTGTTTTGAAGACTATGTGAGTTAGTAGGGGAAGAGGTAAGCACAGTTTTGGTCAAGTGGATAATAGTTACCTCTCGCAAGCCTTCAGAATTGTCAAGCAGTGACACCCACTGCTCTGTCACTTAGCTTGAGGGCTCCACACCTACAGCAGAGACACTTGCTTTGCACTCTCAGGTCACTGCCCTGCAGGACTCGCAGCACTACGGTGGGCTGTGGAATGCAGCCCTCCTAGCTGAGCCACACCTCTGCTTAGTATCCAGGGGCAGCTGCTTCTTCATCATCAGGGTCCAAAATGTTAGCAAAAAGGGCGACGAGCCGCTCTTTATACAAGGAAAAACATAGTTTCTCTGGTGTGAACAAACTATAATAGTACATAAGGTCCTAATGAGATAATTGACAATGTGAAATAGGAAGAAAGGGGCTAAAGGTGTAGGGAAAGTGGGAAGGGTAGGGGAAACGTAATAAGGGAAATGAAAAAAAACAGGAGAAAATGAAAAAATGGAAATAAAATGTTTGTAAATGGGGAGGGGAGGAGGGCAGGGACACGGGGAAGAAATGAGAACCAAGACCTGTCATGTAAAGGCACAAGATCCCAGTGATGAATGTAACTGTACTGTATCCCTAAAATGTACCAGTAAACTCAATGAGAAAAAAAAAAAGAACTGGGGAAAGAATGGCCAACTAGAGCAACACCGGTAGGGGCTGAGCCCTCCAAGGGAGCATGTGACTCACACAGCTGAATCCTCTCCTTCCCGCCACACCTCATGATGTGGTTTTTCCCACAGAGCTCCCCGTTTCTCTTATGAGAGTTTTAGGAATGAAAAGCGAGAGGCAAAATTAAATTTTTCACTACTAACCCTGGTTGTTGGTGAAGTACACAAAACATGTCAGACATTCTATTCTGGCATCTCATCCTATGAAGCCTTTGATCACATATCAATATCTAAAAATGGAAGCTAAATACAAATGTTCCCATTTGTCATACAGTGAGACAGACATGTAAAACTTAATTAGGTTGTACTTAAATTTATAAGTCAGTAATAAACTCAAAATGTAATCCAAGCAATATTTTTATTCATATTATTTGTCTATTCGTAGAACAACATAGTGTCATTTATATTCCAGAAAGAACAATGAATCAACCTAAATTCCCTTCTCAAGCCCTAGATAATATAAATCTAGTATTCCCAAATTAAATAGCATCTTTTATTAAAATATCAATATAACTGTCTTCAAAGAAATCAAATGAAACTTTAAATCTAGAAGAGTTTTGTTTATACTGACAGGCTCAGTGAAAAATATCAACTCAGTCTAAGCAAAAACTTGTAAAAATGAGGTTGCCAGACACAAATACTTATAGGTGACTTTGCTTTTATGGTGCTAAACAGTTATTCATGATAACTGGACATAGAATGCAATGATTCACTATACTAATACTTTCAAATACTTCTTTTTTAAATATACATATTAATCGTGAAACAAGAGGAGTGTAAACTAGTATAAATTTAGAACTTCCCAATTCATTGAGAGGACTAACAATTCTTCGAATTCCTTCATCATTTCAAGGCATGAATTTAAATATGTTTGATTTTAAGAATATCTAACTGAAAGAAGAGATGTTTATTCTAACTTCTGGCTTGTAATGCCTTCTCTCAGAAGCAAGACTGTGAGATTAAGATTTATAGTTGGCCCTGTATCTGAGGGTTTCAAATCTTCAGATTTAAAAAATTACAGGTCAAAAATATTCCCCTAAACTTTTATATGTACTTAACATGCACAAACATTTTCCCCAGATTATTCCCTAAACAATAAAGTATAATGATCATTTATATAAAATTTGCCCTGTAAATTATTAATTATTGTACATATTCTACATGATTTAAAATAAAGTAATTTCTAACAAATTACATAAACCCAAGATTATCCTTTCAAAGCCCACATCTAGAGCTGGGGATTTAGTTCAGTGGTTGCGCCACCTGGCTCGAAAGTGCAAGGACCAGAGTTTGATTCCTGGTACCAAAAACAAAAAACAAAGCCCACATCTAATTCCATAGATTGATATTTCTTAGGTATAAAAGCAAGGGAAGAATGAAATGTTTATAAGTAAGGCTCCATCTTATTTATCCCACAACCACAGCGTCTCTTTCATTCGAAAGGATTTATTGTGTATTGTACGGATTAGAAGAGTTGGAAGTTGCTGGCAGAAGCAGCATTCCACCTCATATATATTCCCTCTGAGTAGGGTACTGCTTGCACAAGATATACTGTACAAAAATCTGCAAAGGGTTTGAGGCAAATTCTCTCTCTTTTTATAGAAAAGTTTAACTTTAATGAAAAATTTAGTCATACATTGGATCAAGTACTTTCCAAAGGGCATGCTATTATCTGTATTGCAAACAATATTCAGAAATACTGGCATGTCATATGAACAGGTTCACACAAATCTGGCTGTAAAGAAGGATGGTATGTTACGATCTTTAGCTACTCAGAAGAACAAACACCAGGCAAGATAAACATTTCAGAATGTTTAATAAAACTTTTTAAAGCAGAATTTTTAAATTTTTTTAAGACAGCCAAGATTTTATAAGAAATGACCGTATATATATTTTTGGTGTCTCTTCTGAAATTAAATCTAAGTGGAATTTGTTCAAAAGACAAGAAATTGCTAATTATTACTTCAACACTTTGAAAATTGAGTGCCATGCTAGTAAAAATGAGCTTACCCTTACAGTTTAATTCATTTCAGATTAATTATATGCATGCCAAAATGTAAATACTAGTAAAAGTGTTGGATAAATGTATGTAACTCTTTTGGATTATAGATTGAGAAATTAGGTGTTAGAACTTCATAGGAGGTGTTTATAATTAATAAAGATTTTGCTGAGAAGGTGGGGATAGAACTGTATCTTGAAGTGCAACAAAAAATTTAGATAGGATCAAGTAACCATGAAGTTAGTGCTAAGAAAACACAAAACATTAGTATAGAGACCTTAGGAAAGTATTACTTATGGTAGTGTCTCAAACAGTGTCTTCTGACATAGTGACTATTCAATGAATAACTCTGTATTTAACAATTAAAATAGCAAAATTATTTTATACATTCCTAACAACCATCAAAATGATGGAATCATGAATGAAATTCATTCTATATCTGCATCCTGTTTAACATCAATATGATTTTTGCCAAGTATCAGGTAGTGGGTCACCTGATTAAAGAGTGAAAAATGTTTCTCAGGGACACTTAGGAAAAAAATTGTTATTATACATAACCATGATTAATCCTTACCTGTGTTATTAAAATTTTAGTTTTCAAGTAAATTCAAATTTTGGTTTCTCTGATTAATAGAGAAGTTACCTAGACAAATTATATTTCTCTCTATCATTAATTCTGCCTGATCAATAAAAAGTAACGGAGAATATTTTGATGCTTAGGGATATTTGGTGACCACCTAAACAATGTAAATTGGACAAAATTACCCCAAAAAGGTTAATAGAAAAAGACTATACATTAATTATTTTCTAGTTATGTCATTCTAATGTCCTTAAAATATTCCTGGATAACCTCCTGAAGTCTCTTGAGATCGTATACGTGGCTAAATATATAATGAATTTTAAAAATTCTGCATCAGGAATATTTTTATGAGCTTTCATGGACTACAACTAACTTATGAGGTAATATTATTATCCCAAGTTTACAAATGAAGAAAATTAAATATAAAGAGAGTAAGAAATTTGGCCAAGATATCAGAAAAAGTAATATTTAAACCCAAAATACTTAAGAATCACGCTTACTTTTAATTATAACATTAACTTTTTAAATTATTACTATTTTTCTTTGTCTTTATCCTATCATTCACAAAATCCCCAAAAATCATCATATGTTTTCCCCTAAATTTATCGTATCTATCACAAAATATTCACCCCTTTCTCTCATTCTCTTTTCCCTGCTGAGATCTCTGGTGTCTAAGAAAACTCAAAAGCCCACCTTAACAAGCCTACTGTAATTTTGTCTGTGATTATGATAATATTGAATGAGGCTATTCTGTCTGAATGTATTTCCACCCTGTAACAAGACAGTGGAATTAGTAACATTGCTACGTAACCATGTGCCTGTGAGCTGCTACTTTCCGGACAAGATACAAAACCTGCTATTAAATAGGCTATTTCAGGAACAGAGGATCCTAGTGATATCTTTAGCTTCCAGATCATTAAAATTATGACATATCCTCCATAGAAGAGAAAAGAATTTCTGTTGTTTTAGCTATCTCTTAAGTAGGTTTCAAAGTAATGCATTGGATGTCCCCTAGCATCTGTTATAGTTTAGACCTGTAATTGTTACGGATGGATGAGTTTGAGAAATAGCGATGCGTCACTCTTCATGCCAAATTCAAGCTCTTTTATTATATAGCTGGCGGCCCAGGTAGCGAGCGCTCAAAAATTTCCTCAGCAATGGGAAGCAGCTTGATTTCTCCATTTAAATCATGCTTTCAGCTGGAGAGGGCTCAGGGCTGACCCAGCGGAATCTTACAGAAGCAGAACCACGCCAGGTTAGTGGGGGGCACAAGGAAGTTTCACACGCACTAGGTGAGCTGCAAAACACCCAGTAACCGTGGCAAGTTTACTGCCGAGCAGAACGTGGGGGTTTTCTGTGCTTTGTTCAAGTGCGAGCACTTTGTTCTAACACAGGTACAACCTGGCATGGACATACAAGATGGAGGGAGTCGGGCTGGCTGTTACATAATGTCCCTTCGAAGTCTCATGTGTTCAGAAACTGGGCTTTTATACTCATCCACTGCTGAGCTCCTAGCTGAATGTGCGGTTATGAGGTAGGTCATAGTTGGAAAAAGTGGGACTCTGAGGCCATGGCCTAGAAATGTGTACTCTTTCCCCTGACTTCTCCCTCTTCATTCTACTTTCAGGTTGGCCAACTTTACTCCAATATGCCTTTCTATTATGCTATTTCTGCCTTGGTGGTAGCCAGCCATACACTGAACCCTATGAAAGCATGATCCAAAATAATTTATCTTAATTAAGTTGCAAATGCCTCCCAGCAGCACGAGATTGACTAATAAAGAAAAAATAGTAGCAGAGAAAAGGAACCATTTTTGTATCTTTACCTAACTGTATGGTTCACAAGCCTTTAGAACTAGTTTGTGGGAGGAGCTTGGGGTGCTTTTAAAATGGATGCTAGAGAAATCCTAGAATGTTACAAAGAGATACTGACAAATGATTCTGGTGGGAGCTCAGCAGACCAGAATGCTGACAGGAATATAATGTGAATAATTAAGGCCCGGGTCAAGAGGCTCTTGCTGGGAATGAAGGCTCTACTGGAAACCGAACCAGACGCCATGCATACTTAATTCTGGAAAATAGTTTATCCACATTTTGTCCTTTTCCTAAGACTTTATGTGAGGCTGAATTCCAAAGTGGAATAATAATTAACATATCAAAGGAAATGTTAAGGTAGCCAAATGTTGAGGCTCTAGTATGAATACTCCTGACTGATTGTACTCGTATCTACATTGAGAAACAAAAGCAAACAACAGAGACAAAAGATGTGAAGATATTTCTAGTTTTCCAGAAAGAAAACACCTGTAAAGTTGGGTTCGAAGAAAGTGTGACTGCTGAAAAGAAGCCAAGTACTTTGCATCTAGACAATAAGAAAGTCGATTTAAGGGTATCTCAGGGATTGGTTGGACCCTACCACCACAACCTCAAAGGTATAAAAGGATAAACGCCTTTGAACGACTTTAGCTTTGGAAGAAAGTCTCAGAAACATTGCTTATTCATGTATGCCTGGGTTAGTGTTTTTCTGAACTCAGTCTTCCAAGCATTCAGAGGCCACTGTAGCCACAGTTCAAGGGTGTTGACTTGTGCTCCAGCTGCTGCTGGGAGACCTAGGTATCATTTATGTGGTGCTGATTTTACTGGCTGAATGCAAGAGTTATGGGGCCATGGAGGCTTCAGACTCTGTCAAAAATGCATTTGTGATAGACCAGCCTACCAAGACATTTGAAACTCTAAAGTTAAGCATTACATAGAAACCAAATGACTTAAAGTGTATATGAACCAGTCAGTCCAGTAGGAAAAATGTGCAACTGTCTTACTTTCAATTTTGAAAGGTATTTTCCCTAGGTATAAAACGTTAGGTTTCCAAGTTGATTTCTGTGCTCTTTCCTTGCATTAAAATTGTTGCTCCACTGTTATTTCATCTGTATTATTTCCAATGGTAAGTCCAATATTATCTACCTTAGTCCTTCTGTAGTTGTGTCTTTTGTTCTACATCTGTTCTAAGAATTGATATACGTATAATTGGTTTTAACCAATTTAATTATGATATGTATTTTTCTTCAGATTTGTTTAATTTATTGGACCTAGGGGTTTTATATTTTCCCTTGAACTTTGGAAAATATTCAGCAATTATATATTTCATTCTTTTTATCTGCTTTGGGACTTCAAATTTATACATAGCAGTTCACATGAAACTGAAATACAGCTGCTGATATTTTATTTTTAAGGTATTTTCTCTAGTTTTTAGTTGAACTCTATTGCTATATAGAGATCAAAGTCACTTATCTCTCCTTTTGTAGTATCTGATCTATTGTTAATCTCTTCAGTATAATTTTATTGCAGACATAGCTATTTTGCATCCATAGAAGTATCTGAGTATTGTGTGTATGTATTCCCTTTTTAACATGTTCATGCTTTCTTCTCACTCTGTAAATATATGAAATATAATTATAAAAATCACTTTAATATGCTTATATACTAATTCTATTGTGTCTGTCAATATAGGTATATTTCTGTTTACTAAATTTTATTCTCATTAAGAATTACATTTTTTAACTTTGTTGCACACTTGATAATTTTTTTTAATACCAAACATTAGCAATTCTTTCTAGTAGAGATTTTTTTAATTTTCTTTAATTCTGGAGGTTTTTTCTGTAATTCAGTTAAATTTCTTTGAGATACTTTGAATATGTTGAGGCTTTCTTTTCTTTTTAACTCTTAGGCAGAAGCAGACATATCTTTATATCTAATTTTCTTCATTACTGATCCAATATAATTAAGAGTATTCTACCTTACCCTATGTATTAGGTGATCTTTTGAAATTTTGGCTAGTTAGAATATAAAATATTTCCACCACATACTGAGGACTTCAAATTGTTCTATTCATTCCTTTTTCTGGGTAGTTCTTTCCAGTCTTTTAAAATATTTTTTCCACATGCATGCCTTAATCATACTTCTGTGAAGACTTGAATGACATCTCTGACTCACTTACTCTGTAGGGATCTACTTGTTTGCATTAGTCTGTCATTACAATTCTAGCCATTTTGGCCTTCTTGAGCTTTTGTCTGTTTCCTTAAGTCAAGACCAGGCAAGGTATTTAGCTCAGTTGTACCATGGCTGCCTTGCAAGCACAATGTTCTGAGTTCAATCCCTGGTTGTGGGGGGTGGGGTAAAGAGACCAAGTATTGGGTTTGGGGTTCTACAACTTGGAATTTATCCTCAAACATTAAAGGAAAATAATTTTACAATTTGTTTTCATATCCCTTTTATTAGGGTTCACTGTCCTATGCTATTTATTGATCAGAGTCTACAAATCCTCCTTGTCACTTTCTTTTCCTCTTTTTTGGGGGGGTTTATTATTGTTCAATATAGTGGGATTAATCTAACCCCTATTCTTCCATTTGAAAAAATGTTCAGGAGAAACTAATTTCCATATACATAATTCTAGGTATCTATCTACTTCAGATAAGCATCTAATGTTCCTGTAAAGATGTGAGAACAAAACCAGGGAAAGACCCAACCAAAAAAGAGAACCACAGGCCAATCTTCCTAATGAACATACATACTAATATACTCAATAAGATACTGGAAAACAGAATACAAATGGTCTTCAAAAAGAGCATACATACTAACCAAGTTGGATTTATTCCAGGGATGCAAAGATTGTTCAACAAACATAAATCAATAAGTGTAATGCACAATATTAACAGCATCAAGGGCAAAAACCATATGATCATCTCAATATATACAGAAAAAACACGTGACAAAATTCAACACACATTCATGATAAAAACCCTGCAGAAAATTGGAATAGATGGACTTTATCTCAATTTGATAAAGGCTATTTATGAAAAACCAATAACCAATATGATATTAAATGGCCCAAAACTGTAAACCTTCACCTTAAAAACAGGAACAAGACAAGGAAGTCCACTATCACCACTCCTGTTCAATGTAGTTCTAGAAACTTAGCCACAGAACTTATACATGAGACAGAAATTAAAGCAATAAAGATAGGAAAGAAAGAAGTTAAACTGTCATTATTTGCTGATGCTGTGATACTCTACATAGAAGACCCAAAAGACTCTGCCAAAAGACTTCTAGACTTAATTCACACTTTCAGCAGAGTAGCTGAATACAAGGTCAACACTCAAAAATCAATAGCCTTCTTGTACACAAATAACAGAATCACTGTAAGAGAAATTAGGAAAATAATGCATTTCACAAAAGCATTGAAAAAAATGAAGTATCTGGGAATCAACCTAAAGAAGGAAGCAAAAGACATTTACGCTGAAAGCTACAGCTCTCTGACAAAAAGAGATCGAAGAGGATATAGCAAAGTGGAAAGTTATCCCCTGCTCTTGAGTAGGAAGAGTCAATATAGTGAAAATGGCCATACTTCCAAAACTGCTATACAGATTCAATGAAATCCCAACAGTATATTTCACAGAGCTAGAGAAAAAACTATACAAAAATTAATTTGGAACAAAAAGAGACCTAGAATGGCAAAAGACAGTCTATATAACAGAGACATGACATGGGGTAACACAATCCCCAACTTGAGACAATACTACAAAGCCACTGTGATAAAAACAGCAGAGTACAGACAAAGGAAAAACCTGAGGAACAATGAAATAGATTGGAAGATACAGAAACAACTCCAGACATACTCAGCTACCTCATCTTTGACAAAGGAGTCAATCATCCTCACTGGAGGAAAGATAGCCTCTTTAATAAATTGTGTTGGAAAAACCGGACTTCAACCTTCCAAAGATTAAAATTAGACCCTTATCTTTCACCATGAACTAAACTAAAATCCAAGTGGATTAAAAATCTAACTATTAAAAAAGAAACATCAAACTTGCTGGAAGATAAGTTAGGTAGAACTCACAAAGATAACAGCATAGGAAAAGACTTTATGAATAAATCCTCAGTAGCACAGGAACTAACACAAAGAATCAACAACTGGGATCTCATCTTACTAAAAAGCTTTGGCACTGTGAAAGAAACCACCAATAGATCTAAGGGACAACCTGCAATATAGGGAAAAATTTTTGCCATCTGCTCTTCAGACAAAGGACTACTATCTAGAATATATAAAAAACTAAAAAAATTAAGGCCCCCCAAAATAAAGACCTAATTCAAAAATGGGCATCTGAAATGAACAGACATTTCTCAGAAAGATAAGTAAAAGCAGCAAAGAAATATATGAAAAAAATGTTTAACATCACCAGTCATTTGAGAGATGCAGATGAAATAAATACTGAGATTCCTCCTCACCCCAGAAAGAATGTCTTCTATCAAGAAATCAACCAATAACAAATGTTGGTGGGGTTGTGGGGAGAAAGGAACCCTTCTCCATTGTTCATGTGAGTGCAGACTGGGGCAACCACTATGGAAATCAATATGGAGATGCCTCAAAGAACTACATTAAGAGGTACCATTTGACTCAGCCATCCCTCTGCTGGCTGTCTTTCCAAAAGATTTAAAAGGATCATACCACAGTGATATATGTGGACCCATGTTTATAGTGGCACAGTTTTTAATAGCTAAAATTTGGGAACAGCCCAATTGCCCATCAATTGGAGACTGGAAAAGATGTGTTTTTTCTATAAAATCAAGTACTACTCAGCTGTGAAGTATGAGAAACTAGAGTCATTTATAGGAAAGTGGATGCATATTGAGGCCATACTCTGAAGAGAAATAAATAGGACACACTTGTTAATATCGAATAGTTTCTCTGGTGTGAAAATATAAAAGTGTAAATAAGATTCAAATTGTAAAACTGATAATGTGAAATAGAAAGAAAAGGCCTAAATGTGTAGGGGAAGTGGGAAGGGTGGGGAAAGGAAATAAGGGAAAATAAAAAATATGAGAAAAGCTAAAATTGGTAACAAAGTCTTTCTAAATAGGGGAGGGAAAGAGGTGAAGGGAGACCAGGGGCAAGGGGCAAAAATGAGAACCAAGATCTGTCATGTAAAGGTACAAGATCCCAATGGTAAATGTAACTGTACCGTACATTTAAAAAGTACCAATGAACTCAATGAAAAAAAAAAAGGAATAAAAAAGATGTGAGAAGATTACTGCAAGCCTTCATAGAAGCTGGGTTATAAGCATGAAGCTGGGGAATAATTGAATAATTTGAAAAGAAACTAATGGAGATAATTTAACAAGGTATAAATGATTACTACTGAGGATAAGCAACAAGGAAGGGTGCAGTACCCTACAATTAATAACAGCTGGACAGTGGCAACTACAGACCTAAATATTGGAAAAGAAGTACATGTTGAGCACAAAGAAATAATGACCCTAAGATTTATCCCCAGAAAAATATAGCCAATTTAAGTTCAATTATTGAAAAAGAATTGGATTAGGCAAATATCAATCTGGCCCTCATAGCAACACTACATTCAAAACCTCCTGCTGTACGTTCTGTTGATCCCAATCAGTAGCCAAAGGTTCAGAGTCATTTGATTATTCCATAGGTTACTCTAGAAAAGAGAAGTGTAGAGATTTGATCTGGAAAGGCAATAGAAAATATTCAGAATATCCTACGAAAGTAAAATGAAAATATGATATGCACATTACACCAACTTTAGAGGCTGAGGAGCTGAAAGGAAAAAAAAATCATCTGAACCACTGTAAAAAATAGTGGCCAAAGTAGCAAGTTTGTATGAAACTCATATTTAAAAATTATCCCCAATCTTAAGATAATTATGTACATCACATGGACATTTGACTAAGAATTGCATCTAATAACAGCCAATTTAACCATTCAATCTTTGTTCTAATAATGGTCTAATAATTGATGTTAATCTATCATTCTGCAAGTGCTCAGCAATATACCAGGAAATAAGAGTATATAAAGAAGTAAAATATATGGTTGCCTTGGTCAAATATTTTGCAATATACTTGAAAGAATGAACTGTACATACCCCTAAATAATCAACTAAATATAAAAACCTAAACTCAGAATCATTTTATATAGACAATGAATGATATAAAAACTCAGAATCACATCACAAAAGTTAATATAGGATTTTATTTTAGATATTAGAAAACTGATATATGTATATATTTTACATACACATATATTATATATGCACACATATATATATTATATACACACATACATAAAAGCGATACAGTTATAAATAAAGGTAATTATATAGTCAATCAAGAAACAGATGAATATATTTACTTAGTAGAACTGCCTTCTGATTTACCTCTTTGTGCTTTATATTTCAGAGTTTATATTATCACTTATATTCTACAATAAAAATAAAGAAAAATGAATAAATACATTTAAAAAAATAAATATATAATGGCTCTTTAAGAGAATTCTAAGAGTTATTTGACAGTTATTAAATTATTTTATTTTTCTATTAAGCAAAGTTGATATGAATTTACTGAAACTCCTTTTCAGTCGGGTATAATATACATATTAAAGTACTGCCTGTAATATAAAGTGCCATTTCAAAAATATTCAGTTAGTACCAATTTTAAAATTTTCACATAAAAACTGCATTGTGAACTTCAGATAAAGAGATACTATGGGTAAAGATCAAAGTTTCTAGGTGCCTCAGTGGCAACATGAAACCAAGGAATCAGATTTTAATAGCTTGCAACCAGAGCTTCACGGAAATTTGATGTAAGAAGAAAGGATTGAACAATCTGTAAAATCTACATTTTCTGCTTCGTTGAATCAGGAGAACTGTAAGAATTCCTGCTTGAATTAAATCACATTGTTTTTCAAATGTATATAATATAAGTAGGGTTTTTTTGTTTGTTTGTTTTTCATCTTTTGGGGGCGGGGTGCCGGGGATCTAACTCGGTTCATTGAGCTTGCAAGGCAGGCGCCAAAACCACTGAGCTGAATCCCCAGCCCTATAAGCAGGTTTCTTACAGACATAAAGATTGGCATTAAATAATCAGGAAAAAAATCCTGTTCTCTAACATAAGCTGGTTATTGCTTTCTGTTGTTTTCCTTTATTTTAGAAAATACATACCAGATAATACTTCCCTTTATAGGGTCTGTCAGATGGAAATCCTAACATCACACAAAGCTGAGTACAAAAAAAAAATGATAAAGTATGTGCTTTAGTCAGCTTTCCTGTTGCCAAGATACAATTCCCCGTAACCCATACTTTGAAGGAGGAGAGATTTAGTTTGGCTTAGAGTTTCAAGGGATTCAGTCCATGGTCAGCTGACTTCAAGGCAAAAACATCACAGCAAAAGGGTTTGGCAGAGCAAAATGCTTAGCTTGTGGCAGGTGGGTAGCAGAACAGGGGAAAATGCAAGAGGAAGGGATCAGGGCCTATTCAGCACCCAAGGTCAGGCCTCCAAGGGCCACCCAGACAAATTCACAAGTGGGCTTTACTAATCGCCTAAGCAGTTCCCAATGCCAATCAATTTGACATAGTTAAATTTAAGCACAATGTAGTATCATAATTTTAAATTTTTCCTCTAATATCTTCTAAAACCTGAACAAGATAGATTTCATAGCAGAAAAGTAATTAAAATGCAATAAAGGAATCTCAACAACTTTTAGGAAATTAGATATAAATATTTCTCAAAGGAAGCGCTTTCTTTACAAGATATTAATAGTTCATTGGCTCTGACTCTAGAGGATACTAGTTTCTCCCTTAACATATTACTTTTCCTCTCTTCCATCTTCCCTCCCCCTTTCCTCTTTCCTCTTTCTTTAACTCAGGGCCTCGTGCATGCTAATGTACTCTGTCCCTGAGGTTTAATCCCAGCTCCTCCTATTTTTCTTTTAAAATTAAATAGATCCTTTACAGTAGCAGTTAACATTTTCTCTTCCATCCATACTTCAGTTTCTATAAAAGTGTTTCAGAAAGAGTTAGAAAAGATTTAAGTGAGAATACTAAACAAAATTAAGCCATACTTTACCTGTTTCCAACTACTGCAACACTTTTAAAAGGATAATTATTGAAATATGACCTCATGATTTTTTTAATTCATTTTATCTTATTTGGTATAAAACTGTAAGGTTCACCAGAATCTCAAAGCCACACATTCCTTAACATTAGAAACAAGTGATCTTTAAATGTCATAATAAATTACCTCTTTCAGAGGGGGAAAAAAAATACTACCAAACAATGAGCTTGAATAGTGGTCTCTTACAAAAGGTAACATCAGATTCCAGTTAAAAATTATAAACTGAGATACTGCATTATTCACTTTCTATGTAACTACATATAAATTTGAATGGTTATTTATAAGTGGGTGGTTCCATAGCAAGATCATATAATGTGCAAAGCCATTTTAAGCAATTTATCAGCATTATTAAGAAGTATTGTTTAATACACAGCAGAATAATATAAAAGGCTGCACATGACAATGCTCTCATAAATTGAACTTAAAATAATAATAATCTGTGGGTTAACAGGGCAAGGAATTTCTACATAAAAAGAGAGCACTGTTATAAACACCATCTGTCTTAAGACCATGCTGAATTTCAGCCCCATAGAGAACTCGACACCTACTGCCTTTAGAATTCTATGTATACTCTTGAAATAGTAGCAAGTAAACAGAAGAGCATCAAATGTTAAATAAAGTTTGAAGTTTATACTTTAGGAAAAAGACAGATCTCATTTCTTATGATCTGGATGTGGGGAGTTTTCAGCATATTTCCCGATGGTGAACCAGCAGGCAGGAGAACCAATCACATTGTATGTCTCTGTTATGAAAAAAATTACCCAAACTTGCCTTTATGTTTCTTTATTCCATCCACCCTTACATATCTGTCACCTAAACAATGTAAGGATTTTATGTTGCACTGGTGATTATTTTCACAGTGGCATCTGCACAGTAAGTTACTAACAAAAAAAGCAGGAACAAAGGCATGCTTCGAAGGAATAAAATGCCCCAACACATATGGCCCAAGAAGGAACTGACAATCAGAGCAGATTTTATGTAGAAATTATACTCAGCATGGCAATTTTACTCCCACTTAATCCATATTTATGTAAAACAGAACCAAAGGGCAGATTTTTATTCCCCACCCCCTTTTCTTCCTTAAAAACAGATAAAATGTATAGACTCTGTAGTATCATTTTTACTCACATTGGGTCCTTCCAAGAAAAGAACATGAACACTGTGAATTATAAGATCGAATTTCTAACATCTATTTACAAGGAGACAGAGACAGAATTCTTGGGAGTTCAGTAGGATAATCTTCCAAATGTCTTATTTTGGTGGATCATTTAAGTACACAAAGCTAATAGTATTCTCTGATGTTCCAAGGAAATGAGATAAATAACCAAATCACAATTGATGAATGTTGGATTCCGATAGTGTTGCTAAAGTAGTCTGTTGTTTTCAGGAATAGACTACTAAGTCTGTTTCTGCTCTCATGAGTGGCCCTAAAGTTTCTTACATTTTGAAGGAACAGGAACCAGAGTGATGCAAATCAGCCTAGACTGAACATGCTGGACTATCTAATTTAACAGTTTGACTGCCTTCCAGTCACACTGCTAACGGAACAAGGTCAGTAACAAGGTTGTAAATTTTCATTCCCCAGGCCTTGTATTTCAGCTTAGAGGAATATCGGTTAGTGAAACTCTTTTTATACCCCATTCCCTCCTTCCAAGGGGAGCAGTGCATTTCTTCTCTGGTAAATTTGAGAAAAGATTCAGAAAATGTACAGGTCATTCTGCTGTCTTCATTTTATTTCATGAGAATCTGACTGCCCTTCATGGAAATTTTCTGGACAGAAACATTCAAGAGAAAAAATTTTTCTCCTGCTCAGAAGCCTGTGAACCATGAAGAGCAGCCTTGAATCTATGTGGCTCGGTGTTAGAAACACATTTTATTTACACACTTAAATTATGTTCTTCAACATTCCTGAAGAAATAAAGCTGAACCTTTCCCTCTCACACCTTTACTTGTTTCTTTGTCAACGAATTTGCTAAGAACTTGCATAAAGAATAAAAAGCTGTTTTTATACTAACTCTCAAATTCCACTAAAAAGAAGAATGCTTTGCACTGAACAGACATGTAAGCAGTGGGCACAAACTTTGAATTGTTCAAGTACTGTTTTTGTTTGTTTGTTTGTTTTGTTTTTTGTTTTTGTTTTGGTTTGGTTTTGGTACCGGGGATTGAACTCTGGTCCTTGTGCTTACAAGGCAGGCTACCAAAACACTGAGCTAAATCCCCAGCCCTGTTCAAGTACTGTTCTTAATGACATACTTTCAGAAGGCAACCACTACCCCTATTTCCAGGACTCAGCTTTGAATTAGAGTTATTGCAGAATCCTCAATTTGGAATCAGAAATTTCAAATCTGTTTCAGTCTTACCAAGGTGTGACCCCAGCATGAAAGGATAGGTGGACCAATTGTATGACCTTTCACATACAGTAGTTGAGACAGTTTAACAGGGGACTAGCACATATGGTCTTCCTTTGGAGCAATATTCAAAACTGAAACAAAGAAATACAAAAAAAGGGCATCAGGTGACAAACTGTACTTTGAATTCATCTGTCAATTTAGGAATACCTTGTTTAATATTTTCAAAATTCAAAAGCACGTGAAAAAGTAGAATAAAACTAATAAAAGTAACCATGAGACAACAGTTTGAGGAGCCTAAGATAAAAATTACCAGAAATTTTTTTATCTTGATAAAATTATAGAACTCTAGGACTGGGAATTTAGCTCAGCAGCTCGGTGGCCTGCCTTGCAAGTGCAAGGACCCAAGTTCAATCCCCGGTACAAAAAATAAATAAATAAATAAAAGTATACAACTCTTTTGTTATGAGATAAAAACCTAACTTTGGATCTAGGCTTAACAACTTATACCCGTTAAATAATCAAGTACTTTCTGGAGATCCTGTATTAATTGTTTATATTAGACATATTTCATAGCTAAACAAATAAATTATTAATCCCATGAAGCTAAAATAACCTACACTGGAAGTGATTGGTATAACTCTGTGTCTTTCTGTAAAAATAACGTATGTATTTATTCAATATATATATATATATATATATATATATAGAGAGAGAGAGAGAGAGAGAGAGAGAGAGAGAGAGTGAAAACTTTTACTGAACATAGAAAATGAACTGAATAATTATGTGAAGGAAAGGGAATAATTGATAGGAAACAACATATATATTAAATTATAAAAGATAATTTATCTTGGTTGAGCAGTTGAATGGTGGAGGAAAAAGTGAAAAAGAATCATTCAAGGCATAATATCCTGATCAAATATATGGATATATGAAATTTCAAAAAAAATGGAGTTAGGTCAGAGTATGGGAGGTGATGACGATAATAATATGCAAATAGGATGTTACTGGTCATGTTAGATTTGGGCAAAAATGAAAAGAAAGCTCATCAAAGCATTTTTCACATGGGCAGTGATATGAACAAATCTATATAATAGGTATATCAGTAGTAGTATAAGGAAATTAATGACTATTTATATATATTTTTTTGGGGGGGGTATGTGAGTTAAAAGGTACAAATTTAGCAGCTAAATAGATTATAGGAGTTAGGTTACAGCCTCCTATAATTATCAGTGCAAGGGATAACAAGAGCTTAGTGATGGTGGAAGGGAGTAAATGTAGGAAAAAGAGAATGACACATTTTAAGGGAAGATTCAACACAGTACTGACTGGATTTTTTAAACAAGAAAACAAAGATAACAGAGATGCAGATTATTTAATTCAGGACATAAATAATAGACATTATAAACCAAATAAAATGAAATACTTCAGTAGTTTCTAGTGAACTTGGAAGCCTTAATTCAGTATTTTCAAGAGATTTGGGTTAATACTTATTTATATTCCATTGTTCATTTGCACTTACATAACAGATTTACATGTATTTTCTCCAACATTTCTATCATGCCACTGAACAGAAAATTTATATTTCCTAAAGTAAAAAAATGAAGCAAGCATTTTCCCTTGAAATATTTGACAATTTTGAAAACACTAACTATTAATTATTATAGCTGTGACTTTTATAGAATTGACGTTTGAGGCAATATTTTGTAGACTTTCAATATATTAATTCTTCCAAATAACTCTAAGCCAGGTACTATTATCTGTCTTGTTTATAGGTAGACCAAGAAACAGAAACATAGAAAGCAGTTGAGTAGCTAACAGCTTGTCCAAGTCCAGGGTGAGTAAATTGCAAAGTAAATTTTTGAGCCCAGGTGGTCTGGAACTTGCTATCTGTGTTCTTCTTAACCACTACAATATTCTGAACTTCAGTTAGTATTCACTTAAACAACTTCTGATAGTATGTATCCAGCACAATTCTAGACATCCAAAAACACATAAAAGTGAATTATATTGCTAGTCATAAACAACAGGAAATATAAGAGAAAAAAATTGTCCGTAATGAACATAAGCTTGAAAGATATGAAAACTAGCAAAAAGTGTAAAAATGCAAAAAATTATAAAACTGTCTTAGTTTCTGACTGCAACTATAAAATTTCACAAAATGGGAAGCTTAAACAATAATTTACATCTTCTGTTCCTAGAAGTTGGTAGCCTGACATCAAGGTGACCGCAGCCCCTTTCCCTGAAGGCTCTGGCTGGTTCACGGATGACCACTTTCTTCCCTGTCTTCTGGGATGAGAGGACAGCCAAAATCTGCTTAGACTCTTTTTCTGAGGGCGCGAATCTAATCCCTGGGGCCAGTATTTTAATGACCGAGGCATCCACCAAAGACTTCACTTTCAAAAAGGGATTAGGATTTTAAAATATGAATTTAAGGGGAATGTAAATATTCACTCCACTATGAAAATTTTGAAGAAAAACATGAAAGATAAACTGAATTAAGTGGAGATATATTGCTTATAGACAAATTATAATAAAGTCAGCATTAGAAAGATCTATTATTTTTCACAATATATGTGTAAATTTCATTCAAGATCAAAGAAAATCTTAGAAGAAATTTTAGTTTAAAAAATTGAAGCTAGGGCAGGGGATTTAGCTCAGTGAAGCCACACCTGCCTCACAAGTGCAAGGTTCTGAGTTTGATTCCCGGTGCTGAAGAAAAAAAAAAAAAAACAGCTAAAATTTACATAGCAGTGACACCAAGTAAATCAATAAAATTCTAAATAAAAACAAGGTGACGAAATTGCCCTTCCAGCTATCAAGACTCATTTTGAAAGCCTCTGAAACTACTAGAGTGATGAGCAACTGTAAATAATCATTCTAAATTAATAACTTCTATGATGAATAACATAAATATTTAAAATAATGATGAGCAAGTAGTAGAATAACAGAGAAGCAAATGAGTCACTGCAGAAACAAAGTATATTTTAAAATATCTTAAACAAACACAAATGAACATATAACATGCCAAAGCTTACAGAATGCAATAAAACCAGTGTCAAGAAGAAAGTTCAGGCAATAAACATTACATCAAGAAAGAAGAAAAAGGCCAAATAAACATCTTAAATTTATACCTTGAGATACTATAGTCTACAGCCATACCACCCTGAATCTTGTCTGATCTCAGAAGCTAAGCAGCCTTGGGCCTGGTTAGTACTTGGAAGGGAGATACAATAAAAATAAGAATTAGCTGACTCCAAATTTAGCAGAGAGAAGAAAATAGTAAAGATCAGAGCATGAGTAAATGAAATAGAGACTACAAGCAATAGAAAAAAATTAATAAAACTAAAAAATGTACTTTAAAATGAAGATCAATAAACTTTATCTAGACAAGGTAAGAAGACTCAAACAAATAAAATCAGCATTATAAGAAGAAACAGGACAAGGGATACCACAAAGAATTAGAAGTCTGCTACCCCCAACAAATGATATAACTTTTTCTAGACACATATAACCTACCAAGATTGAATCACAAAGAAACAGAAAATGTGAAAAGACCAATAATAACTTAAGAGATTGAATCTATAATAAAATATCTCCCACCACAGAAAAGCCCTGGCCTTGATGCTTTCTCGGCTGAGTTCAATCAAAGACTTAAAGAACTAATAGCAATATTTCTCAGACACCTCTAAAATGCTGAAAAAGAGAAAGAGCTCCCATATTTGTCTTACAATAGAAGCATTACTCTGACATCAAAGCCAGAAAATATTACAAAAAAAGAAAGTCACATACCAAGATTATCGATGATAGCAAATGCAAACATTTTTCACAAAACCCAATAAATTCAACATTATAATCAACATATTATTCCTCATAATCAAGTGAGACTATCTCGGGAATACGAGTATATTTGTACACATGTATACTGTAATTGTGATACGTCACATTAATAGAACGAAGGGAAAGACCAGTACCACCAGTAGATGTGAGCAGTATTTGATGAGATTTTTCTAATGATAAAAACTCTCAACAAATTAGGTACACAAGGGATATAAATCAAAACAGCAAAGGCCACACATGACAAACCTACATCTAACATCACACACAAAAACGTTTTTTCTCTAAGACCTGGAGCAAGATATGGATTCTAACTTTTACCAGTTCTTTAAATGTAGAACCGGAAATCCTACCCAGAGCAATCAGACAGGAAAAGGATACTTTAAAAATCCAAATTAAAAAGGACCATGTTAAATTGTCCCTATTTGTAGATGACATAACTTCATATAGAAAAGAATCCTAGATGTGCCATTAAAAATTTCTAAGAATAAAGTTGCAGGATACGAAAATACTGCAAAGTCAATCATACTTCCATATACCTAAGCCAAATGACCCCAAAACAGAACAAGAAAACAATTAAGCTAAGGAAGTGAAAGACCTGTGCTTTGAAATATATAGTTTTATAGAAAGAAATTGAGGAAGACATAAGTAGTACGATACTTCACATTCATGGAATGGAAAAACTAACGTTAAAATTTCCATAGTTCCAGCTATGGTTTGCTTGTATTCCCAAACATATGTTGGAAATTTAATCTTGAAACAACTGTGTTGGGAAACAGGGTATAGTGTGAGGTGATTGAATGTGATTATCATGGGAGTGGGTTACTTATAAAAAGATTAATTTGGCACCCTTTTTTATCTTGCTTACTTTTTACTCTTCTGCTTTCCGCCATGGAATAAAGCAGCACAAAGAGCTCATCAGATGTGGGCTCCTCCATCTGTGTTTTCCTAGACTCCAGAACTGTGAGACAATAAACTCACATTCATTATAGATTACCCAATCTCTAGCATTGTATTATAGACAAACAGAATAGACTAAAATGCTACATAAGGCAATTTACCACCAAATTTACACTGGCATTTTAGAAAAAAAAATGCTAAAAATGAAAGACTGTAAAGAGTCAAAGCAATCTTGAGCAAAAAAGGGCAAAGCTAAAGGTATCATGTACTTTCTTTTAAAATATACTACAAAGATACAGTAATGAAACCAGTATTGTATCAGCATACACACACACAAAGGTAACTGAGAGATAATCCATGTGTTAAGTAGCTCACTTAATCTACTTCATGACATATACAGACTTTAACATAATGGAAACATGACAATGTACATTGTTTTTCAATTAAACAAAGTATCTGCCAGTAAATCTAGACATAAGTCAATACTGTACCCCTTTTCTATCTCCCTAGATCAAATAAGTATTCTCTGCTAGAATCATGGCACCAGCTTTACTCATCTCCTCTTCTTTCCTTAGTTGACTGTCAATACAGTATATAGATTTGATTAAATTACAGTTATATAATAGAAATTTTGAACAACACCAGCATTTTTAATCTCACCTTGAGTTAAAACATTATAATGTATGATTACAAATCCTGACTTGTCTACAAGAGTCTTCACTTATTTTTTGTCTCTACCCAGTTAATAAGAATACCCCCGTCACTACGATAAACATCCAGTTGGACAATAAATATAGAGTCACTCGGGAAAATCCTGTTTCCTAGATCTGTCTTCCGATCTGCTCTACTCCACCCAACTATTCAGCACCAGGCTGACTCCTTGTATGGTCTGGCCTCAGGAATTTGTACTTGCATTTTACATCTCCTCTGACTGAAAACACCTACTGTCTGTATCTCTCATGTCTTGAGGCTTCAACTTCTCAGTTAAAATTTTTAATATTTATAATAACAATATTTTCATGGTTGTACTGGATATAGTCCAATTTTTAATGTTGCTTTATTTTTCCCTCACAGATTTTATAATTTTTGATATATTATTTTTGCTTCTTTTTAGCCCTCGTCCTGCTAAAAGGTAAGAGAATTCTAAATGCAGATTTGTACTGGTGCATTTACTTCCAGCAATACCTGTCATATATGTCTTCAATGAAAAAATGAGAAGACTAATTTTATTGCAAAATATTATGCATCATATGAATCATATAATTTATGTAAGATGCTAAGACATATAAGGAAATACTGCTATATATTGTACTTCTAGGCAAGCACCATATCTCTAAGCAATCTTGGGAAAGAAGAATGACAGAAAAATAGAACATGGATGGTATTATTGGTCACCTGTACCTTCTCAGAAATACTACAGTATATTGCTTAACAAAAGATACAGTAGATATAAAAAACTTAGCAGTTTTATATTCACAATGATGAACAGTATTGTTGTTATACTCCTCTTCATACTCTTCTTCATTTTCCTGTAAAATCTGATATATATCAATTATAGACTGAATAACAGAAAGCTATGATCTTCTCATTTATGAGGCAATCACTTATACAGTACTTTCTAAAATGCAAATTGATTTAAATAAAAAATTTTTAAAAGTCTCTTTTGAATATCGTTTTTAGTGCAAAACATTGAAACTCAAATTATAAACTAGCAACAAATACATTATGGTCCAAGGTATTAATTCCTCTACAATGTAACTGAGAAATTACCATTTATTTTTAATTACATTAGCCGTTCTTAATGTTGTCTTCTGGAATTTCTGCCTGGTATGGCCTATTGCTAGCTCTTAAATTTCAACATCTCCTCAATTGAGTTCCTTCTTTCATTTTCCTCAACAGAAAAGGAAAATCATATTTTACTGAAGTGACTTAACATTCCAGTTTTTTTTACACATGAAAAAATGCGATGCCCTGCTCCCCTAATCTCATACAACTACCTCGTATCTTATTTGTGTAAAGCACTTCATAAACTACAAATCATTGTATGATCTTCAACACTCATTATGATTTTCTGATAAGAAAAAAAAACTTTCAAAAATTATTGTGAATTTTCTGTGAGAGGAAAATGTGGAAAACCTAAATGTTGATATAAGTAGATTTTTCTCCTCGTTATAGATGAGGAATTAGATGAGGAACAGAGAATCCCCTTCTGAAGCTCCGCTCTCCAGGACCTTGACAAAAGCTTCTCTTCAATTTATCAGCACTGTATGTCAACTGTTTTTAGTATGACTCCAAGAAGACAATAGATTTTAAATAATCACTCCCAATAACAGTAAGGTACCTAAGAGTTATGTTGACAAGACCTTGGAGAAAAAGGAATGCATACAGAGAGCTACAATTTGATGTCATGGAATGGCATTCTCAATAAAAATATCTTCAGCAAATTCAGAAAAGCGAGCAATTGCTTCGAATTTTTATCTTTTTGATACTGAAGAATCCATAAATATCAATCAAGCAACTCAAAAGGAACGACAACTTTAAATAAATTGTTTTTCTACCATGATTACAGAAATAATGAAAGATTCTGAAATTGCATAGAAACATTTCTGTCGGAGGCAACATTTCTAACATTCTATGAAGAAAAAAAGTAAAAAGTATCTTTAAAAGTATCCCTATACAAGGTGATAATATCATTCAATCCAAAAGATAAAGTGGAATCTACACTGTGATTATTTTTCCTTTTTTATTGATTTACTATTTTTTCCAGAACAAAAACAAAAATGTTTAGAATGAGTGATTGATATAAAAGAGAATAAGTAACACACTAGCTGAGAAATAATTTTCCATGCATGAAGAGAAGATACTCATCTATTTCATTTATTTATACTCAATTCAAACTCAGATACAAGTACATGTACAGAATGCCTACGATGTGCAAGACTCATCATCATGAATAAAATGTTCTACATCTTAGATTTCAAGTTATCTTGAGATGGAAACTTTCCAAAATTATAATCTACATTTTTAAAATATAACAATTAATTATGAGTTATACAAGTATTTCCATGGATTTGTCTTGCTGAAGCATGAAAAATATCTAGTTGAACTCCATTGTCACCAAGTCTGTATTCAGTAAATTAAATGACTTACTTTTCTGAAATCATCGACAGTGTAATAACTTTGTCTTGGTTCTCTCACCTTCTGGTCACCAGACCCTTATCACTGGGGGCTGAAGCAAAGATGTTTGGTGACTCATGATTGCACTCCAGGTGCCCATCTCAGTCCAGTTAGCAAAAAATTACTCTGAGCAAATGCATGCATAAGTAAATTCCATATTTTATTGAGATATTTTAAATAGTTGATAAATGGAAAGAGAATACTTTCCAGATTTGTTTGAATATTTAATGTCATTATAATAAAATTTCCAGTGCGGATTTTTTTTATAATTTGGGAAGTGATTCTAAAGGCTTTACTAAAAGAAAGAATAATAAAGACATTTTTTGAAAAGGATGATTGATGAGGTGTTCTCTTTATATAAAATTTAAACTTAATTCAGAATTATCAAAAATTATTAGATATAAAATTATTAGCACAAAAAAGATTAACAAAGAATAAGAAGCTCAATATATTAGGCTTTGTGTATATAAAAAAATGTATGACTAATGAGAGTAAAAATTTTGACTTTTAAATATGTGAAGGGAGTATAAAAAGTTACTCAGAACAAGTGTGACCTCTGTATGTGCCAGGCTCACAGAGGACTGGCTGCCCTGGGGGATTCTGCCCTTAAGGGAACAGACAGCTTAGTCTGAAATATTTGGTACAAGGGCTCTGCCCTGGCTCCTCGCCTGACCCGAGAGCAGACTCCCTCTAAGACACACACCTTATCAGCATGAGGTCACCTTTGTGTAACATGCTACATAAGCTCACAAAAAAAAGCTAACTTTGGGAGACTCTTAGAACTGCATGCAGGGATTTTGCAGGACCTAACCAGAGGCTGCCCTGGATTTCCCCAGTTGTCCTGGGGTTTTGAGCTGAGTTGCTACCTCAACTGGTAATATATTACTTCTACCTGGCATAGCTTCCATTTACTATTTTTATTGCTTAACCTGGTAATAAAGCTACTTCTACTTTCACTTTGGTATAGTGTGAATTTCATCTGAGTGTGCCTCAATCTAAGTGGTGCCTGGAACAATTAAACATGTAGAGAAAATTTTATTATGTCTTCATCCTTTATCCCCAAATAACTTTCAAGTGTACGAAATAAATGCAATAAATATGAACATAAAGAACTGTAGATGAATATTAGCTGAACTCTCAGAATAGGCAGTGACTTTTTAAAAATATGATACAATAACTTGTAAAGTAAAAAATGTGAATTGCTTTAACTACATGAAATTTTAACATATCTGTCTTTCAAACTTGTTAATACTTCCTATGACAAAGGTGAGAGAGCTAACTACAACAAATATGGATGTTAATACAATGGTGCCTCTGTATCTTTGGGGCATTGGGCTTGGAAACACCAAAAAACAAAATTTGCTGAAGCTCAAGTCCTGGCACATGGTGTGACTGTGACAGTGTGGAGGATGAAATGATTACTTGGAGATGAGACAGCATCTGAACACTGAGAGGCCCAGAGGGTCTGTCCCAAGGAGAGTACCCAATATTATTATCCATACCGACCAGGCTGTACCTATAAAGTAAGACAGCATGGATCTGGTTAACTAGGACTCTAGAGAGAGGGAAGTGAGTGAATGAAAAAATAATGGAAAGAAGAGAAAAGGAAAAGAACAAGGAGGGATGAATAAAACCAAAGTATCCTTTCAGAAAAAAAAAAAAGAATGCTCCTTAGTATTTTGTTGTTACACAGTTAATTCCTGATCAAAATTGTTGTTCAAAAGAAAGATCCACATGTAGTCCTTATAATTGTAAAGCATTGGATTCAATTTTTATGTCATTTGGTAGTTTAGGGATTAAGTAAACTGTAAATTACACATCTAGGAAACAGTACACAGTGATTACAACTCATGTATTTGAAAAATACTTTACAAAATGAGAAAAGTCTAAGTAGGAGAAAAGCACAACAATGCATTTCCAAAAGGACAATATTGTGACAGGAAAAAAAAAAGACTTAATAGAAAAATAGTCTTTAATAGACCAAAATTGTTACTATTTTTATTCTAAGCCTTTTCTTCTGATTTCATGCATATTGTGTGTTTTCTATTGTCCTGGAATTAAACACATTTTTATTTTAGTGATTGCTGAAAGTGATCAGAAAAGATAAGGAAATGATCTTTTAAAATATTGGCTTTTGTTTCCATCTCTGTATTTTTATCAAGATGAAAAAGATAGCTAATTGGCAATAAGCCAAGTACTAAAAAGTTAAAGCAGTAGGTTTTGTCCTATTAGATTTGTCTAAGCATTAACATTCCTGTTGTCTTCCTCTCTGCTATAATTGCCACTGAGAGAGAAAATGGCACAATCATGAATCTAAAATTGAGATGGTGACTGACAGTGTGTTGGTAAAAGAAACTCATTGTACCTAGCGCAAGCCTAAAGAGAGGCCACAGAACTAATTTATCTTCTGTTAGAGTCCAATTCTAAATGAGAGGAGAAATGGCAATGCATTAGTCCATGTCTCCAATATCACAGTTCTAAGTTAAAACATTACTGAGAAGATAAATCTTTGAATATGTCCTGCATAAATAACATTGTTATGACTGTGTTAATAAAGCATGAACAATTAGTCGGTGGATCTCTAGCACCTTGCTTTAACTTATTTTTATTAAGTAGCTAATATACATAAATATTTATTAAGTATTTTAAGGTATAAAAAATAATAATTCATGAAATCAGCCAACCTATATCCCAGTTTAAAGAACTTTCTTGTGACTTTTGAAGTCTCTGTGAAACTTCCCTGCTAGCTGTCACTATTTTGGATTTTGCATTCACTGTATTTTCTTTGCTTACTTGCTCAGAGTGACATAGAAATGGGATCATATAATATAGACACATTAATGCCAGGCTTTTTAGCATAATGAACTCAAGATTCATCAATGCTGCTGCATTTATCAGTAGTTTACCTTCAAACTGCTGAGTAGTCATTCTACTAAGCTTTCAAGTCCCTAGGATAAAACGCCTGACACACAACTTACAGGAGGAAAGGCTTAATTTGGCTCAAAGATTTGGGGGTTTAAATTCATAGCTGGCTGACTCCGGAGCAGAAACAGCATGATGGAAGAGAATGGCAGGGGAGCTGTTCATCTCCTACTAGGCAGGAAGCAAACAAAGAGGGGAAGTGCCCGAGACAAGAATATACCCTTCCAGGTCCCACCCCCGCGGCCCACCTCCATCCAGGTCACACCTCCTGACACAGTATTTTGCCATGAACTCATCCACTGAGTAATCCACTGATGAGTACAGCATCGCCGTGATGCAATAATCTTCCAAAACATCTGATTATGTGAAATTGTGGGGTGATATTTTAAGGAATAACTGCAGCATTCCATTATATAACCAGTTGTTCATCCACTCACCATTTAATAGACATTTGATTGGTTCCTTCCACATTTTACTGATTATAAATTAAACCTAGATGGCTTTTATAGGTGTGTGACCTGTACCCTTACAGAATGCGTGCAATCAGAAGGGTCCGAGGCCTGGTTAAATGTTCTGCTGTCACCATCTTTGTATAATAACTTTCTTTTTTAACTTTTTTCTTTAAATTTTTGAATTTATGTTTGTGAACAAATTCTAATGTAATCATGCTGCATGGGCTTGAGCAGGGGTGTATGTTATACATGTGTGCACGAGTCCCTGCTCCCCTACTCACTTCTAGTGCCTCATAAACACAGAATTCTCATGGGACTTGATTCCTGGGGAATGTGGAATGATCCTAAGCAGATAAAAGGTGAATGTGTTACATCCACTTTTCAATAAAGAGAAGCGCTAACAGCCCTGCCAAAACAGACACAAGTAGAGTCTTTTCAATAAAGAGAAGCGCTAACAGCCCTGCCAAAACAGACAAGAGTAGAGACAGAAAAACTGAATACTTTATCACTGTAGAGCTTAAAAGTAATTAAAAATTATTCTCCACCAGAATGCTGAATGGTTTCATAGCTAAATTACTCTAAGCATTTAAAACAAATCAATTCTAACCTCACACAAAATCTTTCAGAAAAACAGCAAAAGCGGGAACGCTTTCAGTCTCCCATCACTGGGCCAGTATAACATCGATACCCAAAACGAACAGTGATTTTCCCAGAAGGGAAACTGCAGGCCACTCTTAGGAATCTAAACGCAGAGATTTCCAGCAGTTCTTAGAAACTGATTCCAGTAATACAGATACAAAAGGAACCAGCTCTTCACATGCTTGGCTTTATTTCAGCAATAGAAGTGTGGTGTTTCAATTCAAAGATTAATCAGTGTAATCTACTACCTGAACAGAATATAGAAAAATTACATGTTTATCCTCCCGATACAAAAAAAAATCGATAAAATTCAAAATCCATAGAATAAACACTCAGCAAATTAGGAATTGAGAAGATTTCCGGAGTGATTAAAAAAAAAGATATTAACAACAAAATCAAAAATAGGCATATAGCATAGCAGGTGATATCTTGAGAGAATTTCATCGGGGATTGAAGAGTAGGACCAATGCCACCACGTTTATAGTGAATATTGTACTTCAGGTTGAGTCTTAGTCAGAATATTGGATCAAAATAAAATTTTTAAGACTTGAAATGTATGAAAAACTTCTGTAAATAATGAAATTGTGTATGCAAATAATAAACTGTATGAACTATTAAAACAACTGGATAACATATGAAAAGAAGGTTGGAGCTGAAGCTGAGTTCCCCCACTACCCCGGGATCCTTCGCGGAGGTTCCCTCCTACCAATTCCCAAGGAGAACAATCCTGGGAGGGCAGGTCGAGGCCACCTGGGTGCACCTGAAACAACCACCTGGAGGCGCGGACCTTGGCGGGTGATCTGCGTTCTGGCAGGAAGGGGCGCTGTCTGCCTCAGGCTGCAGGGAGCCAGGTCCTCCGGGCGCTGGCTCAGGACCCTGCCCTTCCCAGGTGAACCTCTTCTGAGACTCCCCCAAGGCTGAGCAACTGTGGCCACTCGCATGGGAGGAACCGCTCACCCGGCCTCACCTTCTGGCCTCTCTAATACAGGTAAACAAACTCAAAAGATCTGGAAAAAAATTGTGCATTGATCCATATGGCAAATGAGTTTATCTAAAGATTAGTCAATTCTCATTTCAGACCTTAAAAATGAAACAACACCCCAACAACTTTCAGAGAATAAAATCTTTCAAACTAATTTTGGACACAGAGTTGAAACGTGCTGTTAAACATATTAGATCTTTAGATTTCATTTCCACATAAAATATGGCAAAGCCACGACAATTTTGAATAAAAAAGGAATGGATATTCACCTTTAAATTTAGAAATAATTTATGGATTACTGTGCCTATAAAAATGCATCGTGCATGTTTTCTATATTTCTATCCATTTTGTCAGAAAAATGATTTTGAAATTTCTGAGAAAAAGTATGCAGCAGGAAACTGAAGATGCTTGGAAGATCCTTTTTACAGTTTTAATAACATTTGGAGCAGGCCTATATTTTATACCATGAAATAAAATTATCATTGTCTAAATTAAGTACTTACACTTAATATGTTTCTAAGTATTCACAATTATTTTTAGTCTAGTAATTTATATAAATAATGGGGTAACTTAGGAATTATTAAATACTACATTAGGAATTAATGAGAGGGCAAAGTAATAACTAAAATTCTGATCCAATAAATGTCTTTTTTGTATTATTCTGGATGCCAGATTTAGCAAATGAATGTCTTTTTAAAAGTATAATTAAGAAAAGAGCTAAAATCATGTCCATGGAGCAGAAGTGACACAGTCAGCTAGAATTCATGCTTCATTAAACAGCTGTGAACTGTGTTTATAGACGGGACATGTAGAATTAGAGCAACTTAGGTTATGCCTGCATAAAATGTTCATTCCGTGTGTTGATAATTTAAATAAGTGAAATCTGCATGTATGCAGTTGGGTCTCATGGGTTCTACTTTTGTGAATTCACCTACGCCTCCAAAATTATTTGCAAACCTTTAGGGTGTTTTGCCACACTCGGAGGTGGACTACTTTGAGTTACCTAAAGCGCATGCACCCAGCTGAGGGTCACCAGGGCCACACAGCTCTCAGGGAGGAGAAGATCAGAGACAAGGTCCTCAGGCCAGCAAGTCCTCGCTTGGAAGCCAGCAGGGAGGATTTGAATCCCAACTCTGGTACTTGCGAGTAGAGCAGCCTCAGACAAGTCATGCAGCACCTCAGAACTTCATTTTCCCTCTTGTAAAATAAAGAAAACAGACTCTACCAAGCTCAGCTGATTTTAAGACCTAAAATCATAATCTAAGTGGGACATGGTTTAATATTTGCTAAGTTAAGATTCAAAGCAACTTTATGAAACATTACTGTGAATAGTCAGATTTCACACATACATACTCATGCATAAATGTACCTAAGTATATGATTTCACTAATTAGCTAATTCACAGAGACATGACCTGAAATATTCTTAAATCCATTTTCATCTGAAACAGTCACAAGGATAAACTCTTGTTTACGTGGAACTACAAATGTTTAAATTTGGTATCGAAGGGAATAAAAATCATGCACTTAAGACAAAATAAATTATAGACAAAGTGACTAACATTCTACTTATGTATGTAAAAATGTGAAAAAATTCACAACAAAATTAGTATTTTCTAAAACATGGAAAATACCAGAAAAATATAGTTCTCATTGCAACAATGAACCAATAATAACAGATTTTAAAATTAAAATTATATTAAGCAAAAGGAAAATAGTAATTTCCAATTTAGTTTCTGATGAATGAAATTTACAGTTTTCCTAATTTACCTCCACATGGTCAGAGAGGAGATATCTTTTAGCTTGTATTTATATATAGTTATTTTTATTTCATAGTTTGTAATCAACATCAACAGGTATGATAGATGATGGAAACAGACAAAGAGATGCTACAAGGTTCTCCAAGTGTCAAATGTCAGATTTCTCTTGTGCCTTTGACTTTCTCCCCCTTCAGCACTCTTCAGAGAGAATCCATACCCAAAAGGTCTTCAGGCAGCAATCCACTGAGATAAGGAAGACTCACTGGGAAGGTGACGGATATACGCCAGGTAAAGCCTTCTGTCCAGCCCACTGTTACCAAGCTTCTCTCAGAGGTAATCCACCAGCATTTCTGTCCAACCTCCACAAGTGCAGTTTTTTTTTTCCTTTCTTATCCTTCATCCCTTCCCTTTGTACAGTGTTCTTAACTTGTATCCTTACCTCCTTCTCACGCTGTCTGCCCTTAGGTGCGAAGAGACATCGGGAGGAAGCCAGGTAGGACAGTGTTTCAGAATTGTCCTGTGGGCAGCCTCTCTTTCTGGTCTGCTGGCTTTTGTACAGAGAAAAACTGAGGGCCTTTGAGGGCATTTTTCTTGGTTCTTCAGTGTGACTACTCCACTATTTTGCAATTCTTGGAAAGAATCTCCATGAAATTATGGAGACAGGAATTCTTCACTCTCGTGGATGCTCAGCCTCTAACAGATCATTTAAATGACTGGGTTATGATTTCATTGACTTTTGCCCCATCTCACCAAATTTCAGGGGTTCTACTGCTCTTCAGCCTTTGTGTGGCAGGGTTCCCTGTGACCTCAATCCTGTGATTAGTCCAAAAAACGTTGTCTATCTTTTATTTGTGTGAATAGTATTGGGTTCCGGGCAGGGGATATAGCTCAATGGCACCGCACTTGCCTGGCAAACACAAGGATCCTGAGTTCAATCCCTGGTACCAAAAATTTTTTTTTACTTGGTTCACATGTCACATGATCTCACATGCATCCATATTTGAAAGTATGTTGTCTTTCATTGATACAATTATTTAACTTCACTTGCACCTTAATTATTTGAGTAACTGTAAGTCTTTACTTTTGCAGCATACAAGCCACGAACAGGTCACTGAACAAAGAGCAACTCTTGATTTGGTTTCTCTTCCTATGCCAACTTCCCTTGACCACATCTTCCAGTGTGTTTTTAAAAGCTATGCTGCCCAATTCCTGTTACTCCTGAATCTTTCACTTACTAAAATTGAAGTGATGTATTCTATCATTTCTTATTGAGATGAGTGATGAATGTAAAATTGATTTTGAAATTGATGTCTGGCCAACATAATCATCAGTAATGCACAGGCATTAATATGATGCATGGCTGGTGCTGTGAGCTCATGTGCAGTTGCATATTCTGCGACAGGTTAGGAGAGAAGAGCCTTCCATTCAGTGTGGACTCTGTCTTCATTATTCAGTATGCTTCCCTAGACAATTAAAAGATATTTCTGTTATCCTTTGAGTCATCCCCTCAGATCTGAGTCCACTGTTCTCTTTCCCCAGAGTGCTTTGCTGATAAATCTTCCCCAATTTTCAGTCTACTTCTCCCCATTAAGCCAGACAAAAATATATACCATCCAGAAGGAAGACTTGGAAGTTGAAAAGATGGTGAAACAGGTGTGCCAGCGTGACACCTCCATGGCCTAATAGGAATTCATTCTCTTTTCTGCTGTCCATTAATGACTGGAGTTAGGGATGTTGTGGGTTGAGAATGACTACCAGTTAATGACAGCAACAAGTGACTTGCATAATCTTTACCTCAGCCAAACATTTAAATTAGCTGTAAAAATCATTGATTCCAAGTGCTTTTGAGAAATGCTCTCATTATGGCTCTAACAAAGCTGTAGAATGTCTCTATTTGTCATGCTTCATAGTTGACAAACACATCTTCTAATTTTGTACCTTGTTGGATAAATGGAACGTACTCATTATACTTGCATTGCTCTGTGGTTTTTAGAAGCCTTCTCACTTACGCCAACATTTTTTCTCTTTTAAAAACCAAAACATAGCAGAAGCAAATTATTTCAGACACGTTTACAAAATTTACTTAATGTTGTGGATTTAAAGCTTATCTGGTTTACCCATGGTTTCCTGGAAAAAGTCCCTCTGCCCTGCACCACACTAGAAGATCATGGTGACTAGATCATGTGTTATCATGCTAGGAAAGGTCTGGCAATCATCTGGTAAACTAAAGAAACAATACCTCTAGAAAAAATCTTTTGTTAAAATCGAGCCAGCTTTTTTGGATCAATTCATTAAGGAACAAATTTCAAAAATAAGATCTTTCTGTTAGTTTTTACTCCCATAACCAAATCCTTCATTCAATCAACTGAAAGGCAGCAAAGGTTTATTCAGAGGCTGCATTCTGTTACTGGCTCACCCTGTTGCTTCTGCGCTTCTGCTATCCCAGGACTGTACGGTGCGGAGCGTACAGAGAAGCAAAGACTATTGCCTCATAAGCAGAAATATAAAAGACAGAGGCAGAAAGGGCCAGATCTTACTATCCCCTCTGGTGCACATGCCCAGTGCCTGGAAGACTTCCCAGTAGGACCCACGGAAATAGGATAGAAGAAATAAAAGAAATAAAAAAGACAGAAGGAAAATTAATGACAAATTTTACTTTTAAGAAGGCTGAAACTTTGGGGAACAGTGGAATTTATCCAAGGTTATTCACATTGGTGCTGCCTAGGGATCTGTTCCTTCCAGACACATCACTTTCAAATAGAATTAATGTGAGAAAATGAAAAAAAAATGGAAATGAAGTCTATGTAAATAGGAAGGATTAAAGGGATTGAAGAGAGGGCATGGGAATGGGGGAAAATAAGAACCAAGATAGATTATGTAAAGGTACAAATTTCCAAAGATGAGTGTCATTATATTGTATACCTAAATGTACCAATATAATTAATAAAAAACTAATAAAGACAAAAAAGAATATCAAAAGTTTATAAAATTTACTTTATTAAAGGAAGTAAAAAAAGAAAACTGATCCTGAGAGAAAAGAACTGGTTGAGAGAAGTCAAAAAATTCTTGTATTTCCTATCATTTAAAAAATCTGGGTTCATCCCTGTAAAATGGGCCAGTGCCTTCTGAGGAGTGGGCCACCTTCTCCTGGAGTTTCCACTCCCTCTAAAGAAGCATAAAATAGCACAAAGCTGAAATTGAGTCTTCAATACAGGAGCTTTGGCAGGACATGGCAGACCCAAGCTGTAATGATGCCTGGATTGTATAAAATAAGTCTTTATTTAAAATTCTATTCTAGAAAATTAGGTCCTTTCCATTTAGTAAACAGCAATAAGTCATTCCCTCCTAAAATTTGCTTGCTCTTTGATGCTCCATGTTACTCCATCCTTCTTTCCCAAATAGTCAAGTCCGCTTGCTAATTTTGTGAAAACAAATTCTGCTAGTTTAATTTAGTATCTGTAAGTGCTCTGTTGTTTACATACTTTGCTTTATTTAAGTTTTATCACTCATTAGCTTGTTGACAAAGAACGTGAGAGACAGAAACGTTGGGTATTTTGAATCTGGCTCACAGCTGGTAAGCAACCTATCTCAGATTTGAAATTGAATTGTTTGGCCATATCACCAAGCCCCATCTAGCCATCCTAGGTGTTCTCTTTCATGGTGGACTCTTGGACATGAGGAGTGATAAACCTGGAAGGAAGTAGGAAGATTTTACATATACAGTAAAATCTACATCTTGGTGAATAGATCTGAAGCAAGTACAATTACTTGCTTCCCACAATACGAAAGTCAGAAGAAATTCAGCTTCAAAAAACTGAACCATTGGGATTCTGTGTATGGTGAGAGGAATTTTGTTATGTTTTGGTAGGAAACTGCACACTTGTTTAAAAATATAATAATCCAACTGTGTCTTTCATCTTAACTGAGTGATGCTGTATGGGAATTCAATAATCTTTGCAAAAGTTTTCATTAAAAATACCTCTCCAAATTGTATATCATGGAAAAAATGATCTAGGCAAGCAAAGTATTTCTCTTTTTCTGGAAATGTTTGATACCAAGCACTCATTTTCATTGTGAGGTTTTAGAGTGAGCATAGAGACAGTACAGTACCAAGTTATGAATAAACATAAGTGATAGATGGAGTTGTCTCACCAGCCAGCCTCAAGCAGGAAAGCCAACCGACTTGAACAAAGGGTCTCAGCAGAGGGAGAATTTATGGTATTCAGCTGAATTACACTCCTTTATAGACTACTGCAGATGGGCTGCAGGAAAAGCAGCCATCTATCTGATTTAAATAGACTGTGCGCTGCTACTATAGATATACCATTAATTCATTGCTAGGAGCTGCTGTAGGCGTAGGACTGGGCTTTGTACTCTGACAACCTCCCCCATTTAAATAGAAATGCCATTTACCAGAGTGTCAAAAAAGTAGGCGCCATATAACACTGTAATCAAGTTGCAGTGGCATTACTTATTTTAGCCTCAATATCGAAAATGTTTAAGTCAGCAGAGACTTACAATCCGCAGCACTCTGCTGACCACCAAAACCACTTGCAATTTATCAGGTAGTTATTGTCTACTATGTGTAAATAATATCAGTATCTTTAATTTGTGCAGCATATTCTGTTTACAATGCTGATTCACTTTTCTCCAGACTATCTTCTTCTATTCTTTACAAATATGTGTAAAATACACAATTATATTAGATTTAACGACAATAAAATTGCTCAGGAGAAGCTCAAAGAGTCTCTAAGGTTATACAATTGGAAGGTGAGAAGCTGGCAGCTCTCATATTCACTCCCTGGCACTCTGTTAGGTGTCCTGGAACTAAATGAGGCCTGTGATGGAGCACAGTGTGCTCTAGGTTGTCATTAAAGTATGCAAAGAAGTAACCATAATAGGGAGAATTGCCAGAATCATTGAACACAGAGAATCTCTTGAAGCAAATGCACATCCCAGTCAGTCACTCAGTTCACAGAAGGGCACAGCTCTGTGTCAAAATAGCCCACTGACACACTGCCCTCAACATCTTCCTATAATTAGAAGCTGGCCTTCCTTTTATACTGATAGAAAATACAGTGTCCAGTCCTAGGCCTCTGCAGACACATTGCTGCATAGAGATCGGCCAGGTGATCCACGAGGAGCACTGTGAGTCCCTTTTTTTTTTTCTTACTTTTTTTTAGCACAGGGGATCGAACTGAGGTCCTTGCACTTGCGAAGCAGGCACTGGAACCACTGAGCTAAATCCCCGGCCCAGTGTGAGTCCCTTTTACACATGCACAGCCTGAGAGCATCGGGAAGGTATTCAGCTATTGTCTTTGCAAGTTTAAGTTACTAATTTGAAATGCTTTTCATTTTTAGACAAAAAAAAAAGGATTTAAACAATTTTACTGTTAAGTGAGATGGAGCTTTCTGAAATGTTTTTGGATTGAGAATGCGACTGATATTTATGGCAGCATTTCATGAAATCAGACAGATAGGCACTTTACACTTTAAACCCTTAATGATTCATTATCCATGCTTCCAATACCAGGGCAGCACATTGTCTGCACCCCACTTTCCCGTCTCAGGGAGACTGTCATCAGTGAGCACACAGGCAGACACCTCTCCACCTGCCACTGCAGGCTCAGAGGACTGTGTACTGATGAGTGAGCATCACACTTGAGGGCAAAACCCTTTCTAGAATGTACATGGTCCAGAGTTATGGCATCATTCCTTTGTGGGTAATCAGTGGGTTGGATAGACAGAAAAGTACCTGTTCTGCTCAGTTACACCAGACTCTCCAGGTGACCAGATGCTAGGCATATCATGGAACTTCCAGTGCCTAATACAGCCTGCTTAGTGTCTGGTAGGAATGACTGCATTTTAAATGGATGTGACTAGCACAGCTTTAAAACAGTCTTATCAGAAGGCAAAAATAGTCAGGGTCATCTCCCTCATAGAGAGCTAATACATCATAACTGCCCAATGCAACCTACACCTTTGATATTGCTTTACCAACACACTGTAACAAAATACAATATATTAAATGAAATTTTCCTATATAATTTAATATAAATATATCTGCCAAAAATTTAAACAAATTGAAGAATTTTTATTAGAAAAAAGTTTAATATATATTATATAATATATATTATTGTATATAATATATATGTGTATATATCCCATTCCCTTTTACTTTAATTAACCTTGATAATCTTCAGTTCTACTTATGCTTAAGTTTAGACATTACCAATGACCAACAGGAGCTTCTCAGACATTTTCATATGCTTAGCAAGTGTCAAATATTGGGATTTTGTGGGAGTGGATCTTTCACAGTAAGCCCAATTCCCACTTCTGTTTTATTTTTTGTTTGTAGTCAGGGTCTCACTAAGTCCTGAAGTTGTCGAGGCTAGTCTTAAAGAGATCCTCCTACCTCAGCCTCCCAGAGTGCAAGGATTACAGAATTCACCACCACACCTGGCTGGGAATAGTGTTTCCAAAAGAACTTGTCACAGGACTGTTATAACACTTATACCCATCATATGCAGAGAGAAAAATGTTATTACATTTAAATATGTGTCAAAAAATGAGATGCAATGAAAATTATGCAGGAGAAAGATGAGATGAGAACATTGAAGTCCAGTTTTCTTAAATTTATAAAAATCAGCACTTCACCAAGCATAATCACAAGTTTCACAAAAACTGTGTAAGAGGTAATTTATTATAATAAAATACACCCTGAAACTTACTTTAGTTCATGATATCTTTGAAAATGCATGCATTCACACATATATAGTTAAGTTTATAAATTCTGTCCTGTATTTTATTAAATACATATATATATATTTCTGTGAATGTGTTACTTTGTTCTCAGACAGTAATTCCCTTCCTTAGTGATCAAAATATTACTTAGAAACCTTGATGAGATTTAACCCAAAATGCATAATAAATTAGTAGAAAATAAATAATTGCCAAAAAATTGGGGGGAGTCTTTTATAATAATTGGATTTCTAAATGTCACAAAAATAAAACTATGACCACTATATCTATATCATCTTTATTTGAATGAACTTCAGAAGAAAAGAAAACTCTTTTTGTTCTCTAGTGTAAGCAACTCTTTGGAAGTGAATTAAGTAAACATGAGCCTTGTGCATTTGATAAATAGGCGTGTCTTATTTCTCCTCTGCCACTGCTTTTCATCCAGCTGCAGCTAGGAAGCAAGCAATAAATACTATTTATTTATTTTAATAGTATGCTTAGTGGAGGTATTACCAATATTTCCTAAGCTTAAAAACTTCCCCAAATGCATTTTACTGTTAGGCTCAGCATTTTCAGAGTAATTTACAACTTAAAAAGGGTAAACTCTATTACTCTATGTCAAACCAACAACTGGGTAAGTGCAGAACGTTACCCTATGAAGTATGACCGAATTTATTGCTGCAGTCATTAGTACATATTGATCTTGTTTATAACAACCCAAAGGGGATAGTAAACCTATTAGGCCTGTGCTGGGTCTCTCTCTCTCAGAAGGGCCAGGCTCAGCACAACCAAGTTTCAAGTAACATCCAATTAGCTCAGCAATCAGTGTTGCTCCTTTTCTTTTGCTTATTATTAATATGACTAGTCAACAAAATGAACTTTAAGATCTTGGACTGTATCTTATAATCAAATCACAAAAGCAATCTCATTCCATCAACTTTTGAAGTTTGACTTTTTCAGTATGAAACCATTCACTTGTTTCTCTTTGTCTTTTGCATGAAATGTTATTTGAATTTATAATAGGGTCATACCATACATAGTTATTCCTAAGCTCTTCATTTCTGTGTGCGAAGCTTTAACATTTTATAGTTCACTGGATGAGCTCCCACTGAATTCTGGATAACACATTTGGGAATCCACTTGTGGAATCCAAGTTTTAGTTTTATAATAAGAAATTAAATTGTAGGCCATTGAAGAGAAAACAATTCTTGCTACCAGTCCCTCACCAAACAAACTTCTCTTTTACCAAATTCTTTTTTGTTCTTCCCAAGAAGGACTACAATTTCCTGATAACTAAGACTTTAGATCACTGATCTACCTGTACTAGTGGGCAATGTCACAGAGGAGATTTTGCTTAGCTATGCTTAAATGTGAACTTTGCTCTTCTTTTAAGAGATGGCCTGTGAAAAGAATGATGATATTACCATTTACATTTTAATTTAAGAGAATGCAGAATTGCATACATTCCCTTGAGTTTTGACTTCATACAACTTTACACAGGTGTATATTGAAGTAATCAAGGATACTTTTGCCTCCTAAATTGTAGCATCCCCATCCCTTCTATATAAAGAATCCACAGAATTCACATAGCAAGACATGAGAAGGCCAGTGTAAACTGTAGTTATTTTATAAAGAATGTTTTGTTTTAATATCAATTATATGTCATATAATTAAAACTTAACCTATATCTCCCAAACAAAATGAATCTCAAAACTCACAGTTGAGATAACAATTTGAATTTAAGTAATGTAATGCAGTTTTTTTCATCTGGGAGTATGAGGATTTTTCAAAACATTTTCAATTAGAATGCTGGTGGCTAAATAATAGGCTGGAGGACAAATGATATTATGCATATTTTTATAAAGTTTTATTGAACACAGTTGCAATCCTCGGTAGTTAACATTATTGGTAGCAACTTTTGAATTACCAAGGCCCAGCTGAGACAGAAATCATATGTTCCATAAAGACAGATATATTTACCCTCTTGACATTAACAGGAAAAGTCTTCTGACTCCCAGAACACAATATATCTTACTTTATTAATGTTATGACATTTCCTAGCATAGTCCCTAATATACAGTAGGTACTCCTGAATGAATAAATCTAATATAGTTTTTATGATAAATTTTATAGACAAAAAATAAAACTGTGAGACTGATAAGGAATGCCCAGCTGTGCTGGGAGCGTGCAGCTCCCACACTCCCAACAGCCCAGGCCTTCATCAGAGCAGACTGGTGAGGAACACCCAGCAACTCAGGCACCTCCGCAGCATCCCCAGACCCCCCCATGCTCTTGCGTCTCCTTGATGTGCCACTACCTAGATCAACACTGAAGAGGCCCAGATGGTCATAAAGGTCATTTTACTGAGCTCCAAAAGATAGAATGGAAGTGAACAACTGCAATAAAGGCACATCAGCCCTCCATAGTTGGTAAGATGGAGGGATCATCACCTTCCATCCGAACTAGGACTATCTTCAGGGGAAGGGCAGCAGAAGCCTGTAGGAGAACCTTGAAGAGCTCAACCCTGCAGGAGGTCAGGGAGCTCAACTTGGGCCTTGCAGCCTGAATTCAGCCTGATTGTTAGATGTCAGCCATTGGTTAGCTGAGACTAAGTGACTTAGTTCTGCACATTGCTGCTCACATTGTCTACTGTGACAGCAGAGATATACCCTGAAAGAGGTTCTTCAATTTTTTTCTCTTTTTTTCTATTTTTAATTTTTAATTTCAAAAATTGTATTTTTCCCATTCTGCAAATTCCTGTTTTTTCTTCTTTTTCCTGCTCAGTCTCTTTCTCCCCCAGGTTATTCTTCATCTCCCTTTTAGTTCCTCTTCCTGCCCTAATTTAGATTTCTTCTTTTTTCTTTTCTTCTCTCTTTTTCCTTCACTCAATTATTCAGTAGTTTCAAAGTAAAGAGAGTACAATTTGTAGCTACCCTGTTTGGGCTGGTCCTCAATTTTGATTTAATTCACATAGTTAAAGGTGATAAATTAATAACTACCACAAATGATCAATTTCTAAACTGTGCTTGATGCTATGGTGTTGCTGATTGTATCACATGGATGAAAGGGTTGTGAATGATTTATTGAGTTGTCCTTTCTGATATTATGAAAATGAAAGTGTCTCTAAGTCATTAAAGACTCAAAACCTAAAGAGCAGCTATATCTGCAAGACAAAGTACTAATCCAGGAATTAAACCAAGGACAGCCCAGCAAAAAAAGTAAAAATAAGAAAACATTTAAGCAAAGCACAAATACAAGCTTCCAGTTCACCAATGGCAAATTCTATGGAATACAAGGTGCTAAAATCTGACAGTGAACCACCAGGACACCCTGAACTCAGCACAGGAAGTCACAGGACAGATAGATTAGGCTCTAGAAAAATTGAAAACAGAAATAATTTCCCAGATAACTACAGAGATGGTGAGCCAATGACAGACAGGATTAGAGATTCTAGAACAGAAACCGACAAAAAAAAAAAAAAAAAAAAAAGACATGAGCACAGGGCCATGATAGAAACAATGACTGACCAGCATAGGAAAGAAATCGAAACCATGAATGCTCAACATAGGAAAGATATGGGATCCATGAAACAGATTGAAACAGATATCCCAGAGATTAAAAACTATTGAAAGCATTCCAAGAAAAACAAACAAATGTGAAGATAGAATTTCAGATAGACAAGATAGGATTGCAGTCAGTGACCATGAAAAAGGAGCTCTCTTAAGAACAGTAAGGGATCATGAGAAATCGATCCAACAACTCTTAGATGATATGAAGAATAACATAAGACTTATAGGAATCCATGAAGTATCAGGGGAAAGTATAGATGACTTAAAAAGTTATTCACAGAATTAATGACAGAAAACTTCCCAAACAAAGGGGAGGAATTTAATATAGACACAGGAGAGGCACTTATAGGACTCCAATTAGCCACAATCAAAAAAAAAAAATCTACACCTATAGCTGTACTAATCAAGATCCCGGAAACCCTAAAGAAGAACAAAATACTACAGTTAGAGAAAAGAAACAAAACACATGCAAATAAAAGCCCATCAGAATCATAACAGACTTTTCAACACAAAAACACAAGTCAAGGAGAGCCTGGAATAAGGTGTTTCATGACCTAAGAGAAAACAGTCTCCAACCTATACTGATGTATCCTGTAAAACTCTCTTTCAAAATGGATGGGGAGATAAGATACTTCTATGACAAAGAACACTTGAGAAACTTCATGAATACCAAACCAGCACTACAATCAATTCTAAACAATATCCTAGAAAAAGACAATGAAGGTCACAACACCATGAGGCCCAACAGAACAAATCAAATAGGCAAGGTGAGAAACTAAAGGGAGAGGGGGGAAATTAAAAAGAGTCAACAAAAGCACAATAACATGACAATAATAAGCCAGTACATAAAAGTTATAACCATCAGTGTCAATGGCCTCCATTCACCAATCAAGAGAAACAGGCTAGCAGAATGGGTTAAGAAGCAAAATCCAACAATATATTGTAACAAGAAACACACCCATATACTGAAAGAAGCCCATATACTGAAAGTGAAAGGATGGAAAACAGTTCTCCGTGTGTCAGGAGCCCAGAAAAAAGCAGGGGTAGCTGTGTTATTCACAGACAAAGTAAATTTCAAACCAAAACTGATTAAGAGAGACAAAGAAGGCCAATACTTCCTTGTAAAGGGAACAATAGAAGAGGAAGAGATGACAATCATAAATATTTATATGCCAAATATAAATGTCCCCAATCAAACAAAACAAATATTAAGGGATGTGAAAAACCAAATAAATAATAATACAATTGTAGTGGGGGACTTAAATACCTCAGTGTCATAAATATACAGGACATCTAGACAAAAAGTTCACAACAAAATACTAGACTGAACCAAGCTTTTGAACAAATGTACTTAATAGACGTATATAGAATGTTCCACCCCATTAAATCAGAATATACATTCTTTTTGGCTGCACATGGATCATTCTCCAAACTAGACCACATACTAGCTCATAGAACAGGTTTAAATAAATGCAAAGGAATCAAAGTTATCCCATGTATGTTAACAGACCATAGTGCAATTAAGCTGGAGATTAGCATAAGAAAGCATAAAAACTTCACAAACACATGAAATTTGAACAACACTTTCCTGAACAATCAATGGATCACAGAGGAAAATAAAGAAGGAATTAGTCAGGTTTTACAAATAAATGATAATGCCAATACAACATAGAGGAATCTATGGGGCACAATGAAAGCAGTTCTACATTGAAATTTCATACTAGTGAATCCCCACACTAGGAAAACAGAGTGAGCTCAAATAAACAACCTAATGATGAATATTAATTAGGCTTCTAGAAAAAGAAGATCAAGAAAAACCCAAAGCTCATATGAGGGAACAAATTATAAAATTTAGAGCAGAAATCAATGCAATGGAAACAGAAAATGATACCAAAAAATCCATGACTTGAAGAGTAGGTTTTTTGAAGGAATAAATAAAATTGATAAACCCTTAGCCAATCTTGTCAAAAAAAAGGAAAGAAAAGGCTGAGATCCATGCAATTAGGAACAAAAAAGGTGAACTCCAGAGGATCCAGAGGATCATCAATACCTACTTCCAGAAGCTGCACTCTAATAAAATGTACTCTAACAAAATGGAAAACACAGAAGAAATGGACAGATTTCTTGATACTTAAGAATTACCAAAGTTTTCCATAGTGGTTGCACCAGTCTGCACTCCCACCAACAATGGAGAAGGGTTACTTTCTCCCCACAACCCCGCCAACATTCGTTATTGTGTGATTTCTTGATAGCAGCCATTCTTTGTGGGGTGAGGTGGAATCTCAGTGCTGTTTTCATCTGCATCTCTTGAATGACCGGCGATGTGGAACATCTTTTCAAATATTTTCTTGCTGCTTTTACTTCTTTGTCTGAGAAATGTCTGTTCATTTCGGATGCCCATTTTTGAATCGGGTCTTTATATTTGGCGGGACTGATTGTTTTGAGTTCTTTATATATCCTTGATAATAGTCCTTTGTCTGAGGAACAGCTGGTAAAAATTTTTTCCAACATTGTAGATTGTCTCTTAGTTCTGCTGATGGTTTCTTTTGAAGTACAGAAGCTTTTAGTAAGATGAGATCCCAGCTGTTGATTCTATCTGCTAGTTCCCGTGCTACTGAGGATTTGTTCATAAAGTCTTTTCCTATACCAATGTCTTCCAGAGTTCTGCCTAACTTACCTTCCAGCAAGTTTAATGTTTCTGTTTTAATATTTAGATCTTTAAT
>NW_022900947.1:51743430-51754428 GCF_012274545.1 Fukomys damarensis
TGTGGTTTTTCTATAAAATGGAATATTACTCAGCCATAAAGAGCGAGAGAATAGATTCATTCATAGGAAAATGGATACATATTGAAGATATACTCCTAAGTGAAATAAATAAGTCACACATGTGTAAATACCAAATAGTTTCCCTGGTGTGAATATTCTGCAACAATGCATAAGATTCTAGTAAGATTACTGACATTTAGAAATTTGAAGAAAGGAGCTAAAGGTGTAGGGAAGGTGTGATGCGTAGGGGAAGAACAAAAAGGGAAAAGAAAAAAATGTGAGAGAATGAAAAGATGAAAATAAAGTGTTTGTAGATGGGGAGGGGAGGAGGGGGTGAAGGGAGGGCAGAGGTGGGGGGAAAAAATGAGAATCAAGACTTGTCGTGTAGAGGTACAAGATCCCAACAATGAATGTAACTGTACTGCATCCCTAAAATGTACCAATAAACTCAATTAAAGCTGAAAAAAAAAGAATTACCAAAGTTGAACAAAAAAGATTAAAAAATCTGAACACCCCAATTGCAATCAGTGAAATTGAAAATTCAATTAAAAAACTATCAACTAAGAAAAGCCTAGGTCCTGATGGCTTCATTGCTGAATCTACAAGATATTTAGAGAAGAACTACAGCCACTACTCTTTAAACTTTTCAATCAAATTGAAAGGGAAGCAATACTTTCAAATTCATTCCTGGAAGCAAGTGTTACTTTGATTCCAAAGTCAGGGAATGACCCAATCACAAAAGAGAAATACAGGCCAATCTCACAAATGAACATAGATGCAAAAATCCTCAATAAGATACTGGCAAACAGAATACAGAGGCTCATCAAAAATATCATATACCCTGACCACATCAGATTTATTCCAGGGATGAAAGTATTTTCAAAATATTTAAATCAATAAATTTGAGGCACTATATTAACAGAGGTAAGGATGAAAACCATATGATCATCTCAATAGATACAGAAAGAGCATTCAACAAAATTCAATACCCATTCCTTATAAAAACCCTGCAGGAAATTGAACTAGATTGTCTTTATCTCATCTGCTAAAGGCTATGTATAAAAAACCAACCTCCAACATCATATTAAATGGCAAAAAACTAAAACACTCACCCTAAAATCAGAAACAAGTCATGGATGTCCACTATCACCACTCCTGTTCAACATAGTCCTGGAAACATTAGCCACAGCAATTAGATATGAGAAAGAAGTTAAAGCAATAAAGATAGGAAAAGAAGAAGTTAAACTGACATTATTTGCTAATGATACGATACTCTACGTAGAAGACCCAAAAAAGCTCTGCCAAAAGAGTTGTAGGGCTTAATTGACACTTTTAGAAATGTAGCTGGATGTGAGGTCAACACTCAAAAATCAATAGCCTTTTTTTACATTAATAGCATAATCACTGAGAGACAAATCAGGGAAACAATTCTTTCACAATAACATCCAAAAAAATGAAGTATCTAGGAATCAATTTAATGAAAGAAATAAAAGTCCTCTACACTGAAAACTACAGCACTCTAAACAAGAGATAGAAGAGGATATAAGAAAATGGAAAGATATCCCCTGATTCTGGGTAGGAAGAATCAACATAGTGAAAATGGCCATACTGCCAAAAGTGCTATACAGATTCAATTCAATTCTGATTGAAATTCCAACAGTACATTTCACAGAACTAGAGAAAAAAATCAAAAATTCATTTGGAGCCAGAAGGGACCTAGAATAGCAAAAGACAGTCTAGCCAACTGAGACATGACTGTGGTATCACATTCCCAAACTTGAAACTATACTACAAAGCCACTGTGATAAAAACAGCATGGTACTGGCAAAGAAAAAGACCTGAGGATCAGTGGAATAGATTGGAAGATACAGAAACAACTCCAGATGTATTCAGCTACCTCATCTTCAACAAAGGAGCCAACCATCCTCAGTGGAGGAAAGATAGCTTCTTTGATAAATTCCCTTGTAAAAACTGGATTTCAGCCTGCCAAAGATTAGAACTAGACCCTTATCTTTCTCCATGCACTAAACTAAAATCCATGTGTGTTAAAAATCTAAACATTAAAACAGAAACACTAAACTTGATGGAAGACAAGTTAAGCAGAACTCTTGAACACATTGGCATAGAAAAGGCTTTATGAATAAATCCTCAGGAGCACAGAAACTAGCACAAAGAATCAATAACTGGGATCTCATTTTATTAAAAAGCTTCTGCACTGCAAAAGAAACTACCAACAGAACTGAGACAACCTATAATTTGGGAAAAAAAAAATTTACCAGCTGCTCCTCAGACAAAGGACTATTATCTATAACTTATAAAGAACTCAAAAAATCAGGCCCTCCAACTATAAAGACCTGATTCAAAAACTGACACCTGAAATGAACAGACATTTTCTCAGACAAAGAAGTAAAAGCAACAAATAAATACATGAAAACAATGTTCAGTATCACTGGTCATTCGAGAGATGCAGATGAAAACAACACTGAGATTCTACCTCACCCCGGGAATAATGTCTGCTGTCAAGAAATCAACCAATAACAAATGTTTTGGTAATTTTGGGGAGAAAGGAACTCTTGTCCATTGTTGGTGGGAGTGCAGACTGGTGCAACCACTGTGGAAATCAATATGGAGATACCTGAGAGAGCTGGGACTAGAGGTTCCATTTGACCCAGCTATCCTTGTGCTTGTTATCTTTCTAAAAGAATTAAAAGAATCATACCACAGTGATATATGCACATCCATGTTTATAGCAGCACAGTTTTTAACAGCTAAAACTTGGATACAGCCCAAGTGCCCATCAATGGAGACTGGATAAAGAAGATGTGTTTTTTTATATATAAAATGGTGTACTGCTCAGCCATAAAGAATGAGAAATTAGGGTCATTCATAGGAAAATGGATCCATATTGAGGCCATACTCAAGTGAAATGAATGAGACACATAAGTGTAAATACTGAATGGTTTCTCTGGTGTGAAAATATAAAAGTGTAACTAAGTTCCAAATTGTACAGCTGATTATGTGAAATAGGAAGAAAAGGGCTAAAGTTGTGGGGGAAATGGGGAGGGTGGGGGGAAAGAAATAAGGGAAAATATGAGAAAATGAAAAAATTGAAACAAAATTTGTAAATAAGGAAGGGTAGAGGGGGTGAAGGGAGGGTAGGGTATGAGGAAAAAATGAGAACCAAGATCTGTCATGTAAAGGTACAAGATCCCAGTGATAGGTGTAACTGTACCGTCTACTTAAACAGTACCAATAAACTCAATAAATAAAAAAATAGAAAAAAAGAAATAATATTGTGTGATAGAGATGGACCTAATTTTTTTGGGGAGGGGTACTGCAATCTAACTTGGGTCCCTGCACTTGCAAAGCAGGCTCCAGAACCACTGAGCTAAATCCTCATCTCGAGATGGACCTAATTTCATATTTGTTTTCCTCCTCCCTGTTCCCTTTCTTTTTCTTTCTTCCTCCTCCCCTCCTGACCTTCTTTTCCTCCTTCCTTGTTTCCTTCTTTGCAGACCTCCTTTTTCAACTCATGGCTGAAGTGGAGAAAAGCTCAGCCAACACTTTCCTCCTGGGAATGGGACGAATGAAGATGTGCCACACGGTGAGAGCCTCTCCCTGGAGCCCAGGAGCCAGCCGTTCTAACAGGTCTCTCCAGTGCTCGCTTTGGCAGCACATACACTAACAGGTCTCTCCAGCATACTTCCACACCCTCCGTCCTCAGCGCATGCTCTTCTCTTCTGTCCTCGGCCGCTCATCACTATACCATTTGAGTCGTAAACACCTAGAGAAAGCTTAAGTAGCAGTCACCACCCCTATCGATTTCTTGGACTCATGAGATGACTAATATACTAACAAATGCTTCATAGGTGATCACACTGAATTGCAACCTTTGGCTCATGTTTGATTTAGCATTTTACATTACACAGCCTTAAAGTTTTATATGAGAGAAGAAACACAAGATAAATAGTCCTGCAGGATGAGCAGTAAGAAGAATAAGATTAATAAGAATCGTATAGCTGTGGGTTTTTTTTCAACTATTTGCAAAAATAAAAGAAATTGTCACTTTTTTTGGAAATGTTGCATCAATATTTTAGCTTTTAAAAGAGATTAAGTCATAAACAAGTTGCCTTTTCTCTACTGAATCGTTTGGATGTTTATTTTCCTACGTGCTAATATTTAGTTTTGAATCATTTAATTTTGAGTAAATCTATTATGTCAGTTTTTATTACATTGATACCTATGTGCAACAAATTCAATAAACATTAAACCAAGAAATCAAGAGCAACTAGGTAAACTCATATATGATGCCAAGAAATATCCCCAACAGAGCTGATAAGAAGTTGGATCACAAACATTTCCAAAATGAAAGAGCAGAAAAGTTGTTAATCACCAAATCTGAAAATTCTTAGTCAAATCTTACTTATTTAAGCATACCATTTTTTGATTTACTCAGTCTGATTTTTTTATAGCATTGAGATATTTTCAATGTATAAGATTTGTCCTCATAGTACATTTAATTGTCACAACTGTTATACATTGTGGAATTTTATTGAGTAGTTCATGAATGATAAAAACAAAAATAAATTTCAAAAGTCATGCTGAAAGTGTCAAAATAATACCTTTACCAGTTCTTTAAAAATTAATACATGAATGCTGTAATTTAAAATATTTTCAAATGCAGGATCCAAATACGCCCTTGTGTGCATGTTTATCATTTAAATCACAGAAGACCAGTATGCTTAACACTGCTTTGAATTTAGAGAATGGAAAGCGTCTGGGAAGAAAGAGGGGAGAAAGAAAAGTTTCATAATTTCATTGGTTACAAAAACCTTTCACTAACGTGAAACTTTGGAATTCGAGTCAATTTATTCCTACTATATTCTAGGGCACTATCATGGCTTTGGTATTATATTTTCAATTGAAAAGAAAGGTAACTATATTTTAAAACTATATATTCATATGTTATTATCCCAATTATTTTTCCATTATAATTCTGTAATAAAGTACATTTGGAGGAAAAAATAATTAAAAGTATTATTTATTAGTATCATAGGGCTCATGACACTTCTTTTCAGATTAATATGAATGTGCAAATAAAGCAATAGTGCCCCAAATATTAAAAACTATGAAGAATTCTTAAGTGTACTTTTTAAAAGTCACTCTTTAAGCCTCTTCAATATACCTCACCCATCTGTCAGTTCAGTATGGGTCCACTTCCACTTTTCAATAAATTTATATCATTTCAGTCTTGAATTGATAGTACCCTTGAAAGGAGGCCAGTATGCAGTGCGACTGATATCCCACATAGGAATCCGGAGAAGTCACCTATGATCCCAACTTGGGGGCTCCATATCTCTTTCAACTCTTGTACCCAACAGAACTTTTAAAGTTGATACACCAGGCTGAGCCAAAAGAACGGGTATCATTGTAGTCTATTTATCCCCTCCTCTTATAACTACTAAATTTCTACTAAATTTGAAGATACAATAAAATATATTGCTCTATTCTAACACACATAGATTTATATTGTAAATGACTAAAGCTATCACACTTTCATCAAAGTTGTCCAAGGCCAAAATAGGTAGCTTCCTTCTAGATCACTGAATCTGCTTTTGCTCTATTGTACAAGTAATTTTCATGAACAATTACTTCTAAAATGGATTTAATCTTGGTCTTCACTTTCTTCTCTCCAGGAAAATTGAAACATGACAAGTGTAGTGTAAAGGCCATCCAATGTAAATTCTCCAATTATTTTTTATTAAGTTTATTGGTACATTTTAAGTATACAATTACATTTTTCATTGGAATCTTGTACCCTTACATGACTTATCTTAGTTCTTATCTTTCCCCATTTCCCTGCCCTCCCTCCACCCCCTCTACCTTCTCCGCCCTTCCCTTGTTTCCATTGTTTTTCCTTTTCACATATGTTTGAAGCCTGCTATATTTTTTTGTGGGGGGGTGGGGTGTACCGGGAATCAAACTCAGGTCCTTGTGCTTGCAAGGCAGGTGGCAGCACCACTGAGCTAAATCCCCCTCCCCCTAGACTGCTACTATTAAAACCCTATTGAAGCACAGGTCTAAGTAGTAAGATTTAGATGTTTATTGATTAATAGAACATGAAAATAACTGCTCAGTTAACTGAGGAAAACAAGTAAATGACCAGTGAAAAACAAATAGGAATTTAAGCTAGGCACCTAATCTTCCTTAAATGTCTGAAAGAAGCCACAAGGATTTGTTAGATTGCCTAAAATTTCCAAGCCAACATTTCATGGCTCCTGAACCTATTGCTTGGCACTGCCTAATTTATTTGCATCTATATTTGAATCATAGTCCTTATAAACATAAATATTTGTTGAAATAATACATAATTCTAAAGAAGAATGAGCTTGCACCCACAGGTGTCTAGTAGAGCAACCTCAGGAGGTAACTTCAAATGAGAAATATATTTAAATTTTTATTTTATCTTAAAATTAGTATTTTAAACATTTTTCTCTACTTATTTTAGCATGTATGCTCAAATTTTGATGTATTTTAATCACAGAGTATTGAGTAAATTTATGGAAGGGGAAGTTTTATCAAATCCCTGATATTTCAAATATACTCATCTATACCACTGCACATACTTAAGAGCTCAAATACCACAGGCGAAAAGCACAACTACTAGGCATCTTGGTACTGAATTCGTACTCCGGAGTCTCTCGCCTTTCTTTTGTTTGGCTTCTTACCACTTTTTACTCATATCCTCTACTTTACTTGCCTTAATTTTTGTCCTCAAAGAAACATATGACCTCTGATTACCAAGACTTTGGTAGCTTGTTTTATTTATTTGATTCTTTAATCACAAAGCAAATTCATTTTATTCTTTTATTTTTTCCTGGCAGCATTACAGACACTGGCAGGAAAAGGAAATAAAACAAGTGAGTCTCACAAAGTAGATATGTATTACAGTAAAGCAGAGAGCTAAAATAAAATGAAAAATACATGCAATCCCACAAACATGAGAGGGATGAAGTACGTGGAAGTCATTTTTTTAAATTTTATCCCTTTAAATATCAGTATCCCAAATTTACCTTAGCAATGAAGTTTCTCTGATAGGGCTAAGTAGCAAACCTGCAGCCTCTGCGTATTTATTTCCACAAAACTCTAGATTTTACACTATCTTGTATAAGGTAAATGTTCGTTCAACATACATCCTTACTTAGCAGCACATTCATTTAAGTGATCTACTAAAACAATGTTGATAGAGAAATATCTCAGAATAAGAAATAAGCAGCAGGTGAAGGCTGTGTCCAGGAGCCGAGTGTCAGCCTGGACTCAGTCACTGACTTCCAGCCTGGGACACATGCAGATGATGATGCTGTTGTTGTTGTTAGGCTGGACACCCCGGCTCTGTCTTTTTGCCTTATTTGCCTTCCTGGAGTTTGCCCATTCCTCCTCACTGTCTGAGCAAGTTGCTGGAATGTTTAAAGTTCTAATTTGAAGCTATATGTGTCTTGAAATGTAAAGATAAGACTTCTGGAGGATATTTAATTGAATTCAATTTATGACCCTCTTGCCTCCGGAAGCTCCACATAACTCTAAATTAACATCATATTTAGTAGATCTGTAATTACTGGGAAGAGTCTGCTTTTTAAGGCATTGCTCTTAAAAATACACATCCAGCCACTTACATGATGACTTGCCTTGAGAAAGCAAGAAGTGCTGAGCTGCCCTTGAATCACACTGACAATTTCTCTCAGCAGTGACCCGAAGACAAGGATGTGCACTCCGAGAGGGGATTGCCACAATTTTTAATCTGCCTGACTTTCTGATCGGGCAAAATATAAATCATTTAATCACCTCCCGACTGAGCATCAGGTCCAACTAGTATAAATTTTCCTTCATAAAAGTTTCATCAAGGATGGGGATAGCTGCACTGCCTTACCTTTTGCTGGAGAAATTACAGCCTGCGAAGATTGGCTGGTAGTCATGTATGATTGATGGGCTAGGTGAAGGAGGCCTTTATGCACAGAAGTTCAAGTCTAAATGGCCTTCGCAGCTGCTTTTGTCTTCCCCTTAAAATAATGTGCCGCTTCATTTACTGCAAAGAAAAAGACAGCTAACAAAGTGGGGTGTTTTTGTTTTTCTTTGGTTCTTCTATGAAAATACACATTTCCATCAATTTCTGGCTGGAAAAAAGTTCACAGACCTAATCTTCAACATGACAATGTGTCCTCTGAGCCAACGCACGTAGGTGAGTAGCTAGAAGGCTGCAGTGAATCATAAACTCCATCTAGCATTGTCTATTCTTCATACAATGAATAAAATTCAATTGTATGTGTTTTTGTTGGCACATATTTTATATGTCCAATACAACTTTTGTGCGATTTTGAGGTGGAAGATACCTCCAGCCAAATGAGGAAAATGTAGATTTCAACATTTCTTTAATCAGATCCTGAACCCACTTGTCTCTTTTACAAGTTGAACCTTATAACACTTAAATGGGAAAGAAAAATAATCTAATATCTCATTAATGCCACTCAGAATTAGACTATGAGGAGAGAACTCCCTAGTAACTAAAGAGTCTTGTTTATAAAATAGTGAAAGATAGGTGGTATTGTATCTCTCGAGCAATGGTCAAACCAAGAAATCAGTGGCCAATATGTAAACAGAAATGAGTCACAATATATAAGTTACTTTCTGGATATCTCATTTTCTGTAGATAGAAGTCACTCATAATGCATTCCAATCTGCCTTCTCCTTGCATACTTTTGAGTAAGTGTATGAATTGCCTTACCTTTCAATCCTACACAACTTTATGTTCTTGTGTAATTATAAGTAAGACTTAAAGTGAAATGAATAAGTATACAAATTTTTAACATAAATAGGAAAAAAAATGGCTAAGGATATTTACTATTTTCCACAGTAAACATAAAAGAGCATTTGTCCCAGGAAATAAGGTTTCTATTTTCTGTAAAGCATTCACATGAAATCAGTTAAATTCATGAACACAAATGAATGAACCTCCTTGCGTCACCAGACACAGATGAAATGTCTCAGCACAACAACAGGTATTCAAGCAGGCTGAGATATCTGCTGAAATGGAGAAGTACAACACGGGTTCCTATATATGTGACTAAGAGAAACAAAAGGAATCTATAGTAATGGCACTAAAGAGATAGAGCCACCAAAGAAACTCTCTTGTAACTAAGAACACAGGAAATTCTAATCCGAGGTCCTCATGAAATCAACCATTGTTATCTTCTCAATCACAAACCCAGACAATGGTTTGTCTACGATAGGGCAGTGACTGTGCCCACAGCCCGTGCACCTGTGTGTCTCAAGTGAGCGTAGAAAGCATCATTCAGGTCTCTGCAATTCCACATTCTTTCCACAGTTCTCTTCTTAGGGTTTTTCTGACTTCATTGTGCACGTGAGCTGCCTGCAGGTTACTTCCACTCTCTTCCAGATTTCAGTCTCTCCGCAAGGTTCTGAATCAGCTGGCCTGCTTGTGGTCCTGGCTCATTCCACTGCTGTTCACCTCCTTAGAGGAATCTGGTAGAGATTATCTGGTGCTGTTATAAATCTGTAAGAGCATGACACTGCAGGATAAAACAATAAATTCAGAAAAAAGATCCCCAAGTAGCAATATATCCTAGATGTTTAGACTGATAGAATGGGGAAATAATGCAGTTATAACTAATTTGAGGAGAAAATGCACAACTTCTGATTCCTGTTATGCTTGGCCACAGCAAATGGTGAAAAATTGAATCCAGAAATACAAGAACAATAATGTCAGGACCAGTTTGAGCTTGATTTATTTTTCTATTTCAGGAGGATCAGACAACACATATCATTGAGAGTTTACAGTGCTGCTGGTCTTATTTAGCTCAGAGTTCACAGTGTGTAATTTTTGTTCTTTGCTGTAAAGTTGCAAGCCCGTTTATGTTGGCCCCAGGTTAGATTTTATTTACTCAGTGGTTCTGGAGTTTCATTGGTCAGTGTTTAACTCTCCAGACAGCTATGTATGTAGTCTGGCGATTTCTAAGTGAAATTGGTTTCTTGAATTCTTAAATATTCTACAAACACATGAATTAATGAATTACTGAAAAGAAAACCATTTATAGATTTCCCATCTACCTCCATTCATTATCCATCCACAAACTACAGTGACTTTGTCCCTAGATTTTTCTCCATTTTTTGAGCATTATCATCTTGATTCAGGCTCCATCATTTTCAAGGATAAGCTCATTAGCATACCCTCAAATAGAGTCATGGAAATAAGAAGAGGTACCCTGGAGATCCCTTCCATTTAAACCATGTTTATGAAATATTGCTCCTAAGATTAACACAAAACTCCTTACCAATTGTGCATGGGATTGTATGGTTCAGTCCTTATCTGCCTCTTCACTCAAATCTCTTCTCCTGATTCCCTCTACCTTGTGTCCACTGTCTTCTGGCCCAAATGGATCTTGCAAATCTTTCATGCTCACTACCCTCCCCATGCTACCTCTTCCACAGCAACTTTCTGTCTTTCATTTCCTGTCTCTGTAACCCTCCTTCCTCTCATTACCACAAGAAAACTTGAACGCACTGTGTATTTCATTTCAAATACAATTTCTCTGGGGAAGGATTTCTGTACTTCCTTCTAAGGTCAAATTAAAATATCAAAGACAGATGTACACTGTATTTTTTCCATTATAGTTTTCTACAGTGAATTTTACCTGTTCAGTGAATATTTGATTAAAAATGTTGTCCTGGAAAATAACAAAACTGATTTAACTTAATAGTATCAGCTTTTAAAACAATACCAGGAAAACAGAATTTCTTGAATGTGTGAATTAGTGAAAGAAAGTCTGTACAGATCTGGAAAAAAAATTATATGGTTTGAAAGACAGAACTGAAGTAAATCCAAACTAGTAATTGAAATGGTAAAGAAAAACACAAAGCCTTTAAGGTAAAATGACTTCTCAGCCTTTTGTACTATTAAATATTATTAAAGATCCCAAAGGAGAT
>NW_022900947.1:51754467-51790263 GCF_012274545.1 Fukomys damarensis
ATATAAATATAACAAAATATATAATGAAATAATATATAAATATAGCTATGTTATGTTTATAAGCATTCACCCTATTAGCCATTAAAATTGAGTATGAAATATATGTTTATTTAAAAATTCATTTTTTTTAATTGAGTTTATTGGTACATTTAGGGATACAGTACAGTTACATTCATTGTTGGGATCATGTACCTTTACATGGTAAGGGGAAAAAATAAAAATTCATTTTAAAATAAAATAAATGAAATAAATTCAGCATGTGTTGGTATAAATAAGCATACTTTAGCAAAAAGTCAACATATTTTCCAAAGCAAACAAGAAAGTTAGTAGGAGTGGCTTTGTTTTATGTCCTTGCAATCTCTTCAATATTTGCCTTCATAGAAGACAGCTGGATTCTCAGAATTGCTCCTGCATTCAATCTGCTGTGATATCACATGTTGTGTAGCCTTTGGAAAATTCACTCATAAGAAAAGGAGAGTGAAGAGGAAAAATAAATTTGTGGCATATTATGAAAATAGTTCTGATCTTGCTGACCCCTGAAAATATCTCAGATGGCCCCAAGAAATCCATGAAACCACAACTTAAGAATTACTTATATAAATTACTCTCTAAACAAGAAAACTTTTAGTAATGAAACCATACTTAGCAACAATTATTCTAGAACATCAAGAATTAATAGAAATTAATTTGTGCCAATAAATTGTTATATAAATATGCCAATAAAATGTAATTCAAAACCAACATGCTCTATGGTGTAGAATGTTTTACTACTAAATTGTGGAAAATGTTGCCTGTAATTTTTGTATGTCCACAGGAGCTGGATACATTTTTTTCACATAATCACAGGAGCTAACCTGGTATCATATACAAAGTAAGCTTTCAAGATATATTTAATAAGTAAAACAATAAATTATTGTATATAGACATGACTAAACAATGTCTCACAGCTTCTGAGGAATGGACTGGTGAATATGGATTATTGTAATGATTCCAGTACTCTTACTTCACCTGCCATTCAACTTGTCAAGTCATTTCAAATCTATATAAGTTTAATTTATAAATCAGAATTCAAAGTTTCCTACACTGTATGACAGGAGAGACACAGAGCTCTTCCACCTGAAAAATTATCTAGTAATGCTTAATATTTATTGATCATAATTAGTAAAAAACTATTATTTATTTTCTGTCAATTTTAATAGCTTTAAAAATAGTGTATTTCTGCCCTCACAAAAACACAAGTCTCTGACCATTGTGCAAGGCACCCCAAGTTAGATAAACTTATCTTAGAAAATGCTTGTTTATAAATAAAGTTACAGTTAAATAGGTAATAGATAAAGTGGACGTAAGAAGCAAACGGATGCCAATGATGGGGAGTGAAGATAGGATCAGGGTCAGAACCAGCTAGATGTTGTTTGTATTTCTTGACACTGTTTACTGAAATTGGTGGAAATCAACACATGTACATCACAGGAATAGTTATCTGAAATTAGTGCACCCAGGAGAGGGCTTGCACCTCGTTTCTCTGTCTGGTTATTAAAGTGGTAAAAGTATCACCTTAGAGTGCTAGAAGTTTTCCTTAGAGTAGACTTGGTACCAGTAACAACATATGATTACTAAGCATCTCCTATGGAGTTAAATCAATTTTATAGCTTGAGAGAAGCATTCCATTCTTTTTTAAAGAAGGAAGTAAGTATCCACCCAATCCTATTAACGTATTCAAGGTGTTAATATTTTTCTGAGAAATGACCCAAACGTGTTTATGTACATACAGTTCATACCACTTTCAAATCAATTTTAATCCTTTCTTTAATAAACATAGAATATTTGCTGAGTGTGAGACAGCCTGAGATATTTTCTCTTCCACTGAGACATGAAAGAATTCTTAGATACAACATAGATTCAAGATAATTAAGCCATGCGTGGTGGCACATGCCTGTAATCCCAGCACTCTGGAAGCTGAGGCAGGAGGATTCCTGTAAATTTGAGACCAGACTCAGATACGTAGTGAGTTCCAGGTCAGTCTCAACTACATAGTGAGACCCTATCTCAAACAAAACAAAACAAAACAAAACAAAGATAATTTTTAAAAATTCTGAGGCCAGAGGTAGGTAATTTAGCAAGTTGATAAACCTAACTCACTAAATAGAACTTCTTTACTAATAAAATGCTCAAGAAGAGTAAGAATAGAATTTATAAACATTTATAAAATGTTTTATCTTAAAAAACTAATCCATTTTCAAGCAACAGTCAGTATCTTCTCTGTTAATTTTCTCTGAATTTGTTCTATTGTTAGAGCACATATAAATCAATCAAGATCATTTTCTGTTGTTCATAAATAATTTTGAAATTAAATATTAAAACTTAATACAGAAAAAGTTTGCTTAAAATTTTAATTAACACCATTTATTTAATATGAGTTAAAAGTTTATTCACTTACCAAATATAATTAGGCACTTAGTATCCTTTTCTTCTATAACGGATTCAAATATGTATCTAGGTTATATCTGAATTTGAGTGCCATGAGATCTTTGCACAAAGAGCTGAAACATAATGTGGCTATTCAAAATTTTGATGGTATCCAGAGACAAGGGATATTATTATTATTTTTTCGGTCATTTAGGGCATGACACCTGACTTAAGTTCTTATTAGATACCTATGAGATAAAAGGGGGAATAGGTAAGTTCTTTTCTTGAAGATGAAATGGACTTGGTGAAAGAATTACTCTTGAAGCAATCCTTGAATACAAATTGAATGAAAGGCTATCTTTGGTAGGATAGAGAAAGAGTGTTTTTGGTTGTGCTGGTAATAAGCAGACCTAGAATTACAATTGATAGAATCACAGGTCATAAGGAGGAAGAGTAGAATGGAAGACAGAGAAGAATTAACAGGGATGTTCATGGTCAGAAAATTGAGACAGAGGAGGAAATGCTCTCAGGCGAGGTATTCAGCAGCCTGGTGCATTCCATAAGATGTACCACATTAAGTTTAAGAGGTAGGCAGTGTTTCAACTAAGAGAGAATACAGAATGCAGTTGTAGTAGAGGTAAGGTTGTTTCACTCATGCTTTTATCTGAAATTTATAATAATTCAGGGAAGTTAGCACATCCTCAAAAATAGTTATTGATTGAAGGCTGTTCATATAGAGTACGGTCCCTGATTCATGCTGTGAAGCAATGGGTGTAGGTCTGTAAAAGACAACTTGCAGATAAAAGGTATTTGAAACATGAATGTCCAGACAGATTACATTTTGGTGGATTTTAATATAAAGTCTGTATTTGTCAGGGTACTACCGATAGAACCAACAGACAAGATAGATGATAGACATGGAGAGATAGAGAAGAAGTGCAGAGTCAGGGCAAAAGAGAGAAAGGGGGAGGGAGAGAGAGATTAGAGGACTTGGCTCCTGTGATTAGCAACACTGGTAAGTCCCAAAGTAGGTCTTCTCTAAGCTAGAGAAGCAGACAAGCCAATGGCACAGTTCAGTCCAAGTCCAAAAGCCTCAAACTAGGAAACCTGTGGTGTAATTTAGTCCAATGCAGGGGGCCTGAGAACTCATGGGGCCACTGGTGTAAGTCCACCAGTGGAAAGTCCTGAGAAGGTAGAATGTTAATGACCAAGAACAAGAGAAAAGACGTGTGTCTCAACTCCAGGAAATAGATCAAAGCCATTGGTCCCCTGCTTTCTTCTATCTACATTCTAGAGTGCTGGTGGGGAGCTACTGCAGCCTGCCACAGTGAGCATGCAGAGCCTCTGTAGGCACAGGAGCCAGGTGGTCCCAGTATAACCTGAGCAGCTGAGCATTGTGTAACAGCACACAGAGGGGCAGCCATGGCACTCTGCCACAAATAAGTGGGTTTTGAGTGGCAGTGTGGGTACTTGATCCCTAAAAGATTTGTCATCACTGCCCTAGCCATTGCAAGGTGCTCATCCACACTGAGGTGCATCTGCCTTAAACTGCCCACAGACTCCAGTGCAGATCGCTTCCAGAAACACCAGCACAGATGCAGCCAGATGTCTTTGACTTCTTGCCATCTGCGCACCCTCTAATCCAGCCAAGCTGACTCCTAAAATTAACCATCAGGGTGCAAGAAACATTTTGAAAGCCAAGTGATATTTCAAAGGAAATCGTCTCAACAACAAACTGCATGTAGAATTTTTGGAGTGGGGATTTTCAGACCACAAACATCATTTTTTTTTTTTTTTTGAGGAAATGAGTCATTCAGAAGGGAGACATAAAGAAGGAATTAGGTAACTGAAACTTACAGCATTGGAGGGCAGGAACTGCCTGGAGTGCCCTTGAAGTATTTTTTCTAATATCCTTCTCTTTCTCCCAAATATTTTCAGCCACACTTTTATGTGAGGAAGTTAATGTTCAGATAGGTCAGGTAATGGGATTTATTCAGAGAAAGTAAAAGATGACATTTAGCCTCAGTTTTTCTCTAAATCATATACTTTTCTATATTAATAATTTACAATGTTGGAAACAACTACTTCAACGAAGGCAATTAGAAGATTTTAGAGACGAATGAGAAGGGCTAAGTTAGAGTTTCAATGTTGTAAAGTGATATCCTCAGGAATCCTGGGCTATTCTTCCCACTAAGCCATTGAGCTTGCTTTCCTTTCCCTGAATCACTTCTGTGCCTCCTTTGGACCAATCAGACATGACAGAAGAGACACTGATTGTCCTTCAAGGCCAGATCCTGAGTCTTGCAGCTCCTGTCCAGATCACCCAGGGAAGCTAGATACCAAGTAAAAACTTTGACTCTCCTGAGATGACTGTGCTCTGAGAAACTCCCACCACAAAAAGGGATCATGTGGATGCCTCAAATAAATGCCTTGTAGAGACACTGAGGGACACAAAGCAGGAAGGTTCCCCTGTGTGGGTGAAAAGGCATTCTTGTAAGTAGATCCAGGCCCAGCTATCCTGGTGTGTCATTAGGATCAGACCGAGAGTTCTTGAGCCCCCAAGTCAAGTTTCAAGTTGTGGTTTAGTAGTTTAGTGTGGTTATTAGGAGTAGGCAGTTTAATGATAGGGTTGGGTAACAGAGTTAATTCCATAGCTGTCTAATCAAGTAGGTAGTTGAGCTTAGAAATGTAAAGGAAAATACAAGAACAAAGAGCAAAACCTTAAATTGAGAATAGACACATAAGAACTCTTCCTTTCAGGAGTAAGGCTCTTATCCAGGGTGCACTAAACTAGTTAACAACTCTTAACAGTTCCTCCCTATCTGTGCATCAGATTTCAATAGGATCTGGAGAAACTTTAGAAATGCAAGACAACCAATCTCTTTGGAAATCTTTTGAATTCATTGCCTTTGAAGGAAGGCCCTTCCCATGCTGGGCTTATGAAGGTAAGAGCAAGGCAAGGACCACAGTTTGGATTTCTGTTCAGAATCCCCTTGCGACAGACATCTATCACAGACAATTTCTTAGTATTTTTCTGCCAAAAACCACCTATTAAATGGAGTTAAAGATTTTATAAATTCTTGGCTTCACATGGATAATCTAATAATTAGTGAAATGTTACATCAAAAAATTCCAGTGAAATGCCGTCATATAAGTGTAGGTACACAGACACACAAATATAACAAGCTAGCTCTAAGGAAAAAAGGTGAAAATACAATGTGAGAAGAGGAAAATTCTGGTAGTCAGCACTGAAGTGTCAAATAGGATTCACCCTGCTATTTGCAGTGCTTTATCTCCAAGGGTTATTTTTTAAATCCCCCTTACCTGTGTAGGAATCCTATAGCCCCAGGGACCCACTTTCAATGGTCTGCCTCAGAGCAAGGTCAGTTAAAATCAATTCTCAGTTAAAAATCAACCCAAAAGTAAAGATTTACAGGAAAGGCGGAAAAGATTTGACAAAGGTTTCATTGAAACTTCTTTGTACTTGCACAGTTTGGGCCTAGAAATGGAGTATTTACTAGTTATCTTGGGAAAAGCCATTTTCTCTCCTCTCAAAATGATGAGGTCAAAAATGCTTTGTCTAAAAAACAGCTTTTCAAAGAAACTAGTATTATAGTATAAATTAAGAAAGGTGCTGTGCTTTCAAAAACAATTCTCCCAAGCTCATTGACTGTTTCCTGCCATAGATAATCCTGAGTAAGTATGTTCATTGATTTATCTCCTTTCTAAAAGCCTCAATTCTCCTGAATTATTCTAGGGCATTTCAAACCAACCAATTCTAATTCATTTTATTAATCAATGTACTACATAAGCAATTTTCAGTCATTTCAATAAGACTTTTCAAATGAATTTATTTGAAACACATTTTTAAATGTCCATATCTTATCTAAATATTTCATATTTCAAAATGATCTGTTGATGAAAGCCATGGTACTTAAAGCAGAGTTAAATATACGTGGGCTTAGCTCACATACTTAGATCTATGACAATACCTATAGTGTCTGACATCACCTAACAGCTTGATAGAGGCATTTGTTTCAATGTGTCTTCAGGGGTAATGGTTTATCAGCATAAGATTCTAGTAGCTATTTGACTTCAGATAACAGTGCTAAATGATATTGCAGCACCTACTGGGAGATATGATGCTCTTTAAATTTGCATGATTGGTTCTATTTTTTTTCTTAAGGTGTGTCATAAATATCAGCAATAAACAGGTCTTGCTTTTGCATAGATTTCCTATAGCCATGTTTTGAAATATGATGAAGCATAAAATATTTCTGGAGGTGATAACAGCACATTAATTCAAATACAATAACTTTTACAATTCTTCACTTCAACCTGCCTCTATATGTTATATGTAAATTAATTCATTATGTTAGGAAATTTCAAATACATCAATTTAAGCTGCTTGAGAAAACAGAGGATTCCTTCTTTTTACTTATGCAAGATGCAAAGAGACCAGGCAAAGAGAAGACTTGCTTAACCACATGTCTCCTGAACTTTAATAGTGTCTGGCACATAGCTAGGCACATCCAGCCTGCAGATTAATGTTGAATTAATTAAGAACTAATAATAGACATTTTAGTTTTGTACAAGTGATTATTATAAGATGAATTTAAATGACATAACTACTTCAATGCACTCTCTACTTCTTAGTAAAGCAAGAAACTAACTCGCGCTCGTTATCTCAGAAATAATTAGTACCCTAACTGGAGGGAAGACAACATGGCTACAAATACAAGGTTTACAATCAACCACTACATGTACAGGAGATAGTTCACAGTAAAATTAAGATTCTCCATAGCTGGGAAGATTAACGTTTATTTAATATCTTTATTTGAAAGATAAGGAAAACTAAAGTTCAGAAGGCATCTAAACAAACAGTGTCTAGCAAACATGGCCTTGAGTTCTCTCACACTGTCCTCAACGACCAGACCTCCAGGATCTGTTCTTCCATAGCTGACTCCCCAATCTGTGTCCTTTACTAAGATGTTTCCTTGCTTCCTGTTCAAAGGAGTTGGAAGAGAGAGTAAAGCAAGAGGTTACCTTCACTCATGGCTAACATGGGAATCATTTTCTCTGCCACATACAACCTCAAGAATACTTCCAGGGGAATGCTGTCTCTTCAGAAGAGACAGAAGCTGCCTGAAGTCAGTCTTCTCATGTGAGAAGGACTGTGTCTTGTAATCCAGCAACTAGCTTTACCAAGAATGAATGGGAATTATTGACAAAAGATAGTTACATTTTTCGTTTACTTGTAGCAGCATTCAGATGTACAGTTAGATTCTCTGTATATTAAAGAATCACTCACAGCTATCTCTGACAATATTTGGCATGTATGACCTGCTAGCAAATAATAAATGTAGATGAAGATTCTTTTGATCTTCTCCCCTATTTATATTCTCATTCTTATATTCCTTTATTGTTTATTTGTTTGCTCTTAGCAATGCCTTATTGGTTTACTGATACCCACCTATAATTATAATTGACAAAAAATGTGTATAGATACCTACATGAAGAAAAAATAGAATAAAGATCTAATACTACAGTTAAGGAAACTAGAAAAAAAATAAGCCCAAAGGTAATGAAAGAAACAAAATAATTAAAATCAGAACTGACGTAAGTGAAATAGAGACTAGAAAAACAATAAAATAATCAAAGAATCTCCGCACCAGAATATTGAAAAGATAAACCAAACTGACCACCCTTTAGCTATACTGAGGAAAAATTGAAAAGGCTCAAATGAGTACAAATATAATTGAAAGGAGATATAATATCTCCCTGGCAAGGGAAAGCTTCCAGACTTGCAATTGCTTATTGTCTGCTTCTTTATCAATTTTTACTTTGATACGTGTTAATTTTTACTAATGAAATGAAAAAAATTCATGAATTTGAGATCTTTTATACATCTGGAAGTAAAAAAATGAGAAAACGATATGAAAGGACAGAAAATGTATATAAATATATTTACAAATATTGTCTTATATTTGTATTTTTTTGAGATTATTTTTTGGCAGCTGGATAAACCATGACAGGAAGTTTATGACAAATGGTATCACATTTGCATGTGTGTATTTGTTCCCTCAGGCAAAGGAGACTTTTCTTCAATCTTAACTCAAGTTTCCCTTTCTTTTGGGCTTTAAAAATAATCTTCGCATCTGTGTCAAAAAGGCAGGGAAGAAAGCGGGTATAGCTTTATAGGAGTCTGCAAGTTCTTTGAAACTAGCACAAGAATTGCAGTTAAGTGTATGATTACTATAATCCATGCCATACTGTACACAACACAGAGGCTTCCCCACCTAGATCCACATTTACATAATTAAGCATTGAAAGCCTAAAAACAAAGCTCTAGCGAATACTAACCACTGAGTAATAAGGCAATCTATGACATTTCCTTATGTATATGCATTTGGTTTCCCACTAATTTAATTCTAAGAAACAAACATGTATCAGAAACTCCTTTTGCTTTCAAACACGAGGAAGTCACTGCATTAGGACACCTTCTGGAAGTACTAAGAGGAGACACTATCTCACCAAGGCAGAATTTATGAAGGATTTAAAATCCTTCCCACTCCCTTAAAAAACTAATGTGGCAAAGCAAAAAAGAACTTCTAAAGCCCCAATATTAAGCAAGGAATATAAATAGATGAAGAGATGAAAACATGATTAAACATAATGGTCAATGATTGGTTTAAATTTGTTTATTTTGACAGATAACACAGCCAGTGATGGATCTGAAATGCATCAGAAGTAAAATAATTTATAGTACCTACCTCTGGTTACATTTAATTTCATATACTCGGCCTACTGTATTTTTGCAAATTAGAATGAGATAACTTACTCAAGGCATATTTCTGTGTTAATCTGAAGATAGTACATTTTATATTGATTTTTTTAAAAACATCATCTACCACAACCATAGAATAAAATCATTTGCCGCTGTTCAACTAAAAATTCCTCTTTAAAAAAATATTGACTATCTTAGAATAATCAATTGACATTTGGCACAATCTTATTTACAATAATTCAATTCAGCACCAATATAATTTAGAATGTGACAACTAGGCATGTGCTAGTAATAAATCTAATTCATGTTTAATTCTAATTCACAGACCAAAACATTACATTCAAGTAACCTTAATATTGAGATAACTTGACAGAGGCCGAAAAATCCAATGTTAATGTGATTATTCCATCAGATATTTCCTCAAAGAATTTCACTCAGATATTTCCTCAAAGATTTTGTAAAAGAGAGAATAAGTGTTTTGAGTTAATACAGACTTTAGAAACTGAAAAGTACAGGAAGTTGCATTACGAACCTTTTAAAATTTGTATTTTGTTACATATGTATGGGGTAAGCAGCCAAATGTTTGCCAAGGTGTTGAATGTGGCATTTTTGAACATGTAGTAATAGCCTGAGACATTTTCCACTGGGAAAATCAACTCATGGTTTCTGAGATAAATGCTTTTGTTTCAGAGATCAGTTTGTATTAAATGTTGACAAGTAATTACAAAAGTTAGAAATTCAAATCAAGACAGGAGATCGGGATGCTACATCTGTTTAATGTTATGTGGGTTCCTAGAGGTGATCAACTAGAGAAAGCATGAATATTACTAAATGTTTTGTTTAAAAAGATTCAAAATTCTTACAGAAAATGTTCATTTGCATAGATGAAGAGAACAAAATAAAGATTAAGACAAAAATAGATGCAGAATAGTTGCACTCTGGTTCCAACTTTGCCCCTGTCTTTGATGAACCACTTCATGCATTACACAGCCTTCATCAAGGAACATATCGAAAGGAAGGAACAGGGCTCTGATGACTTTAAAGCTCTATAATTCTACTAATTTGTATCTTTAAAAGCAGCAATTGTATATCAGCTGAGGTTGTTTTTTGATCTGGGTTCTTCTGTTCTCATCACAGAAATGTATTGTTAAGAACAATAAAAACAAAGGCACTTTTAGATGCTGATCTTCATTCCAATAGCCTAGTCTCACTCTGCGGGGTCTACAAATGCAGAAAAACAGTGGCAGTGATTGTTCATTCCCCTCCCTGTGCTTCTTTTCTGCTCGATCAGTCTTAGGGGGAAATTCAGGTTTGGCAGACCCAGGCTGTGCTTAACTCATAAGAGCAAATTCTGGCTTTGACTCTGTTGCGAATAAGCTTCCTTCATGCGTCCCTCAGGAGAAGGGAATTATGCATCTGAACCACAGCCAGTTAATTTAAGTGACAGGTAGAGGCATGCAAATAGATGATGGTGAAGCTGGTTATGAGAGGCCTGGAGAATACATTTCAAGGATCTGTTTAATTAGCAGCCCAACACTAACCAGATGAGACTATTTTTCAGTTTCCTAGTTCTAGAACAGATACCAACCAAAATGGATCAAAGACAGCTGGCTGGAATCCATCCTGGCTTCATGAAGGTGATGCTTTTGTAATGTAGTGTAGAGAATGCAATAGATGGATAGAATTCATATCCTCATATTTATATGAATCTGTTCCTAGTTATTATAACTGTTAGAAAGAAAAATCAAAACTAAAAATTACCTGGTAATGTATACTAAGTGAATATATTGCTCACGACACCACTGAATTCATTTCATTTGGACTTATCACAGAGACTGAATAACAAAACTGCAAAAGTGTAAGACACTCCACTAGGGTCCATGAACTAATATTGTTTTTCTGTTTTAAAGTAACATGAATCACTAACTAACAAGTATTCGATTCTTTTTTGGTATTAAATAGAAAAGTAGTTAATTGCATCTGTTGTAAAGAAGGTGAAAGACCCATGTGAATAATTACTTCTTGTAATAAAACAAGCCTTAAAATTTTGTGTGATTGTGTGATGTGGCAGCCCCCCAAAATGCACAACTGCTATACGTAAATTTATCTACAGTGTTTTTAAAAAAATCTACTCTCAAACAACAATTTTAGAGACTATTTTTACATTGCTTTATGCCAATATGAAAGTTTGTATTGTGATAGATTGACATTAATGCAATCAATCTTTGAGACTACATCTTAATGGTATACTGTTTGACAAAATGTGGATGTCTATATGATGCCCCATTCATAATAACAGTTTAATACAGTTTAATCTTAATAAAAAAAGCCCAGACTCATTCTCACAGTTGGTACGCATCACTACTTAGAGTATTAATCCTGGGACATAACTCATACTATGTTACCTCTCTACCATGCTGAATACTTGGCTTCAATAATCCCAATTATCTTCTCTTTTTTTGGTACCGGGGATTGAACTCGGGACCTTGTGCTTGCAAGGCAGACAGCGGAACCACTAAGCTAAATCCCCGGTCCTACAATTATCTTCTTTATGAAGGAAAAAATGTACATGAAGAAACAACACATTATTTACTTTTTTTTTTCTTAGTATCTTCTGTGTGTATTATATTTGTAATATGTAATGTTTTACATTCCTTGTGGGCAGTTGGTACATGTGATTAACACATCATAATTCTTCTTTTTCAATCCCCTTTCCCTTTCCTGTGCCCACCCTCCATCTATTCTCCTGATTCCTTTCTTTTTTGAACACGTGATAGTGAACTGTGTCAATTTGAGTAGGAAACCGCAACTCATTAGCATAATTCTGGGTGTGGATTAGCATAATTAGATTAGCATAATTCTGGGTGTGGCTGAAGGGACTTACTGAAGATAGAACCACCACCCTGAGTGTGATTGGTACCAACAAATAGGTTTGTCCCCTGAATGAAAAACAGAGGAATGAGGAAGAAAAGCTCATTTCTGTATCTTTGGAGCAGCGCTAGTCTTCACCTTCACCTTGGACGATTATTGTGGACTTCTAGCACAGGTCCTTTGGCCTCCTGATACAGACTGGGCTCAGGACTCTACAGAGAGCTCTAGGCCTTCAGTTGGATCCTTCGATCTCCAGAACAAAGACGGCCCTTCTGTACCCTTCCACATTTGATTCTGTGGGTGGCCATTGTAGCCTATATTTGTGCATTGTACATTAAATCTGTTTCTCTAGTAAGCACTGACTGATTCCATACATGCTCACAACCCAAAATGTTTACACTCCTTGTGAGGAATTTACACAACACATCTTAATTCTTCTTTCGTTCCTTTTCTCCCTACCTGCCCTCGTCCCTCCCTCCATCTTTTGGCCCCTTCCCCTAAATAGCTTCATCCATTCCCATTAGAGATAATAATGTGGCCCACACATAGATTGAAAGAATGCTGAGAAATTGTTATTATCCCTGAACGAGTGATCCCTTCTCAGCCATAGGTCTGTCTTATATAAGAGAGATCAGAGTGGCTCATAAAAAAGCAATTGTGAAAAGGTTTTCTGATTCTATTGCTATTTATTGCACATTAAATATAGTAAAAGAAAATGCTGTTTTTTATTCCTTATTTGTTATATCAGGAAAGCATACTGACATAACAAGAAATATAAATAATTCTCTAACAAATTTAAAAGCATAAAAAAATCACCTGTGATTACTTTCATGAATTTTGCCTCCAGAGATATCTCTTTCTTGTCACTGTTTCAAGGAATCTCTAAAATATAGAATAAGTGCATGAATATGCAAAGACCTTTAATTAGCAGAGACACATAACATAGGAATAGAGCCAATCTTAAGAGATCATAAAACAAGTAGAGACTGAATATTTGGGCAACCCAAGGCTGTAACATCTATTTCCACAGCTACTGGCCCTTCACTTCATTTCCCAAAGGGCTGTAGGAGATGCAAGGAACACTACTGATTTGATCTTCTTTCAAATACTTTTCTCTGTGCTGAGCATGGGGTTTAACAAGGATGACAAGATTCCAGATATTCGTCCACCTAGCATTCTAAAATGTGACAGTATTTGGAAATAGAGTCTCTGCAGACAGAATAAATTAAGGTGAAATGATGTTTTATTATGGTTGTCTCTAAACCTGACCGATGTCTTTAAGGACACAATACAGACACAGACACACAGTGGGAAAAAGCCATAAGATGTCACACAGAGGGACAAAGGCAGTGTGAATGGGGTACAGATTCTCCCCCACACTGGTGCTGTGGCATGGCAGAAATGCCCAGTATTCCCAGCCACCCACAGAAGTCAGGGGGTGGGTGGCAGTTCCCTCCTCAGAGCCTCAGAAACAACAGGCTGATGGGGCCCTGATTTCACGCTTCTCACAAGATTACCCTGTGGTTGGCTGATGGGCACCCTAGCCTTCTCCATGTGCACTTGCTTCCTTTCCTGAGCATCAGCCCATAGTACTTTCATTTCTTGCCTTAAGAAGGCCCTGGACAAGAAAGCACCACTGAGTTTAAAAAACCTGGAAAATGATCCCTTTCTCACAAAGGAACACAGATGTAATAATTGGTACTAGCATTTGCTTTACACTCTGTAACTTTATCTCTCCACTAATTTTGGCAAGACAGCAGTTTTCTCTCCCCATTGGATAATACAAATGTCTTTCTTGCCCAAGTCAGTCATCCGATTCCACTTGTTTTTGTGCCGCAAACTAATATGTTTATTATTGAGGAATGAGCCTTAGAATCCTTCAGAGAAGTTTAACAACCGAAACCAAACTTCCATTCCTGTGTGTATTTTGTTGTTGTTGTTGTTTTGTTTTAAGCTCTAAGTGCAACGTACTTCTGAAAAGTACACCAACAATTCTAGCTATATCCAACTTTTTATGATCACTTATGGACCAGGGCCCCTTCCAGGGAGAAAAAGTTTGATTTTCAATTGCTCTTAATGAAGCTAACGAATAAAAAGGCACTGTGTCTTGTTATGACTCCTAGCCAGCCCCCGGAATTTACTTGATTTACTTGACAATGTAGCAGAATAATTCCTTTTCAGAACACTGACTTGGTACTTTCAAAAGTAAGGTATGTAAAGACATCCATCCATGAAACGTGAAATGTGGTAGGTAAAAGTACTTTGGAAATCATTTTCATCTAATGCCTTATTTTTACCACTACTTTTATTCTTCTTTAGATGAAATCAGTGATAGGGAAATTTTCTATATTAGACCTGTGATCTGGAAATGTATCTGTGATTCTTCTGAAGGTTCCTTAGCCCTCTATATTTGCCTATGAACAGCTGATATTCAGGAGTTTATGGAGAAAGCATTCACTGATTATAAAAAAGAAACACCTGATACTGATACTGAGATTGCTCTCAAATGTTTGAATCTTTGAAAACATCAACTTTAAGAAAATTCCCTAGGAGCAAGAGTCATCTTTCACCTGGTTTATCCACACATCAGCTTTATCCTCTCAGTTTTGAATGTGTGCCACTAATAATCTTTTGGAAAATAGCCTCGTCCTCTCCATGAGTCCTGCTTTCTAATGAGTTGAAATATGTGATGATTGCATCATTGCAATAATGTTTTGAGGAGAGCCTCTTCTTTAGATATTTTTTTAATTTTCACCAATTACATAGGACACACGCTTTTTTTTTAATCATGAAGAGCTGAGCCCTTGGAAGTGGGATTTCAGTTACTCAGAGTACATTGTAAAACCATTATTCAGACCTCTAATGACCAGGATTTCATACTATGTATTGGGAGAGGGATAGTAACTTACAGGGAAATCCAGGCCTTACATAATTAACTTAATCATAATTAATTGTGCAATGGCCTAAAAATAATGTATTTATTCACATGTACTTTCGAGAGTTGACAGCACTTCAGATTGTTAGAAAAAGTGAATCATCCATGCCTTGGCCATAATAGGGAAAAGAGAGAAAGTCACACGAAAATGGGAAAATATTTTTCCCTTAGCAATAAAAAGAGAACTAAGCTTATAAATTCTGTAGGTTTCTGGGAATATATATATGAACTAAATAGTTTCACGTCTAAATTTTAAAAATAAGTTCATGAGAAAAGTAATCATGACATTTGAAGATAAATAATAAGTCAGTGTTAATATAAACCAAAGGTTTCAGAAATATTAGCTGCCATGGCAAGGGGATAATATACACTTTTCTAAATTTGCATTCTGTTTTACTATTTCTTATACTGAGGAAAAATTTTATTTGAGGTTTATTTTATATTGGATATCATTAATAGTCAAATAATAAAAAGAAAAACAGACAACTTTGTAGGATAAAATGAAGTAAGAATCTTTGAGACATTCAACAGTTTGTCACTTAAAATTATACAATTTATTTAAAACTGATTTAATAGTTAATTAAATCATTATTTTTGATAATCAAGCCAAACTTTAATAAATTTCCCAGACAGTAATTTTAAGGAATATTTTGAGGAACTGCTTTATGCACTAAAACTAATAAGTGGCAGTATTTCTAGGAGATCTTTGTAGAATTCTGTGTTGAATTTTATTTTTATTGTCTACTCTTACGCATGTCATTTTTCTAAGGCTCAGGTACTCTATAAAATGAAGTTACTGAAAATATCTATGTAAAGGGATACAGATCAAATGGAATAATGTAAGTAAAAATTAGATAGCATGTACTTGGTGAATCTTTTAAGCTGATTTATAAGATTTAATTATTTATAAGAGAAAGAAATTGAAGAAAGAGTGAGGAAAGAAAGAAGTACTGAAGGAAGATGACAGGAAGAAAGAAAAAGAAGAAAGGAAGGTTGAAAAGGAAAGGAAAATGGAAAGGGAGGGGGAAGAAGGGAGAAGCAAACAAGTAGGGGAAAGAGAAAGCTAAATCTAAACAACAAATTATGTTTCAAATAAAAGGGTAGAAAATATCAAAGGATATGTATATGTGAAGAGAGGTAGAGTCTCGTTTAAAGGAAGAGACTGTAAGTACATAAAATAGAAGACTTGCAGGTAAGATTCTTTGACTCTATTTCCTTTATCAATTTATGATTTTATGATAATTTTTATTTTGAAATAATGTATGTAGTAATGTCATAAGTATATAATAACTGTGTGGTGAATAGAAATGTCTTGAAATCAATGCACACTGAAAAATAAAAAAAGGAAAAATAGAAATGCTTTGCCAAGCTAGATGGGCCACACTTTCCCAGGACTGTCTTTGGCTAGTAAGATATCTGAGCTATAATAGGAAATCAATAAATGTATGATGGATCTGAAAATGAATGCCTGATAAAATTAATTATTCTGTGTATTTGACTGAGATGAATGTACCTGAGCTCTAAATGGTTTGCTGAATTTATTCAGGCCAACCAGTATCAGTGAAGAAAGGCAGATTTTTCTGTGAACGAGAGGTTGTATAGTTTATTTGGAGTATCCGTATCTTTATTAAAATCTTCCAGTGACAGTATCTCACGAGAGTTTGTTGGCATCCTTTTCACCAATGAGATGCTCCTATAATGACATGAAATTATTCTGTAGAAAGAAAGCTTCCATTTAGGGAAGGTAAAGAGAACATGTGCAAGAAGCCCTGGGTGGTGACTTCGAGGTACCAGAAGCAGAGCCAGGTGCAGTGGTGCACGTTTGCAGTCCTCACACCCTGGGAAGCTGAGGTAGGAACATAGCAGGTCCGAGCTCAACCCGGGCAATGCAGTGATTTAGTGAGACCCTGTTTCAAAATTTAAAAAGAAAAATTAAACAGGGCCGAGACTGGGGATGTAACTTGTTGCCAAAACCCTGTGTTCAATTGTCAAAAAGGTAAAACAACAAATAACAGCAGCAGAGCATAAACAAATGATAAAGGCAATCATCCAAACAGATTACCCCAAAAGGCAATCTTGTAGTTCTATTGGTAAATAAAAGAAAATGTTAGCCTTTTGGTTTTTTTTTCCATAATATTGGACCTGACTTCTGTCTATTGATAACACAGCAGGGTCACAAGTAAGACCAGTACAAAGATTTGTGAATTGAGAAACATTTGAACCTATGTAAAAGCTCCTATCCATACCATAAAGGATTGTACTAAAATCAGCAGAAAACAAATATAATGCTGTAGCTATCTACTGTTTCAAAACATGTCCTACAGGATGATGAAGTTGAAGTCACAATTAGGAAAGATTTTAAATCAAACATTGGCAATGTTTAACCCAGTAACATCAAAGCACATAGCCCTTACTTTCCTGCAATCTTGTGATCATTCTAAAGGTTTTTTTCCTACATTTTTGTATAGTGCTTACAGCTCATGATTTTAATTCAATTCAGTTAGTGTGTATGGGACTGCCACAGCTCACATACCAATAAAGTAGGTGTTTTGGTCACAGAACAGAGGACATGGCTAACCACGGCACAGTGGTAAGTTTAGCTCCATGACTTTTGCATTGAAAAGGGGAAGGTAAAAACATTTAAAGTCTGCCTTTTCCTATGGTCCCAAGGTGAATTACATAACAGCAGTTGACATCTTCCTCTCCGGTGAGTACCTCCAAAATGCTGGCTTCTCAGCAAAATGTCTTAGGAAAAAAGAAAAAAAAAATCCAAAGACTTCGATCCATGTGGCTATGAGGCACTCAGGCAAAAATGCATATTTCTTTCCTCTTTGTGAAGTATGATAGTTTTTAAAGAAAAATATATTTTAGGAGTTATTACTACCACCCAGGAATCTATGCTCACATTAGAATGTGAAACACTGGGAAAGTTTAGTAATCATTTCATCAGAAAATAATAATCATTAAAACATCACAAGATGTGATGCTACATAACCATGTATTTTTGCAGATTTTTATCATCTGGAAATATGCATTTCTTATTGACTTGTTTTTACTGGGCATAAGAATCAAATAGCAGAATTTGGAAATTGTTTGTAATTGTGGAATTTGCAGTTAATGTTCTTTTTAACAATATATGACACTTGGAAATTTGTAAAATCTGTCTGCAAAAAATTCAAATTATACATGACAACTAGAGAAAATTGATTTCAATTTGTTAAGTGACTTTAGAAGGACCAATATGGCTTAGAGTGATTTTAATAAACTGTAGAAACATCCACAGAAAACCCTGAAACTGAGGAGCTCATCAATGTCATTCTATTTATTTTCTGCTTTGAAACTATTAGATGTTATAGTTCGGTTAGAATTTTTTAACTGGCTCTGTTTTTGGGCCAGGGTTTAAGCTCAGTGGTACCACTGCCTGCTTTGCAAGTGCAAGGTCCAGAGTTCGATCCCTGGTACCAAAAAAGAAAAAAAAAATTATCTGTTTTTTAGTAACATTTGTCTTTAGTATAGTAATAGAAATTAATTTAAATGAAAGATTTATGAAACATTTTTGTTTTTTGTACTGGGGATCAGGACCTTGAGCTTGCCAGGCAGAGGCAGTGACACTGAGCTAGATGCCTGGCCTGATGAAATCTTTTCAACCAGCATATTTGTTAGAGCATTAGCAGAAAAAGCTATAGATTAAATTAAATACACTGTCTATTTGGATCCTGTTTCATTGCCTACTTTCTATATCTGCATTTCTGCAAGGCAAGGTAACTGTAATAGATATTCCAAAGATTTCCTAGAGTAGGAAAGACCTGGATTCACGTCTTCCTTCTGCTCCTTCTTTGCTGGACTATAGCTTTATTTTCTTTGGCAGCATTTTTAAATCCCTTAGTGACCATTTATGCACTTAACCTTCAATTTCTTTTTTTTTTAATTCATCAAGTCTATTGGTGCATTTTATGTATACAGTATGATTACATTTTTTATTGGGAATCTGTACCTTTACGTGATATATCTCGGTTCTTATTTTTTCCCATTTCCTTGCCCTCCCTTCAACCCTCCTACCCTCCCTACTTACAAAGACTTTTTTTTGCATTTTTTACTTTCTCATACTTATTCCTTCCCTTTCTTTCGTTTCCCCTACACTCCACACTTTCTCTTCGCCTTTGGGCCTTTTCTTCCTATTTTACATTATCTAATATGCATTTTGGTCCTCATTTACATTGTCAGTTTTCTCACACTAGAGGAATATTTCCATGTGTCCTATTTATTTCACTTGAGTGTGTACATTAATTTAGCTATAAATATCTCTAGTTTTTCATTCTTTATGGCTGAGTAGTACTCCATTTTATTTAAAACAAAAACAAAAACTCATCTTTATCCAGCCACCAGTTGATGGGCAATTGAACCGTTTCCAAGTCTAAGCTATTACAAACTATGCCGCTATAAACATGGGTGTGCATATACTGCTGTGGTATGATTCTTCTAATTATTTTGGGAAGATACCCAGCAGGGGAATAACTGGGTCAAATTTTAATGAAGTAAGAATTATTTTTCTCTAAACAGACTTTTGCCCTCTTTTTACATTGTTTCTCTCTCTTTTCAAAATAATGAAAAGATTTATCTGAACAGCAAACTTGAGAGCAATCACCTACATTTTAGGCTCAGTTCCATGCATTTTTCTCATAAGAGAAAGTTGCTTACAGTGGTTCCAGGTGCTTTGCTGTTCTACACCAGGTCTCTGCATAGTTGTGCAGGCACAGTTTCCCCTTGCTGATAAATTCATCCTAATTCTGGGGTTCCGGAATAACAAATCCACTTGATTAATAGATACAGCCACATGCTCCAATAACTTCTACCAACAAAACAGTCATATGTTAACCTCCTTTTTTATGTTTTTCTTTATTTTTTATTTATAATCCATAGAGTAGAAGAAGAGCATTATTAATTTGAGGTCCTCTTGCAGAATTTACTGTGCACTTTCTCATTGGTTGATCACCTACAAGTCACCAGCCATTATCATCAATTCCTTCCTAAGATTCATATTAGGTAGGCACATTTGACCTCGTTTATAAAATAAAGAAATGAAACTTAGAAAAATCAAACACATTGTCCGGGACAATAAAATTACTAAACGGAGACAGCGATTTAACTTAGGTTTGTTTCTCTTTGCACCCCATGCTGTCCTTGGTGACTTAGTGCATGCATGCTGGGTACGACATGATAGTTTTGTATAACTGTATAACACACCATAGAATTGATCACTACAGAAAACAGTCATTTGTTAATCTGTAGTTTGGAACTAGATAAACTCAATAAGTTCTATACAAGTACCACCAGGACAAATGAAGATGTCTGGAGGCCCCAGAAAAGAATCTGCTGTCCAGGTTAGATGATTACAGCAGAACTCAGCTCCTTGCACCTCTGGGCTGGACTATCATTTCTTTGCTCAGATTTCAGATGTGACCCGCATTCTTCCTCATTTGGCCCAAGCTATTTTCAAACAATCAATGGGGAGTTGAGATTTTCTTGTCTTTCTACTTGCTCTATTTTTCTCCTCTTTCATGGAACAGAAAAAGAAAAAAACAACATTATTTAAAGACTTCAAGTGATTATAAGGCCCTACCAGATAATCAAGGATCATCTCCTAATTTTTTAAGATCAACTAATTAGTAACCTTGATGACATCAGTAGAATCCTTTCGCTGAGTACAGTAACATATTCCATAGCATGACAGCTCATCTTTAGAGGCAGATACTGAGTGTAAATCTTTTTGAGGGAGAGTAGGGTCATTCTTGGAGCTCTTCATGCCACATGTTCTCCACTAAAAGTACTATTTTGGCTTTCTACCATAGTCTTACCAATGACCATAAATTTAGTATCTTAAAGTGAATAAAAGTCTATTAATTTTCAGTTCTGTACATTGGAAGACTCAAATGGGTCTCAATGGACCCACAGAACATGAATCTCTTTGCCCAAGTATTGGCAAAGTTGTGATTCCTCCCTGAGGTCTCAAGGGAGAAATCATTTCTTGGCTTTTCTAGATTCTAAAACCTACCCAACTTCTTTCCTTTGGCTTTTCTTTTTTCCCTTCCTTGCTGAAAACCAGGAAATTTGTATTTCCTGACCATTCTTTAGTTAAGTCTCCCTCTTTATCTGACCACCACTGAAAACTTTGTTCAATTTAAGATGTATGTAATTACATTGGATTCATCTGTTAATCCAAGGCAATCTCTCTCTCTTTATATGATATATACTCCTCCTCCTTCTTAATTTGATCACTTTACTAATTAACATTGAGAGTATATGGGAATCAGGACGTGGGTATCTTTGGGGTTAGGAAAGAGCATCATTTTATCCTCCCAAAAGGATGTTTTGTACAGACAAATTTTAACCCAAAATGTGGAGATATAAATGTAATTCCCAATTCTTAATAGGTTATCAACACAAAATGTTCATATTTAAAATGTTTTTTGAACTTATCAAAATGATTAAGCAGAATATTTATTTTTAAGAGTAATTGCTTGTATATTTATATATGTTACCAAAGATTGATTCTAATTTTATTCTGATACCTTCAAGTTGTTACTCTCATTGTGGTTTTAAGGTTTATCATAAGAGCCAGGATCTGAAATTGGAATTAGTCATTCAGGGTATTCTTTTCTTCTTGACAACCTTTCACAGTATTCAAGATGATTCTGTCTCAGTAGTCCATTCCAGAATAAGCCACACTCTCACAGAAAACATTCCCAGGCCTAACATGTTTTTACACTGAAATCTCACAGACTTTCTCACAAACAATTACATCAAACTCAAATTTAGCATAAAGAGCCTACAACCATCTAAAGTGAAATCGCGCCCTGGGTCTGTCACGCTTTCCTGCAGACATCTGAGTGTAGTTGAAAGCTAAAGCTCACCTCGCTGTTTCCACACTTTAGAGTGCACTTCCTCTAAATTCATTGAGAACATTTGCTCTTCTGAATTTCCTCAGATGTTTCGCCTTTTTTTAGGCATTCACTCCCTCTTCTTCACGGTCTCACTTTAACCGTTCTTTACACTGATGTCTTCCCTCTATTGTAGGGTACACAATCGTCTCTCGGTACCCTTGAGGAAGTCTCTGAAAATACCAATATACAGTTGCTTCAACCCCTTATAAATAATGGCATGGAATAGGACTTAAATATATCCTCTCATACTTTAAATCATGTCTAAATTATTTATAATATATAATACAATGTAAAAGCTGCTGTACATAGTTGTTATTCCATTTGGGAGGAATAATAAGAAAACAAAACTATTCATGTTCAGTACAAATCCAATCACTCCGTTCCACCCTTCTCTCCCCATGTTTTCGATCTGCAGTTGGTTGAATTCTCAGATGGAAACTTGGAGATAAGAGGGCCAGCTCTGCTTCTCTCCTCTGTTAGACATCCCAGCCTGGGATTGCAAATTGTTTGTCTATTTTATTGAGCAGTGGTGGCATTTGGCTAGTGAATCAAAAGCCCGTGCATGTGAAAGCTATTACAGGTCACACTAACTTCCAGAAGCTGCTGGACTTAGCACAGAGTTATTTGGTGGAATAGCAGCTTAACAAAATTAGTGTATGCTTTCAGTATTAAGTAAGGGAGTGATAATCAAGCTTAAAAATAATGACTTGTTTTGCTCATTAGCTGAATGAATGCAGAAAATGACTCATCAGGTCATAAATTTGTCATAGTGCTGTGTTTGGTGTCAGCCAGTAGTAACATCTAGATTAGCACATCATAGCAGGAGGCTGAAAAGATTGCAGAAAATTGCTGTTACAAATGACTTGAGTACATTTTAAGTTTGTTATTTGGCAAAACAATGTAGTCAGCCAATTGCTTAATTCTCAGCATGCTGTTTGCCTCTTCTTGAATTGTATTCCTTTTCTAAAATTAAATTCCATTTGTAGAAACATGATGAATTCTTTGTTCTACATGGACAGAACAGAAGGTTTACCAGCTTGAACTGTTTTTTTGTTTTTTGTTTTTTTTTTTGAGAGAGGGAGAGAGAGAGACAAACTGTCTGGCACCCCACTGATGCTAACTATGTCATTAACCTTCTACCTGGGGTGTTTATTATCTTAACTTAGACAATATTCACAAATGCCCTTATCAACATAATGAGGTCAAAGCAGCAATCAATGTATGCTGGCTTCTCTTATTTCTTGAAAGTGCACCTGCTTTTTAAAATTAAAATCCACGATGTAAGAAAAAAAATCATAGAGCGCCAAAGAGGCTTCATTGTACCTGAAAGATCAGTACTTACTTTTCTCACACAAAGTTGGATGACCATATAATATATTATCCAAGGAAACATTTCCAGAGCAAAAGCAAGTATTCCTAATATGCACATGTGCATTGGCCTCCCTGTGAGTAGGCGAAGATTCTCCTAGGTGAAGCAGGATATATGATCACCATTTGTGAAAAAAGCATCAAAGAAATATTCTCATTTTTGAAATTTGATAATTCTTATAAATTTCAAAGTAGGCTTTAAGTTAAAATTTAATGGGCCTGTGGAATCTGACCAAAGCAACTCAGAATGAAACAAAGATTTAAAAATTTTCATCCAATCGTATTCAAACCCATCAAAATAAATAACCTGGAAGGATGAATTTAATCTTATGCGTGCTTTCATATTCTTTTTCTTATGTTGAACTTTGCTTGGGTTTTTAATAGGTATTTAAATAAAGTGAATATTCCCATTTCAAACTGCATGTAAATATAATAGGTATAATATCATCTTTTACCACTTGGGATTGTGTGACTTCATCTTGGAAGCAAAATATCTGATCTACAGATACTTTTGAAAGGAAATAGTCCCATTGCTGTTTAAAAAGCTATTGTCCTTGGTCTGTATCTTGATTTGGGTTTTGACTGGCTATAGCATATATAATTTTCCTAAACATTGAAAACTATGCAATTACTATTTTGGGCTTGATTATCTATAACTATGTCCCATTCAAAATCTTTTGTAGCGCTGCAGAGACTTGCATAAATTAATTGTTAGCAGATAATTTGGGATGTGTTTGTATTTCAGTCTCTCTGCTGTACTTTATTAGAGGCACTTAGGATATAGTAGAAGACATGGAAGACAAAGACCTTATTTGAAGAAACTGATATTGTAGTGGGAAAAAAATACAATGGAAAAAAATAAGTAACATAATATTATATAGTAATTAGTCCTGTGGAGGGAAAAATCCCTGAAAAGTGACATTTGAATAAAGAGCTAAATGAAATGGGGGTGCATTACAACTGTTAGGATAGTATGGCCCTTCAGTTTGGTAATATATCAAGCATTTTCTAAGTAGATGATTGAGACTAAGAAAGTGGAGAAATGAGGTTGTAGAAAATGGTAGGGGTCAAGTCATACGCACATGAGCATGAGTATGAAATTCAGTAAATTGAAAATAAGAGTTTTTAATTTCATATATTTAATTATAATTTTACAGCTAACATCATAGTACTTATAAATAAACAAAATTTTATGACTCCTTTAAATTCTTTCCCCAAATTTATCCAAATAGAAAAGAGTAACCTTTCTGTATTTTTCCAATACAGAGCTAGTCAGAATAAAAATGGCATTGTTTGATTATTTCCATTTTTTGAAGCTAATGATATGATTGATATTGTCGTTCAAAGGCCTAGGAGTCCTGGATTCATGAGACAACTCGTGATACTTTCACCTTTTAAAGCCACTTTATCACACCAGCCATGATAATTAAAATGGAACTAGAAGAATAATTAAATGTATTTATTGTTAAAAGAGGTAGTAAAACATCACTTATAGGGGATTCATATTTTCTACAGGGTAATTGAGAGGATTGAAGCCACATCATAGTTAAACAGCATTTTTCTCCTGACATCATCGTTTTACTAGATATTTATTTATTTGCTTTGCATTTTCTTTTGAACAACAAAAATTAACAATATAAAGAGACATGGGATTTTTTTTGTTTGCTCTGTTGTATTTATCAGTGTGTCATGGCCTGCCAGTCTAAAATTTCAAAGGAAAGTTTAAAAATTCTCAGCTCTTTTTAAAAAAATGATAATGCCGTGTTTTCCTTTCTTCAAATGCCAGTGCTTCAATGCCTGTAACCATCACAGGTGTTTAGCTGGGACCTTCTGATGGCGTCCATAAAGGTGGGATAGGCAGTATTTGTTGAATGAATGGAGTGTGTGTGGAGGAAGAGCATTCCTCCCTGCAGAAGAGCTTGCATTTTGGTCAGCTTTGTTTACCAATAGGGTAGGAATGGCTTCTGCACATGAAGGGACAGCAAATTGTTTTGTGGGATTATCTTTCTCAACAGAGATGATAAATAATTTTCTATTCAAATGTTCCACAAAGGAGGTCTAACACTGTTCTATTTGCTGTCTAAATTTCACTGTCTGGGCCTGCCAAATTTCTTAAAGCCTCGCAGGATCCTGTCTGTGATAGGCCAATGCAAAACTGATGATCCGTCCAAATACATAGAGATGTCCTGTTAATGGCGCCATCATTACTAGAGCTGTCCTTTACACAGAAATTCTTAACCTCCAGTAGAAGATGACAGATGTGCTAATTAAGAAACTGAGGCAAAGCCAAGGTTGATGTTCTAATAAACAGGTCATTAACTTAATGACCAATTTGAGAAGATGATTGTTATTACAAACTATATTCCGTGAGCTATGAGAACAACAGTGTAACTCAGAAGCACATCCAATGGTCAGATTGTAATGGAAAGCGCCGTGAAACAATGGAAAGTCTTCGTATATCACCTTCACTCTTCATTGCCTCAGAGGTTTGCAATGTGTCATTTTAAATAAAGGACAACTTATTAAACGATTAAGCAATTATATTCATAGAAATAATAGGCCTTCTTTGAGAGCCAAATAAAAAAGCCTTTTCAGTGGTAATTCCAGAATTCTGCCTAATGTAAAGTTGCTCCTCTATTAGAAAGTCTACAATGACCCTGAAATAAACTGAAGAGATACAAAGGACATTAGACTTATAATACAAATTTGCTGGAATGAATTCGGAGTAAATTTGTCCTCTCTTTAAACTAATTAAAAATTGCCTATATAATATCTATAGTAAATGTTCTTTAATAATTTTCATCCTGAATTTGAATTGTCAGAGGTTTCTTCTTCATAAGTGAACCCATTCCATTGGGAACAATTCTTCTTTCTACAATTTTTTCCCCTGATAGAGAATTAATTTCTACAGAAAAGCTGAATGACTTTTATTATATAAATTATAAATTTAAAAGCTTAGAACTATTTTATTCCTTTTCTAAATCCTACCTTTTATAATTAACCATGCTAGTTAATCATTTTGAAATTTATAGTCATTTCATAAATAACATGGCATACAGATCTCTTCATATGGCCTCTTTTTTTTTTTTTTTGGCTAGAAAAACAACCCTTTCCCAACTTGCTTTTTTTGTTCTACTTTCAATTTGGAGTCTAGAAAAGGCTAAAGATCCACTTTCCCACCTATCTTTGCAACTGAAAGTGACCATTCTCAGTCGCAATGGAGAGTAACCAGTAAACAAAAGCCCACTAGTAGGTTCTGGGAAATGTATGCTTCCCTATAATAAAGTTGGGTGGTACCCTCTCCCCTTCTTCTTTCTTGAATATGAACAGGATACCTGTATTTGAAAGCACTAGTTTTCCTGCAAAAGGACAAATTACCAATATGTCCTACCTAAGTATCAATTACCAATATGTTAAGCAGGGCAAACTGAAAAGTCAGAAAGATCCTATGTACATGAAAATATAGAGCAGATAAGTCCATGTAAACAACCTCAAAATTTCATGAGTGATAAAAACATCCACATCAAATTTTAATTCCACTTGATGGATGTTACGGAATAAGTCATTCTTCTTCCTGGTGCCTCCTCTTGGCTTTGCTTCTATCTTTATTCTCCCACAGGGAAGAGCTATGCTCCATCATAAGCTGCCTAGTATTCCCACCACAGGAGGATGAGCCCTTTTACTTAGATACCATACTGTTTGACATCTCCCTTGCCATCCTTCTAAATCTCATTGTGTCTTGTTCAAATTGAAGCAGTGGTTTTAAAATCCATCCCATTTCTTCACCACTATCAATCACTGACTAGTCTTTGTGAACTTTCCTAGGGTTTTAGATTCACAAGACCACCATAGACAACAGTTGATACCAGGGAAGATATTAGACAGGAATGAGGCATGGTGGCTCTGCAGCATTTCTCTGCAAGAGGCACCCTCAGGGCAGTCCAAATACCATTTCCAGGCACCATGAACAAGAGCCAACATGCTCATGAGGTAAGTCAAGATCTGGTCTTACTTAAAACCTCCCCTTACCAGAACTTTCTAGAAAGAGATAAAAGTAGGAATAGGTGAGTCTTTTAAGTAGAAGAAAATAAAGCATAAATAAATTTAAAAGCTTCCCAAGAAAACAAGATTACTTGAACATAGGTATTACATGGGAATATAGATCTCTCAACTCCCAAGCAAGCATGCTTAAAAACAGCAACAACAATAACAACAACAAAAACATTTTCTTTAACATTTAGTGAAAAATTTTGTTTTTTTTTACTTAATTTGGTTGGTTCAATTAAGTTTCATTCTTTCTTCTCTAGAATGATAGTAAAAATATAAACACATTAAATTAAACCCAAGCTTAAAAAATGTATGACTGATTTTTTGCATTAGATATATATTTTAGAATAAAAAATTATGAATTTACTAAAAGCAAAGGGAATGAAATCACTTATTGCTGATAGCATACACTGATTAAAGTAACAAATATATAAATATATAAAGTAATTTGATCTTCATTGGCCAAACATCACACAATGTGGCAATTATTAGTCATATCATCATTGGTAACATGACTCAAAATTAGAAAATTTGTGCCCATTTCTAATTACAGTCAAGGACTAAAAAGAATATTTAGTGATGTAATAAGAATCCACATACTGAAAACAAAGCAGTGCAAATATTAACAGGTGTAATAAATGGATGTGATGCCGGTTGAATTTTCACTATGTGACAAGAACCACTTGAAAACTTTTTTATACAAGAACATTATAATGCTAATAGATTTATTTAAAAATTGTGACCCTCATTTTACAAATGAAGGCACAAGAAAATACCCAATGTATGTCCTACAACAAAAAAATGCCACTATTGAATAAAAAAGTAATTATGTTTTCATGAATATAACTTCTAATTAGTCAATTTCAGTGCTGTCATTGAAACTGCGTTTCTGATATGTTTCAAATATATTAAAATGAAAGACATGAATAGACGCTGATAACAAATGGGATAGCAGAATGTTGGCAACAAAATTAAAATCGTTTCCAAGATATTTTAAAATGTGGCTTTTCATTTATTTTCAAATATTATTAGATGTAATTCAATAAAAGTGGCCTGTTTTCTCAAAGCCATCCTGGCATATATAAAATATCACGGCAACAAAAACACTGAATGTATCAGATTACATTTTTCATTGTCCTCTTCTATGCCAGTGCAACCATAATCCGCATCAATAATCAAACCAGCCCATCAGTTAAACAGTTGCTTTTTTGGTATGATTCCAAATATTAGCATGTACAACTACTAAGCTAAATTGTCCATTTTAATTATACTGGCCGTGTCTTTTGCTTTATGAATTTGTGTAAATATATAACATCAGTATCACTAGAAAACATTCATTAATTTATTCCAAATATGTAAGATGCCTTTTGAGTGATATGGAAAACATGAAAAATCAACTAGAAATCATTTTATCAACATGACTATAATCTATAAGAGAAAAAATCTGTATGAATATTCAGTTATAGAAATTATAATAATTTATTTAAGAGTGACTCTATGTACCAAAGAAATGGAAAAGAAGTAAAAATTAATTCAAATTGATTGAGACTGGATTCTACATTTTTATAATAAAGGAACATTCTTAAAATTATTTTGGCTGTCCTTAAATAACTGTGAAGACTCATAGGTAGACATGGAAAAACAAAATATACTGAGAAATGTAGACTGAAGAGAATGAGGCATCTACTTAACAAGAGGAAACAGAAATGTAGCAAAACACTGTGCCCAGACATTCAGAGGAAAGAAATTAGAAGACAGTAAGCGCATTTGTTTTGCTTTAAACTGCAGATCTGTGACTATCTGTTAAGACATCAATAGAACATTAACATATCTGATTAGGAAGTGGAGATCATTAGATGCTATGGAGAGACTAGTTAGACTAATCTTTGAGACTTCGGGCTTTGAGACTTAGGCAAGTCACTGCATTGACCTAAGTGTCTTTATCTGCAAAATGGAGATGATAATAGTATGAGACTCTGAGGGTTGATGTGAAGAATCAGCCCGTTTATATATGGAAAGAAGTGCAATGGGAAGAATGTGTACTCTCTGTTGGATATGAGTACTATTTCTAGAAGATAACATTTTCTATTCATACTATAGCTTGGGTTTAAGTATGCTATTATCAACCACTTGGTCTTTTAATTACTTGTTCCAGTAAACTGATAGTTTGTGAAGCATTTGTTTCTCATATCAAGACACTGTTAGAAAATCAAGCTAATGGACATTTTTGAGTTTTTTAAATTGAAGTAGATTGTCTACAAGAGGCTTCCTCATCTGTATTTGTCCAGGACCCTGCCCACTGTCATGTGCATTACAAATTGCAATTTGGAAACTTTACTGCATTGGACTCTTCTCCCTAAAATTGTTTCTTGAATGGCAAAATGATTTCCATTATTAAAAGTTGAAGTTGTTAGTTGAAAAAAAAAGATAATATTTTCTATTTTTCTTGGAACTTGCAGGAATAATTTTACAAGTAAAATGTTCAGACATTAGCATAATATAATATTCATTATTCATTGTCCAAAACAGAGGAAGCAATGCAAAATCATATTTTAAAAACTTTTCATGTCTAAATAGATCAGGCAATAATAGATGTTCAGTTCCTGATAGAGAGCAGCTAGTGATATTTATTAGGGTGTACCTGTAAGATGTGGCCTGATGTGTCATTCACTTCTACTACTATGAATTATCTCAACTGACAGATTTCTCAGATGAAAAATTTAGGGTTGAATGACTGGCTTATTTGGGAATTTATACATGACTTTCAGATTGTTTTGATAATTACTCTACAGGAAAAAATAATATGACTTGACATTTCCAATTGTTCGTAGATAACATTTGTAAGTTCAACTCCACCATTTGGTCGTTTATGTTATAGTTTTTTTCTTTTTTTCTCATTGACTTTATTGGTACTTTTTAGGTATACAATACAGTTACATTCATCATTGGGAATCTGTACCTGTACATGACAGATCTTGGTTCTTTCTTTTTTCCCATTCCCCTGGCCTACTTTCAACCCCCACCCCATTTACAAAGACTTTGTTTCCATTTTTTCCTTTTCTCGTATTTTTTCCTTTCCCTTCTCTCCTTTCTGCTACCCCTCCCACTGGTCCTACCCCTTTCTACCTTTTCTTCCTATTTCACATTCTCAATTATTCATTTAGATCCTATTTACGCATTCAGTTTATCACACCAGCGAAACTATTAAGTATTTGCTGATATGTGCTCTATTTACTTCACATGAGAGTATGGCCTCAATGTGCATCCATTTAGCTATAAATGTCTCTAGTTTCTCTTTCATCATGACTAAGTAATATTCATATTTTCTTCATCCAGTTTCCAGTTGATGGGCACTTGGGATATTTCCAAGATTTAGCTATTAAAAACTGCTGCTACAAACGAGGGTGGACATAGATGGCTGTGGAATGATTCTTTTAATGCTTATGGGAAGATACCCAGCTGGGGAACAGCTTGGTCAAATGAAACCTCTAATCCTAGTTCTTTGAGGTATCTCCACATTGACTTTCACAGTGGTTGCACCAGTCAGCACACCCACAACAATGGAGAAGGGTTCTTTTCTGCGCTCAGGCCCAGCAACATTTGTTATTGGCTATTTTCTTGATAGCAGCCATTCTTTCTGGGGTGAGGTTATTTTTGTGGTCTTCTACCTAGAGTATCATATCCTCAGCATATAATGACAGTTTAACTTCTTTTCTTATCTTTATTGCTTTTATTTATTTCCTTGTCTAATTTCTGGGGCTAATGTTTTCAGAACTATATTGAACAGGAGTGGTGACATTGGCTATCCTTGTCTTGTTCCTGATTTTAGTGCAAAAGTTTTCAGTTTTTGACAATTTAGTATGATGTTGGCTGTTGGTTTTACATAGATAACCTTGAGAATTGGCCATCTATTCCAATTTTCTGTGGATTTTTAAAAAATCATGAATGGATTTGGGATTTCATTTAATGTTTTACTTTTTTGCATCTATTGGGGTGACCCTATAGTTTTTGTCCTTGGCTCCCTTAATATATTGTGTTATACTCATTGATTTACATATGTTGATCCATCTTTTCATCCCTGGGATAAATCCAACTTTGTGAGGGTGTATGATCTTCTTGATGACCCTCTGTGTAATTTGCCTGTGGTGAGCTGGGTTTGTGCTTTGTTTAGGTGTCTTCTCATTTCCATTGTTGTGGGTGGTGCTATTTTTTGGTTTAACTCCTCAGCTGATACTTCAATATTTCTTATTATGAGTATCTTTATTGCTTGTATTTAGAACCCTTATGGAGTGACTGCTTCTCAGAGGTGTCTTTCAGGTATAGCTTTGCATCTCTAATGACCTTTAGGCCATCTCATTTCCAGTGTACCAGGGAGGACAACTGATTAGATCAATCACAACACCTTAGACTATTTGATACAATCACCATCAATAATACCATTAAACACAGTTTAGAAAATGACCATCTGTGGTATCAGTTAATCTGTCACCTTTAACTGCATGAGCTGGATCAAAATCGAAGACTAGCCAAAAAATATGTTTGTAGTAAATAAGCCTTTCAAAGGCGAAATTTACCCTTAAAGGGTTAAGGATTTAGAAGGAATTGGGAAATTTGGGGAAACTTTTGAAGATAAGAGGAAAATGCAGAGCAAGGTAACAAAGACAAGCACAGAACAAACTAAAAGCAATAGGGAAGCTAGAAACTATATCCACCTTCCTATAAGAATGACAGTCAAGAAAAGGAAAGAGAGAAGAAACAATCTGAAATAGGACAGGAACAGGAACAAGCGGGGAGAAAAATGCAGAACAAGAAGGCAGAGAGACAGTGAGAAAGTAAGAAAAGAAAAAAATATATATATATGGGACCTCCCTTTGAGTATGTCTCTTCTGTCCTGGTAGAAAAAGTGAGAAACACTATGTCGATCTAAGTCAAATAGTCTCAGCCAGCTAGCTGTGGTGCACTGAGATTTAAGCTGATTTCTGGCTTCAAGGCCCAAGTTGTGGTCCCTAACCTCCAGCAGGATTGAACTCTTCATGGTTCTACTACAGGTTCCAGCTGTCCTTTCTCCAAACAAGTATGATTTCTAAGAAGGTGCTGATCCCACCAACTTACCAACCACAGTGGTCCAGTGTGCCTTTATTGCAGAGATTTCTTCTCTGTTCCAGTGGGCTTCAATTTTTATTGAGGAGCCTCAGAGAGGTCTTCTCTCTGTTGTTTACTTCTGCTCTCTTCTCGAGCTCATAATCAGGGCCTTTACACCACCCCTACCCACACCTCTGCGATGCAGATTCAGATACTGTGCAGCCCATGCAATGTTGTGCTCTGGCAGCATGGTTCCGTGCTCTGGTGGTGCAGTACTAGTGTCCATGTGGCAGCCAATGAACCTCTTAATCTGGACGTGGACTTGTAATCTAGATAGAATAAAAAAGGAAAGAAGAAAGTCTTCCTTTTTGGTTCTTCAGAGGAGCTCTGGTCTTTGTCTTTGCCTTTGGATATTTGTCTCCTGTTCCCTCAGGCTTCCAGGGCAGACTCTTCAGCCTTCCAGCACAGACCCTCCATCCAATGGTCTCAGTGGGAGGATCTCCAAAATGATACAGAGAACCCAGTAATCCAAAACTGGTGACAAAATAGCAAAAAAAAAAAAAAATCCAAACAAGGAATCTTGTTTGAAATCATAATCTCAATGCAAGTTCGTGTTCTCAAAAATCAAAGAATGAATTCTAAGAACAATGGATATTAAGAGTAGACAAAATTGATTGAGAAGAAGTTATCTTCTGTCTAAAAGAGACAGGATAACCAGAAAGTTGGTTGCCTGCCTCCCTCACTTTCAAAGGTCTTATATAACTTTTATAAATAAAATACTTGGGTTTATCACTTTTCATTTCCTCTTTTCTTTTTCATTTTTAATAATTTCTCATTTAAAACTAGCCAGAAACTGTTGAGAGAAAAAGTAAATCAGAAGGCATTATTAGGATATTTTGTAGCAGCTGTACATTGGAAACTATTCTAAAGTTTCTCACATATAAAACATACCAATGGAGCTTTATCAATGATAGTATAATAAAAAACAAAGAAACAAGATTTTGTCTAAACAAGGAAAGGGAAGATACAGACAAAATGATATTTGTCTAACAGTATTCTCAGTAATTTGAACACCTAAACAAGTAAAAACTCATGAGGATCAGAAGTTGCTTTTCCTAGACAAAAGAAAAAAGTCTATTTCATAATTTGAAATGTAAAATTATTTTTAAAGAATTAAAAAAATGAATGGAAAAGTCTAAGCCATGTTCCATGTTTCATCAATTTTCTCTCTACCCCTGTAAACCCCAGATATTCTCATTCATTCTATCAAATTAACTAACATGGAAGAATCTTAATCAAATAATCTGTGGAATAAATGAGATTTATTTTCCCCTAACATTTATTGTTTTTCTTCATTTCACTCAGTGATAAGCTTTTCTATGTTAGCTTAGAATTTCCTAAATTTTCTTGTTGTTGTTGTTGCTGCTGTTGTTACCAGGGATCAAACTCAGGTCCTTGTGCTTGTGAGGCAGGCTGTAGCACCCTGAACTAAATCCCCAGCCCAAACTTTTTTTTTTTTTTTTTTTTTTTGTTAGCAGGGATCGATCTCAGGACCTTGGGCTTGTGAAGCAGGCGGGAAACCACTGAGCCAAATCCCCAGCCCTCCTAAATATTGATGTAACTACTTTACATTCAAAATGTGGACAAAATGACCATATGTAATTGTTTATTCACTTTGCATTCCTTTTTAAACTTTATCCAGTGGAGATAATCTTCTCTTGGCTGAAAATGGAAAATAAATTCAATGTCATGATTTTTATCCCGACTCTTAGAAAATGGAAAGTTCCAGACAACTTTAGACCACAAAGAAATCTCTATTCAATAATTGTGATATTAGATATTGACTCATTCTTAAATTTTTATTCAAAATTAGGATTTTTTTTTCATTCTACTCACTTTGCCTATAGATGTGTGCTGCCTCATTAGAAGAAATGTGGTCATTTTCAGCTCTTATCCCACTAACTTGCTTCCTCTTTCACTAGAAGATACTTTTGATGCCTCCACAGTCAAACCAAGGGGAAAGAGTACAAATTGGGTAAGGGTGTTTAAATTTGGGCTTTGCAGATTTATAGAAGATTCTTTCAAGGGAAACTTTGTGGGCTCTTCAGAAAATCCTCATGCTGAAGCCTTTCATTTGCTATCTCATGACACAGGCAAGCACTAATTTACCTGTCTACAATACCTGCAACATGGCTAAGCCCCTGCTTCTCTGTCAATACCACATAACTGTTAAACAAATGAATTTTATGTTAAACAAAACTTAGCCTTAAATCTTGAATTTATGACTTGCTACCTAGAATTCTTATGCAAGTTAATTTACTAAACTATGTCAGGCACACATGTGTGCAATTGTGTATGTGTGTGTGTGCATGTGTGCATGTATGTGCATGCATGAGCATGTGTGAGTGCACATGTACAGGGTCTTGAGTTAGGTATTTTTCATCAAAAACTTTCCTCAGTAAGAAAAAGCCTAGAAATGAATTCCTACTTGCCATTAACGGTCATATTTGTATTCAATCAATGAGTGAACTTGTGGGAACACTGAAAGATAGAAGAAAAGGAAAAGTGATTATTCTCTCGTGACAGTCACAGGTTTGGGTGAGAGCTAAACATATCTGTGAAGATATCAGTGGCTTCTAGGAGAGATCTGAAAATCTCCTGCTTTCATATAGCAGGCAATAGAGATCAACTGCATTTTTCTTTTATTTAAACAACTCCTAATTTCCTCAAATCTCAACCATTCTTCTCTCTGGATCTTACTCCACAATCTGCAAAAGTGATTTTTTTTGTCATTTTTTTTTGTTTCTTGTTATATGTTTATAATACATAATAATTCATTGGGGGGACATGGTGTATTTATATAGCAAATCTTGATCATTTTTAATCCTTTAATCTTCCATTTCAACCTACTTTCCTCCTCTCACATCTCCAAAAAGTTTTGTAAGCAAAATCCACTCAACAAACTTCTGCTAAAATATTGTCTGTTCTCTAGCTTGCTTAATACACATATAAAATGAAAAACATCAGACTGTACATCTCATAGGGTTACAGTGAGAAATCTATGCTGGAAAGCACTTAGCCGAATGCTTGTGCTGACTTTGTCACTATATTGGTTAGGTATTCACCGCATGTCCTTCAGACTCCAACCTCCCTAACTAAATCTGTCTCACAATCACCCGCTGAGCCTAAGAGAAGTAAGTTATTTCTCAGAATTCAAGATTTCCAAGAGTGGATTCATCATCTGCTGCTGACAACCATCTTGACATAGCACCATTTGGAACACTGGACATACAGCTTCTGAATCATCTTTGAATCGTTTTTATATACTCTCAGAGCTCTCTCTCTCTCTCTCTCTCTCT
>NW_022900947.1:51792018-51792965 GCF_012274545.1 Fukomys damarensis
CACAGAGGTTTTTATGGGTCTATTCTGTATCTGACTGGTTATTGAACCATTTCTGTTCCCCTATCCTTTGTTACTTGTGTGCTTATCTACTAGATGTCAGCTAGATCAAGGTCCTTTTCTAGGCCTATTCATCTTTCCCTACAAAAACTAGTTCTCTTCATTTCATGGTAGTACTTGTACAATACATAATGCTGCCGCAATACTGAGAGTACAGATTTTAGATAGCAGGTTTGTTATCTGGAGCTTTTTTCTAAGAAAGTCTTAGGTGAGCATAGATGTTTAAATAAGACAAATAAAAAGTTTTCTCATCAGTGGTAATCTTTTGATAACAAGCTCAATCTAGATTTCAAGAACAAGGGCAAGAAATTCCAAATTGACCTAAAAGACAAGCAAATTTTCACCACTGTTAATAAAGATCATTAGACTACTTACTATAAAAATAAGTAAATGTATAAGTAATATTCAAAATGCAAATGCTAGTGCAGAAAATTAAAAATAAACTTCAAAATAAATAAAAAAACCAACAGGCACATACTTTTAAAAATCCAAGTCAGTAATGAGAAAAAAATCTTAAATGCAATGCTAGTTTGAAATACTAGTATATAATCCTGTAGGATAATTTACACTATTTGTGAAGATAAAGTGCTTCTAGGAATTCGCATATTTCTAGAAAAACTTAGATAGCCATCTTCATATTATTTTTAGTTATTTCTTTTAATAGATTTTTGAAATTTATGAAAAAATTATAGATGTAGAAAATATTTTGTACATAACCTCCTTTTAAAATAATATTTTAAGTAAAAATAATATACTAAAAGTGACAGATGTCATTTGTTGGATGCTTATGGCAGTATGATTACATCAGTTATAAAATCTAATTACAATTAAAAAAGAGGCCGGGGATTTAGCTCAGTGGTGCCAGCACAAGGACCTGAGTGATTCCCAGT